>NW_012267227.1:18526138-18591202 GCF_000151885.1 Dipodomys ordii
GAAGAAGAAGGAAGAAGAAGGAAGAAGAAGGAAGAAGAAGGAAGAAGAAGAAGAAGAAGAAGAAGAAGAAGAAGAAGAAGAAGAAGAAGAAGAAGAAGAAGAAGAAGAAAGAAGAAGAAGGAAGAAGAAGAAGGAAGAAGAAGAAAGAGAAGGAGGAAGAAAAAGAAAGAAGAAAGAAAAAAGAACGTTAAGTATCCCAAGGAACAGGTGACTGGCCAAAGATCACCCACTGACCTTTCTGAAGTCAAGGTCTCCCCAGGACTCCACCAGGTCAAAACTCAACATCTCTTCTCAAAATGATTGTGCATTTTTGTTTTTTTAAAAATACTGCACAGAGGGGTTACAGTTACAAGAGCAAGGTAATGAGTACATTTCCCATCAAGCATTGTTACTTTCTCCTGGATTTTTTCTTTTAACACTGGGGGTTGAACACACAGTCTCACACATGCCAGGTAAGCCGCACCTCTCAGTCCTTTTGTCTATTAGATAAGTTCTCATCTAACTTTGCCTAGGAAAAAAAACTCAAAAACTTGCCATCTTCCTGCCCAGCTCCTAAGTAGCTGTGAATTCAGACATGCACTACCAAACCTGGCTCATTCCGCTCTTCTAAGCGCCCTCCAGACACCCCGATATAGACAATTCACAGACAGAATGTGATGAGAATGAACTTCCTGTGTATTATTTCTATCTTTCCCATCACCCTCGACCACTACCTCATTCAGAAAGTACACATTACCCGAACCAGACATGGCGTCTCCAAAGTCATTTCATGCCCTCATGCCTCATGGAAATGAAACAGTATGGCTCATTGTACGGGATGCTCCTAGCTGTGCACACATGTGAGCCCGCACTGTGGCTAAACTCATCTTCTGATCTACCCCACAGAAGAGCACGGAGCCTACGTTTGAGATTTCCCTTGTTGGGACTGCAGCCTAGCACCTACTTGGAAAGGCCTGTGGAGTCCCTATGCAGAACATCAGCTATCCAACTACTGTTTTGTGTCATGACACCTTCAGAATTCCAATGGGGCCTTAAACATCAAAGAGAGCTAAGAAAACGGCAGCTACCCTTCTAAGTCCTGGAGGCTACACCAACCAAAATTTAAAATGTGTTTTTTGGAGTGGGCCAGAGACAAGTGAGAGGGACAAACATAACCCTGGACCTTCTCTGCCTTCCTTGGTACTTTGACAGATGGCGTATTTGTGCCCTATGGGGAACTTATGGCTCCAGAGTTGCCAAGACTTCCTGTGACCCATGTTTACACAAATGTCTTTGTCACCTGCAGAAGGCATGGACCCTTGAAGCTGGCCAGTGAACTCAACCACCAATCTCTAAGCAAATTCCAGGTTTCCCACAAGCATTTCAAGAGTCCTGGAAATGCGCTAATGGGCTAACCCAAACCCACAGGGCAGTGTTAACAGGGCCAGATTGACCCATAATGTATGGAGGTATTTACTGCATTGGGCCCCTGTTTGCTGGGGGCCCAGTGGAGGAGTTTTATGAAATTTAGGGACCCTTCTCTGGTTCCAGAGAGGGGAATGTGTTTGCTTGGTGCCTCCCCATTCTCCAAGACCCCCAGGAAGTCTGTATGCTGTTTCCAAGCATGCACTCGGCAGAAAAGCCAGCGAGCGTCTCTTAGATCTGCTACCCCACCCGCAGCCTGAGTGCACAGCTAGAGAACAGGGGTCGAGGAGGGGAGGGCAGTAAACAGGCTTCCTTTGCCACTGGCGTCACCTCTAAACACAAAATTTTTTTCTACCAGTTCCATTATTTCTGGCATGAAGCCACCCCAGAGAAGACAGACTTTCTGTTGAAAGAAGGGGAGAGATGAGTCTGGAGAGGAAGAAAGAGTGAGTCAGAAAGCAAGGAAAGAGAGAGCCCTAGGCAGAGAGAAGGCCCTAAGTGGGGCCTGTTAACCAGCAGGATGTCTGGGCAGTTCCCTGAATAGCAACGTGTGCAGGGCAGATTTAGATGTGTATACTTAATGAGGAATCCTGCTAAATCAAAACACTTTGATTTTACCCTAGGATAGAAATCTGCTTTTAAAACTATGTCAGAGTAACTTCAGAGGCTGAAGACCTCACAGCTGCTGGACTCATTACCAAAATAAATCTAAAGGGCTCTTTTTCCCCTCTGTAAAATTCCCGTGATGAGCTGGGTGCCAGTAGCTTACACCTGTAATCCTAGCCACTAGGGGAACTAAATGCTGAGGATCTCGGTTTGAAGCCAGCCTGGGTAGGAAAGTTAGCAAGACTTGTTTCCAACAAACTGCCAAAAAGCTGGAAGTAGAGCTGTGGCTCAAGTGCCAGCCTTGAACAAAACAAGCTCAGGGACTGCCACCCAGGCCCTGAGCTTAAACCCCACTACGAAGAAAAGAAGGAAAAAAGAAAGAAGGAAAGAAAGAAGGAAGGAAGGAAGGAGAGAGAAGGGAGGAGGAGGGAAGGAGGGAGGGAGGGAGGGAGGAGGGAGAGGGAGGGAGGAGGGAGAGGAAGGAAAGGGGAGGGGAGGAGAAGGAAGGGAGGGGAGGAGAAGGAAGGGAGGGAGGAAGGAAGGAAGGAAGGGAGGAAGGGAGGGAGGGAGGAAGGAAGGAAGGAAGGGAGGCAGGGGAAGAAAAGGAAGGAAGAGGAAGAAAAAGAAAGAAAGGTAGGGAGGGATGAAGGGAGGGTAGGAAAGATATCCCATGATGAAACCACCACACGTGGCTCACACCTGTAATCCTAGCTACTCAGGAGGCTGCCATTTGAGAATCCAGGTTCAAAATCAGAGCAGGCCATGAGACTTTTGTCCAATTAAACATCAAAACCCAGAAGTACACTCAAGAGGTACAGCACTCGCCTTGAGTTGAAGAGCGCAGGGACAGTGCCCAAGCCCAGAGTTCAAGCCCCACAACCAACAAACAAACAAAAAAAAAAATACAAAGAAATTTCAAAAACCTGGGTTAAGTTATTTAGCACCCACAGCCTGTTAATAAATGGTAATATATCCCCACAACAACCGAGGGCCCTCAGCCCGCTGTGAGGCCCTCTGCCCTTGGTGGTCACCCACCAAGTATCACTGAGCCACAGGGCACAGGTGTCCAACTTACAGAAGGCCAGGAAACGCCAAGATGAACACTCTAGCAGGTCCCATCCCTCTCCAGGCACATGACAGGATCACCTCACCCTGAGCCACTGGCCCCATACATCATAGTCTGTGCTCAATAAAGACGCACAAAATATGGGGCTGGGAAGGTGGCTCAGTGGTAGAGCGCTTGCCTTGCATGCCTGAGGCCCTGGGTTTGATTCCTCAGCACCACATAAGCAAAAAGAAAAAAGCCGGAAGTGGTGCTGTGGCTCAAGTGGTAGAGTGCTTGCCTCGAGTTGAAGAGCTGAGGGACAGCGCCCAGGCCCAGAGTTCAGGCCCCACGACCAGATCCAAAAAAAAAGACACACAGAATAAATGGCTATTTCTAAATGTCTATCACCAAGTCTGTTCACCACACACTTCTAGACTCACACTCAGAACCCTAACCCAAAATCTGAAATACACAACTCTGGTCCTCGGGGATGAGAGACAACAGAAATGGAGCTCAGGAAGGAATTCACTCCTCCATCTCCCACACAAATATTCCTTCTTTAAATAAAACATTCTTTCCCTCTCCTTATGACGCTTTCCTTCCCCAGTAACCACTCTACATTTCCAGTATACATGTGTACCACAGGGACTCCCACAGAGATGGAATAAAAAGCATGCCAGAAATCATGAAAACGTGTTCTGTGCACGTCCTCCTAAAACTCTGCAGCTGGTGGGCACCCGCAGCAGAGACTCACCCACCAAGTCTTCATCTTCTCCTGCTTCCATCTTTCTGTGTCTTCCTGATTACTGTCCTTAATGGGGGTGAGGAGGGTGACTGACTGGGAAACAGGGGTAAGAGAAGAAACCAAAGCATAAGCTGTCCAGGAGCCATGGCTCACCAGGCCTCCTTCTCAGGACGGGAGCCATCTGTGCAGAGCAAAGCTCGCCATGGACAGTGACATCAGGAGCCCTGAGTGACACTGACCACACACTCACACACACGCACACGCGCACACGCATGCACGCGCGCACGCACACACGCACACGCATGCACACGCACACACACACACACACACACGCACGCACCTTCTCCACGTGCTCACACAATGAGACCATGCTAGGCCTACTTTCAAGCCCTGTCCTCCTGATAGGTGGCTGCCCCAGGTCCTCTCTTCACATGTGACTAGCCTGGACACAGGAGTCGCTGTGACCCAAGATGTTACACACTTACTCAAACAATAGAGCCGACTGGGACATGGGAAGGAACTGTGCCAGGCCCCAGCCTACAGAACAGCACTCCATTTCAAAAAACAGTTAGGGAAATGTACAGGCTCCTGGCCATGGTTTTTACATGTAAATGAGGAAAGAAAATCCACTCCATCCAGCCATGAACATACAAATGTCAGAGCATTCTGTAAAGACATAATCATCCGCAGTATCTCAGATATGCCTAGGAGTTACAAAAGGCCTGGACAAAAGCCTACATCCTCAGCAACAGATGTATTCCTTTGGTTGATTTTATAGGGAGCAACTTTGCCTGACATTTAAATAATGAAATCAAGAGCAATGATATAAACTTTTTTTCTTTTTTTTCTTTTTTTTTCGTCAATCATGGGGTCTGAACTCTGGGCCTGGGTGCTGCCCCTCAGCTCTTCAGCTCAAGGCTAGCGCTCTACCATTTGAGCCACAGCGCCACTTCCAGCTTTTTCTGCTTATGTGGTACTGAGGAATCGAACCCAGGGCCTCATGCATGCAAGGCAAGTGCTCTACCACTGAGCTACCTTCCCAGCCACAATATAAACATTTTTTTAGAATGTTCTCTGTGTTATCATCACTTTGCACTGCTCTTAGGCCTGTGGATTACACTTCACTTGCAAACTGGGTTTTCTTACTAGCCCCAACAGAAAAGGAATGAGAGGTTTCCCTAAGGATGGATAAGTTCTCTGAAAACCACTTTCACTGCAGAATGGGAGAAAAGCTGGCTCACAGCACCCCCTCATGGTCATCTTGTACTCTGCAAAAGAACATCAGCAGCCAGAGGAAACAGGTGAGCAACCAAGAGCAACTTCTCAGCCACTAAAGTACACAGCAAGCCAATGGTAGTTTCAGTAAAGTTAATATAAAAGGGTGATCCTGACCTTCAATACATTCCCAGGACACTGGCTTGTGCCTAGTACCAAGCCCCCAGTGTGTTATAAACCTGGGTACACAAAAAGCTTACAAGAATATACAGGTGTTGAAACAGAAATGCAAGGGGTTGGGGGGGGGGGAAGGGTATGAGAAAACTTTCAGGAGAATACTAGAACAATATATATATATATATACATATACATATATATATATATCATTATAAGAATATAAAAATAGTAGCCAGGCACCGTGGCTCACGCCTGTAATCTCAGCTACACAGGAGGCTGAGATCTGAGGATCATGGTTCAAAACCAGCCCAGGCAGAAAAGTCCATGAGACTTTATCTCCAATAAACCACTAGAAAACTGGAAGTGGTGCTATGGCTCAAGCAGTAGAGCGCTTGCCTTGAGCTGAAGAGTACAGGGACAGCGCCCAGAGTTCAAGTCCCACGACCAACCAAAATAATAATAATAAATGCATTCAGAGTGGTCAATTTCCTTTTCTATCACATATTGTGTGATAAACTGAGTAAATTGTTATTTGCATGGGATTATATCTGATACACAGTAGGCAATCACAATGTTTCCAAATCTCAGAAAATATTCTCTCAAAGGGAACCAAACCATCAAACCAAACTGACCTGGTGACTGACTACAAATGGTCCTGCCCCATCCTCCACTCCCCTCTTCCTACCCTGCTGAGCAGGACCATCCCCAAAGAAACACTAACCCTGAGTAAAGGCATTGAGTCCTCTCCTGCTCAGAATGTTATACCTATCACAGAGTTGCTGCCATATCTGTTCCCAGGCGTGGCTTCTAAGGAATCCTTGGCAGAGATTTGTAAAGCCCAGACATAAAGGACCCAGTCCCTGTGCTAGAGCACTGCCCCTCCAGGCTGGCGCCCAGGGAATGGCAAGGTCACCACGCTCTCAGTCTCAACAGACTGAGTCTGGCTCTACTACTGTACCCACTGACATAGGACAGCAGACACAGCCAAGTGACCATGACGCCTGTCCTGCGCTTCTTACAAGAGAAGCGGCTTCAGTTCGGGGTCATGGAAAGTAGATGGAATGGACGGTCATGCAGCTGCCGAATCCACTAGAGAAGATGGTGACTGACTGTTTATGAAGCAAGAACGTGTTGTCACTAACAAGTAGGTTGTGTCCAATACAGAAACTACACTTCTCAACAACAGAGACTACAAGATATGTGGTCACCAGTGCATTTTCAAGAATCCTTCAGGATGCAGGATGTGGTAGTATATGCATAATCCCAACACTCAAGAGGCTGGGGCTGAAGCACAGCAAGTTCAAGGCCAATCTGAGCTATATAGTAAGTTATGATGTGAAAAGAAAAAGAATCCTTTGACCATGATTCTTTAACCACTGTTGAGGGACTATGAACCTGAGACTGTCTCCCCAGATAGTTGACCAGGGATTGAAGCCCAGCATTGACTCCAGATCTCATCTGCAACTCCCTATTTAACCTCTCCTAATCCTTACCCAACACAATAACCACGTAAGGCATGTTGTCTTACCTTTACTGTGAATCTGGGGGTCAGCACAAGGGCTCACGGCAGCTCCTCCTCTGGCCTGTCCATCTGTCACTATCTGCAAGGTGGTAAACAAATCAGTGATGACAACAGCCACGGGGAACGATGAAGAGCACTGCTGTCAAGATTTGAGGGAGTGGAAAGCATCTCATGACTGAGCCATTAGGACTAGATGTGCATCCTTTGGCTACAGACCAAGCCCTGTGAGAAGACATCCACCGCCTCCTGTGTAAACCACTACAGAGAAGCCTCATAAGCCCAGCTTTGGAAAAGTGTCCTCCATGGTCTCCTTTAGCTGTCTGAATATCTCCTCCTTCTTCTCTCTGTCTCTCTTTCTCTCATCTTTTTTCCTCCTCTCTCTTCTTTTTCTCCTCTCCCTTCTTTCTCTTCTCTCCTCCCTCTCTCCTTTCTCTTTCCTCCTCTCTCCACCTCTATCTCCTCGTTCTGGTAAGGAAGGACATGAGACAAAACAAAAATTGTCATGACCAAAAAATTGTTATTTTCCTATGAATGAACGTATTTAACATATCCACCACTTAACAATTTACAGTACACACTTTTCATGTGGCCTTTCTCCTCTGGGATTTCTGCTAAGCTGTCAGATATTAATCAAGCACCTACTCGAGTACCCACTGATCATCATTTGCACTAAAAAGCCATCTGACTGCCGGGTGCCGGTGGCTCATGCCAGATCTCATGGCTGAGATCTGAGGATTGCAGTTCAAAGCCAGCCCAGGCAGTAAAGTCCATGAAACCTATTTCCAATTAACCACCAGAAAACTAGAAGTGGAACTGTGATTCAAGTGGTAGAGCATTCACCTTGAGCTGAAGAGCTCAGGGACAGTGCCCAGGAGCAGAGTTCAAGCCCCATGACTGAAAAAAAAAAAAAAAGACATCTGACTGATAGTTAGCTAACAACGAGCTTTGACCCATCCCACCAATGGCTCTATGAAACAAAAAACACCACATGCACTTATTGTGCAACACAGTCAATGTAGAACAATATAAAATAAGACATCCATTGTAAGCATTTACTCTAAACTATAAGGTAAATCATTCTTTTAAAACCATGTCACTTACTTTTAACTCATGCTATAAATATGCCCCTTCCCATATCCAGCAAACCAGAAAAACACAAAAATTTAGATATATACCCACTCTAAGTTAAGAAGAGGCAGATTTTTAGTAACATAATTATTTTTGCAGTCTTGGAATTTGAACTCAGGGTCTGGGCACTTGAACCTGAGCTTCTTTTTCTCAAGGCCAGCACTCTACTACTTGAGCTACAGCAACCACTTCCAGCTTTTTCTGTTTATGTGGTACTAAGGAATCGAACCCAGGGCTTCCTGCATGGTAGGCAAGCCACATTCCCAGCCCCAATATTATAAATCTTTATGCCCCATATGACTCACACTTATATCCCAGCTACTTTAGAGGCTGAGATCTAAGGATCCTGGTTCAAAGCCAGCCCAGGCAGCAAAGTCCATTTTAATCTCCAATTAACCACCTAAAAACTGAAGTGGAACTGTGGTTCACGTTGTAGAGTGCCAGCTTTAAGCAAAACAAAACTCAGGGACACCCAAGCCTGAGTTCGGGCCCTAGTACTAACACAAAAAAGGAAGGGATTTCTCACAGCTCCTTTGAAACTGTAGCTCATAGACAACTGGAAAGCAAGATCACTCCACAGCTAGTCAGCCAAGCGCGTATGAGCCCTGCCACGGAGTTATCGAGTCCTTTTTATGACTTTGCTACCACCTTCCCTTATGCCACGAAGCACTTGGGTTCCAACCACAGCCAGCCCAGCAGTAAGTAGATTTGTGCTTGACAAATGAAAATGATGGTTCCAACATGGATTGGGCTGTTCAATTTCAGGTGCCTTGTTAACTGGTTTGTTTTGGCTCATGGGACTTCCCTTAGGGGAAAAAAAAAAATTAGTATTCTAGGTTGGCAAAGTGGTGTCAATCTGATTTTGATTTTTGTTTCTATTTTATTTGGAAATATTCATTTATATGGAAGCTGTTTCCAAAGAGGATTTAACTCAGATACAATGGGGTGGTTTAGGGAAAAAACATCAACTGAAAGTTTTTCAACCAGGAGCCCATGTGAAGGCTTGAGCTGTCCCTGGGGCAGCTTCCCTCTCCATAAGATCCTTGAAACCACTTGAGGTTAGACTGGGCTGCAAAGCCCAACTCAGCCTGTTAGTAGAGAGATGAAGTGAGTCATGGTCAGCGGGGAGGGAAAGCAGGAGAAAATGAGGGAGGGGTAACACTGTTCGAAACGAAATGTACTCATTACTTTCCTTATACAACTGTAACCCCATTCTTTCAGTGAACTGCTAGAAAAAAGAATACAAAAAACAACCAAGAAAGTAAAGTTACACGCTGTAGGACATGTTAAAATCAGGAGAAAGGCCACTGATTGACAGTGGTTACAATGTGCGCCATCCAGGAATGGCAGGACATGCAGCCTGCCTGTTCTTCCTGACATGTTTCTTGGAGAACAGGACCCGTTTTACATTCCTGTCATTCATGATTTCTAAGTGTCTCTTCATTGTGCAAAAAGATTCCACCGTGGTATTGCACACATGTGTGTACAGTACTTTAACCAGACTGACCCTTTCGCACATTTTTAACTGGTTTGCAAAGTGAGTCTGGTAGGTAGTTAGGCCTCAGTAAGCGGGAACTCCCTGAAGGTGGCGCGCAGGAGTAACAGCAGCAGCATCTGACCCAGCAAATGCAGAAACAGGAAAAAGGAGCGTCAATGTCCAGTCTTCTCCCGATCAAATGAATTGCCTTAATGTACAGTATAAAGCTTCATGTACACAAAAAGAAGAACAAAACCACACACTGCGTGTGGGAAGCTTTCACAGCCTAACAGATAGATGTGAGTGCTGAGCAGAAGCCCTGGTGCTCTGCTCAGAACAAGCTTGAATCCGGGCTCCAGCTCTGAGGAGGAAAAGCCTTTTGGCCTGCAGTTACTACTCTGTGGAACCATGCCTTAGAACACATCAAGTTGATGCTTCCTAGTTTTCTCTTGGCACATCTTCCCTCCTCCTGTTTATGTGTCCCCTCACAGGACTAAAATACGCCCCAGCTGGCTGGGTGCAGAAGTTTCTGTCCTAGGCGCTCACTGGACTCCAGCTTTCCCCACCACTGGGCCTGTGGAGCTCCAAAGCGCCCAACGTGCTCATCGCGACCACCACGCTTGCCGCTTCTGTCCCACTCCCCAAGCCTGTGTGCTCGTGCATTTCCAGCTCACACCCTTCCCTCTGGAGAGTACACTCCCTCCAGTGACTGATGGCTACTGACCTCCTTGGGGAAAGACAGGCTGCAGTGCCCCCTGCCCCAGCAACTCTCCTGCTTGTAGAAGGCCCCCAACCTTAGCTGAGCTTATTCTGGCTCCTGCCTTGTCGTGGCTCATGCGAATCCTACCAAGAAAGCTCTCTCCACGAAGCCATTAAGACTGTTTACCCACTTAGAATACCCCATCCAAAGGCTTGAGAAAAAAATCCAGATGCCTCTTAACCGCAGAGATCCTCAACGAGGAGGGCTGTGTGTGCACAAAGTAGCCATAATGGAGGCAGATGGCACCCTGCATTCGGAGAGGATATTCCTCGGTGACACCAGATAACCCCAGAAGAACCTTCACTTGGGGGAGACTCTAGCTGCTCCTTTAGGCTCAGTGTTTGGAGCCTGTATGTATTACACACATGCATGCACACACACATGTGCACTGGGGTTTACATTTAGAACCTGGGTGCCATCCCTGAGCTTTTCCACTCAAGGCTAGTGCTTTACTCTGTGAGCTATACCTCCATTTCTGGTGTTTTTGGTGGTTAGAGATCAGAGTCTCAAGGACTTTCCTGCTCAGGAAAAGTCTTTGAACTATGATCCTCAGATCTCAGCCTCCTGAGTAGCTAGAATGACAGATGAGCCATGGGTGCCCGGTGAGCTCAGTATTTTGATGTTGGATAGAACCAAGAAAAGATTGTTGGGGGGGGATGGGAAAAGTGGCAACCCAGAGAAGGAAAAACCAGCCCTATGAAATCTAGTTACATAAATACATCACTGCTAGGGACAGAGCGCCATCCTTAATACAAGGCTGCGTTTAGCACCCAACTCAACAAATATTTTAATAATGATCAATTACAGCTCCACTACACTAAGCAAGCAAGAAGTAAGGAAGATGGAGCACACAAGAAGTCACACTGTGAGAAGACACCAATCACTGGACATGAGTGATGGTAGGAGCTAGTACCCATGGTACAAGGAAGGACCGAGCACCAGCCACACAAACTGGCTGTAAAAGCTGGGGTTCTGCAGACAGCAGGCCAGGGGTGGGAGAGCAGTTCCCACCCCTCCTAGTGCAAGACCTTGGGCAAATTCTTGAACCCTGATGAGCCCATTCATCCTCTGTAAAATGCAGATCATAGCAGCACCTGGCCCACAGAGTATTCCTGAGAACAGAAGGTAAACTACACAGAAGCACTCGGCGCCATGTTTGGCATCAACTAGGTGGTGCCTGATGAATGTTCATTATTAATAATTAAAAATTCAAGATGGTCCTCTCCAGTCTTATCACACAGTTTCCATTATTTCAAGAAATGCTATTTATCTGGGTGCTAGTGGCTCATGCCTGTAATCCTAGCTACTCAAGAGGCTGAGATCTGAGAATTGCAGTTCAAAGCCAGCCCAGGCAGGAAAGTCTGTGAGACTCTTATCTCCAATAAACCACCAGAAAACCAGAAATGGCACTGTGGCTCAAGTGGTAGAGTACTTGCCTTGAGCTGAAGAGCTGAGGGACAGCACCCAGATCCAGAGTTCAAGCCCCAGGACTGACCCCCAAAAAAAAAAAGAAAGAAAGAAAAGAAAAGAAATGCTATTTGCAAGGTGTGCCCAGTTTACCTACAAACTCATCTCTATTTCCTTTAGTTCATTAGTTCCTCCTAAACAAAGCACATTTCTCAGTCAAAGGTCTGTACATCCAAAGCTGCGTTCTGGGCTGGGAAGGTGGCTCAGTGGTAGAGTGCTTGCCTTGCATGTATGACACCCTAGATTCAATTCCTCAGCACCACATAAGCAGAAAAAGCCAGAAGTGGCCCTGTGGCTCAAGTGGTAGAGCACTAGCCTTGAGCTGAAGAGCTGAGGGACCAGAGTTCAGGCCCCATGACAAAAAAAAAAAAAAAAAAGCTGTGTTCTTCCTGTGTGTCATTTCTATGCTCTGGGAAATGATTTTTCCCTTAGGCTGCTCATCCCAGCACCCACCACAGGGAGCCATGGTTTCTAACGGGGAACCCCGGGGAGACAATGGGTTCTGGAGAGCAGGGGCCTCATACACAGAACAGCTTGGAGTCTCTGGGTGATGGGCAACAGGGCAAAACCCTCCCTAATGCACTCTTTCCATTACCTTCTCCTGCTCTCTTCCATTACCTGTCTCCCATCATTACCTGCAATTAAGCTTTGCTCTTTGTAGCCCAGTATCTGCCCTGAGGTCATTAGCTTTCATCTGGCTCAGCAGTCAGCATCCAGTGCTGATCCAGGTACCTCTCAGAAATCTCCAGCTTTGAGGCCACATTAACACAGCCTTTCTCCTTGAATGTTTTCAGCTTTGATGATGTCCACTTAGACCTGGCCTTGCAGAAGTAATGAACTAAAGGAATTAAAAGTGGCCACCAAGTTGTATGCACTCTTCTCTGGTAGTGGAGATGAGTAAGCCAGAGTTGGGTAAACCAGTTAATCAGCATACTTACAAACTACTGGAAAAGTTTTACATTTTACATGGTATGTCATTTTAACTAATTTTTCTCCTAACAATTGGACACGCAAGTCACTCTAACACCAGCCAAATGGGGAAGGAAATGATTGGTCTGGGGCAAGAACTGATAGGACCTCCGGACATTCTCACTCTATTGCCCTTCCTACTGGAGCTTTCATTTTCCAATGTGTTCTTCCACTTCCCTATACTTCCACTTGGTTACCAGGAAAGGAACTGAAGGCTCCGTTCAGTATCTAGTTAAAAGTAATTGCTCCTGTAATATATGTATTGGCCACCAGATGGCACCAGGAGTCACAGTTAATATTGCAGGCATTGAGGGGCAGAACAAGATGGCTGCTGAAGCAGTGGGCAGTGTTCACCCCAGTGATGCACCATTGACAGCTATTCCCTTTCCAAACAATGTTCACAGGTGTTAAGGAAGCCAAACGAGAGTCAACAGCACATGGCACTTCCCCCAGGACAGATCCTATGATAGGTCACAAAGCAAGTCTCAATGGATTCTTAAAAGAAATTGTATTAGGAGCTGGGAAGGTGGCTCAGTGGTAGAGCGCTTGCCTTGCATGCACAAGGCCCTGGGTTCGATTCCTCAGCACCACAGAAGCAAAAAAAAAAAAGCCAGAAGTGGTGCTGTGGCTTAAGGGGTAGAGTGCCAGCCTTGAGCTGAAGAGCTGAGGGACAGTGCCCAGGCCCAGAGTATATGCCCCATGACTGACCAAAACAAAAACAAAAAGAAAGAAAGAAATATTGTAAATATCTTTCCTGACCACAAAGCAATAAAACTAGAATTGATAATGAAGACTTAACTATATAAATACATGTAAAAATGAATGACTTGCTCCTAAATAACCAATTGCTCAAGAAATAAATTGATCTGAAAACAAATGAAAATTATAACACAATATACCAAAACCTATGGATACAGCAAAACCATACGAGAGGGAAATTTATAGCAATCATCACCTCCATCAAAAGAAAGACTTCGTATAACCTATTGCTTACCTCAAGAAACTAGAAAAATATGAACCAGCCAGATCCCAAGTTTGTACAAAGAAAGACATAAATTAGTTCAGAAGTAAATGAAATGGAAACTAACAGAGTACCATAAAATATCAAGTAATAGAAACTAGTAGAGTACTATAAAATATCAACAATACAAAGAACTAGTCCTTGAAAAAAGAATGATAACCTTGACCGGAAATGATGAAACCAAGAAAAAAAAGGCAGACACAAACAGCGAAGAAAAGTAAGACATAATAATTCACACCACAGAAACAGGCTCATTTGGAGGTTATTATTAACAACTATACTCTTAACGCAATTGATAACCTAGAAAAATTAACAAATTCCTGGCCAGGCAGATCTTGAATAAACAGAATACCTAAGCAAACCAATAATGAGCTTTCAGTTGGAATCAGTAATTACAAGTCTCCACAAAAATCACCTAGAACACAACAAGACAGACCATATGCTTTTTGCACGTTTCTTATCAGCTCCTCAAAGCCCTCTGCCTGTATTAATAATTTTCTATAGCCCAGCAATTATATTATGAATATCCAAATGGCCCTTGGCAGAAAAAACATTCCCCTACCCCTTCTAGTTAATGGTAATAGTTTTAACAAAGGACAGGAATAGGATTTTGAATTCTTTGTAATATAAAGGAATAATAAATGTTTGAAGGATTAGATATGTTTACTCTGATTTGAATTTTATACAAGGGAAACTTGTATCAGAATATCACATAGTACTCCAAATACGTGGTAATTTTTCACATTAAAAAATGTTTAATGTCAGGCACCGGTAGCTCACACCTGTAATCCTAGCTACTCATGAGGCTGAGATCTGAGGATCATGGTTCAAAGCCACCCTGGGCAGGAAACTCCGTGAAACTCTTATCTTCAATAAACAATCAGAAAACCGGAAGTGGCACTGTAGCTCAAGTGGTAGAGCGCTGGACTAGAGCTGAAGAGCTGAGGGACAGCGCCCAGGCCTAGAGTTCAAGCCCCACGACTAACAAAAAAAAAAAAAAAAAAATTAATGTCTTTAAGACATTGGAGCTATATATAGGTCAACCCCTGAGCACAGCTTTAAGTGGCCATCCTACAAATAGGACCATGTGATGTGTAAGGTTTTTTGTCATTTTTTTCATTTACTATCATGTTTTGTGATTTATCAGCCATGACACCAATTTAATGCACAGCCTGAGGGAGATGACAGTCCCACAGGCTGCCGTGCCAGGCAGGCCTGTCTGCAGTATTTATTCATCTTGGACAATTCTCTGTAAGAGAGACACTCAACACCCCCTGCACCTCCAGAACAAGTATCTGGAAGCCATTTAAGACTGAGGGATTTCACAGACAATGCAAGCCTAGGAGACAGACTTACATGAGAGAGAAGGGAGAAGAGGGGAGGGTACAAGAAAAAGGTTGTACCATATTGGAAAGGCTGACATTTCAAGAGGAAATAGATTTTTCTGTATGTTCTTCCAGAATTAGAAGTCGTGGGTGGAAATTACTAGGAGCCATTTCCAGCTGTCTTTAAAAAAAAGGAACATCTTTCAGCAGCAGGTCACAGGGCACTTTGAATCAGAGCTGATTTACTTACTACAGAGACTGAGCAAAACAAGGTTCAGAGCTGTCTGCTATGGGTCCTGTTAAAGGAGATTCTCCCACTAGATGGAAGAAGGCATCTTCTTATGACATAGCAACTTTCAATTGAGACAAAACTAGGGTTCACCTAACAACCAACCACTGCCATGAACACTAAGCCCAAATATTTGAGACTTGGGATGGGTTTTTAATTTTTAAGCACTTTCTACAGGAAAAAGTCTCTCCAGTGTCTCATTTCTGAGGTCCCTGCTGGATATCCAGGGAGGAGGTCTTCACCCCAGCACACATGAACAGTGCAGCCACAAAAACCCGAATGGACATCGGCCAGACCCCAGCCCCCTGCCCTGATGACTGTCCAGGCTTCACTCAAAGCAACTGTCCTCAGACAGAAGAAAAAGTAGAGGAAGTAGGCTGGCTTCAGGGCGAGAGTCCTGAGCCTCCCACCCCACTGCAGCCCTAGGTTGTCCCATGAGAAGACACACTTGCAAGGGCTGGCAGCAAAGGGCAGCCGGTGCCTCACCCAGCTCAGAAAGTCACTGAGGATGGCTCCCACCCACAGGATCTACAGGTGGCTCTGCTAAGCCACACCTCCTCAGGAGAACTAAGGGCAGAACAACACTAACTGAGTACCCAGTGGGCAAGAAAAAGAGCTAACACATCTTTAAGTTGTCAGAACTTTAGTGACTTTTCCCTGGCCCATTCACCCAGAGAGAGGAACTGGCTGACATCCAGTGTCTTGTTCTTAATGATGGGCAGAACTGGGGAAGGGCCCACACTTGCTGTGAGTGGTGATTCATTTTCTGACTCAAGAATAAAGAAAGGGCCGGGCGCCAGTGGCTCACCTCTGTAATCCTAGCTACTCAAGAGACTGAGATCTAAGGATCATGGTTCACACCAGCCCGGGCAGGAAAGTCCGTGAGACTCTTATTTCCGATAAACCGCCAGAAAACCGGAAGTGGCGCTGTAGCTCAAGTGGTAAAGAATGAAGAAAGGTCCTCTCCTATATGTGGAAGCTAATCTAAATTATGGATATGTAAACATATATGAGAGTCTTATGGTGAACCCTCACCTATTGCGGGAGTTACGTTCCAGAGACCGCCGGCATGGGTGAAAATCCACGAAGTGGCAGCATTATATTTATTTTATTATTTATCTATTTTAAGACTTTTTTTGGGGGGGGTCCAGTCGTGGGGCCTGAACTTTGGGCCTGGGTGCTGTCCTTCAGCTCTTCAGCTCAAGGTTAGCACTCTACCACTTGAGCCACAGCACCACTTCCGGCTTTTTTCTTTTTGCTTATGTGGTGCTGAGGAATCGAACCCAGGGCCTCAGGCATGCAAGGCAAGCGCTCTACCACTGAGCCACCTTCCCAGCTCCTCTATTTTAAGACTTTAAAACCCTTCCCACTCTCCTATAAACCTTTCCCACTCTCTTTTTTTTTTTTTGTCAGTTGTGGGGCTTGAACTCTGGGCCTGGGTGCTGTTCCTCAGCTCTTCAGCTCAAGGCAAGCACTCTACCACTTGAGACACAGAGCCACTTCTGGTTTTTTGGTTGTTACTTGGAGATAAGAGTCTCATGGACTTTTCTGCCTGGGATGCTTTGAACCACAGTCCTCAGATCTCAGCCTCCTCAGTAGTGAGGATTACAGGCATGAGCCACGGGCACCCAGCTTCTTTCCCACTCTCTTTTAAACACTTCATATGCTCCATACCCATATACCACAAAATCCTGCAATATAGCAAAAACTCTATGATACAAAATTAGAATTGTGGAATTTTAAATTTTTTAAAACAGTGAAGTTGCCATAAGAAAACCACAATATAGAAGGGATGACTGTATGCATCTACACACAAATATTAACTAAAATACAGTCTGTGCAGGTGGAGGATTCCAATGGTATAACTCCTTTGAATAGCTAACTTATAAATGAACACCAAGAAGCTAGAACATGTACGGTTGGGAGGAGGAAGAGGGTGAGGTCAAGGAAGGGTAAACAAATGAAGACAGGAGGGGTAGACAAAGACATAATATTCAACGTACATATGTGAAAATGGAACCAGATAACTTGTAGGGATGGGTGGGATTGGGAGAGATGGGGGGAAATGATTAAAGGGGTGACATTGATCAAGACACATGATACTCATAAATTGGCATGTTGAATTGAAACCCCTTTGTACAAGAACTTAAATATAATGTGATGGTACCCATGGGAAATGAGAGTCAGCACGCACATGCACATGTATATACAGACACCCTAGAATTCTTGTTTATGAATTGGGATATTAATAAAGGTTTCAAAGGGTTGAAAAGACCATGAGAAGGTAGCTGGCTTGTTGCATATTGATACCTACACCTTGATTTCCTTCTCTATTCCTACAATTCAGTCAACCTCTGGCATTCATTTCTGTGCTAACCAAAATGAATCTTGGCTCAAGCATTTCAAGTACTACCTTAGCTATCTCTACATGCACCATGAAAGCCCTACTCTTTCAAAGTGAACTTTTTCAAAGTTACTTTTCTAGATTGTGTGGGCTACAGCCAAAGTCAGAGGACATTTTTAAAAGAAAATGTTTTGAAGAACATATTGCCTCTTAAATTTACTTCTTACAGCTGAGGGACAGCGTCCGGGCCCAGAGTTCAGGCCCCACAACCAACCAAAAAAAATGTTTTTTTACTTCTTACAAAGTCTCAAATACATGCACACATTGGCTATGGTAATAAATATGACAACAACCCCCCTGGAATCATCCCTGCTCTGAGACTCTCTTGCTTTAATTCCAAATATTCTGGCAGAGTATAAAGGCTACACCAGCAATCGCAATTGGGGGGGGGGGAGCGGTGGGGGAGGACTCTTGGCTCTGACTGTAGGAGGTGGGAATTGGTGGGAGAAGAGCGATCTTGAGGCCTGTGGGCTGGGTGATGGGCCCAGAGCCTAGCCCAAGCTTTAGGACATTCCCACTGGTGACTCAGAAGAGCAGGAGGCATGGAGGAGGTGGGGAGGCCCTCAGCTCATGGCCTAATGTGCCATCCGGCAAAAACAAGTAGGTGGGCCTGCTGTGCTTCAATAAGCAAGCAGCACAGACTCACACCCACGCCCAGGCTGCCCTCTCAGGATGCCCCTTCAAAGCTGTAACTTCTCTCTATGGTGCAGAGAAAGAAATATGGGAAAGACTCGGCCAGCTGGCTCTCCTTCACCACCTGTGTCAGGTGGTCCTAGCTAAATCCACAACTGTTAGGAGCGATCACCTTGTGCCCTGCAAGGCTGCTGGGCTCCTGGCCCTTTCTTCTCCCATCCTGGACAAATGCCCCTGTCTGTGTGTCCCTAAGTTTCCACACCAGGGCTTCTTACCTTAGCTTGGCTTCCTGCACACATACCTGACTTTAAATCCTGACCCAAGAATTACAGTCACCCTGGCTTCCAGGAGGGAAATGAGCCTGGAGGGGGTTCCCTGAAGGGAGAACATGGGTTCTACCAAGGTTCACCTCCATAATGTGGTCCACTGGTAACCACTTCTCTTCTCCACAGCTGACACTTCAGCGAAAAGCAATTCTTATTTTTTCATTTAGGAAAATAAATACACACTACAATGCCGTTCTTGGCTGTCTATACTGCTACTGCTCCCTTTTCACTATAGCCATGGATACATACTTGGGATGGGGGTGGGGTAGTTCTGCCTTACCATCTCTCTCAAGAAGCTGATCCTACCCCAATGGCAAGGATGGGACAGTCTAGGCTGAGAATAATCCCATTCCTCTTGGTGGCAATTGGTTCTGGAATGAGCATAGAAACCAATTCTAGCCAATAGGATTAGAGTTAAGATTTGATAGAGCCTTGGGAAAACAACAAGTAAGGGGGTTGGGCTAACAGGGAGGATGAAAGAGGGTGAATACTGTTGAAATAGATAATTTGCAACAATGAAACTTGATGAAAGGGTTTTAGGAAGGGAAAAGGAGGCAGAGAGAATGGCAGGAGGGGAAGCTGTGTGGAAAGGTAACAATGAGATTGCCTGTGTAACTAATGTAAGATGGGAGAGGCAAAGAATGGAGGGAGGAAGGAAGAAGGCAGGCAGAGAAAAAGTGAGAAAGGATGAACAAACAAATGGAAGGAAGGCAGAGGGAAGGAAGGGAGGGGAGGGAGGGAGGGAGGGGAAAGAGTATTGGACAAGCACAGACGTGTTTCTTAATCTCATGAACATTCTCTCTCTCTCTCTCTCTCTCTCTCTCTCTCACACACACACACACACACACACACATTCTCATACACCCACAGTCACATGCACCCCCTAACTACCTTGCCTCAGTGAGCCTGGCTTGGTGAGACTACATCATTTGTTCAGGCATTTGACTCATAAAAAGCCAAATATGAATTAACCACTAGTTTCTTTTAAAGCTGAAATGGACATTTTGGGCTATATTTATTTTAACGAGGGATTTATGACAGGAAAGGCATAATTCTAATTAAATAAGTATTAGTCTCAAACTGTGTGAATAATGACCCCTTGGAAGTGTCCAAGTCCCTTAATAGCTAATTAACAGCCCATAACTGGGCTCCCTTTGTGTCCCAAGGCAAGTGTGAAAAGGAGCCCTGGCTGATTAACGAGTTGGACCCAACAGGATTAAAAATGAAAATTGGCTTTACAGAGTGCAGACCGCCCCCCCCTCCACTCCACAAATTACACTGGAGGCACCTTGAACAATCACTGCAGGAGCAGGGAGGGGGCGGTCAGAGGCATTGATCCGTGACAGCCTCCCTGCTGACACCTCTCAAGCAGGGAGGAGGGAGGAAGGAACAGCCAGCAGTGAGGGAAATGGACTCCTACTGGGTTCAAGGCAAAAGCCTCCATTACGTGGAACTCAGACTTTGTCACGTCTGGATTTCAGACAAACATTAAAGCAGACAAGTAAAAGTCAGTGAACATGAATGTGTCTCGGAGATGCATTAAGACTGTCTCCTTTCTCCTATCCAAGGCAGGGCTGGCTCCTCACTCCCGAAGGGATTGTACCACACCAACCCCAAGGTACACTTCCTTGACAGGTGGCAGAAGTGCTTTTACGCAAGCAAGGGGGACCTAGGGGAAAGGCCCTCTGGGCTGGAGACAAGCACATCTCTTTCAAGTAGCTTCTAGCTGTGGTCTCACCCCTGCCCTGCCCCCAGGACACTCTGAAATACTACACTGAACCAAAGTTTATTTGCCTGGAATTTCATTCTGTGTCTTGGAATTGCTTTCACTCATGGTGGAGAAGGAAGGGGAGCAAATTACCACAAAGTATGAGTTCTAAAACCTGCCACAGCCATTTCAACTGAGATGGTATTGTACAAGTGAGCTGGAGCAAGGCTATGTCTCTGGGGTACAGACATGGGCCCTCCTCACGTGACTGCTTGAAAACAGAAGATTAAAAGGCAAATGGAAAGGAACTAACTTCCTTGCTGAGCTTCTGTAGAATGTATGATCTGTCATTACCAGGAAATGGGATGCTTTCTGATCACCAAATAGATTGCTGCCACTCACAAACTCAGAATTATACTGAGTTGGACTGGATCCTTTGTCATCTTAAAAAATATTTTAGGATTGACAAACTTCATCACAAATGGCTAACAAGCAGAGAGACCGCAAGATCAGAAATCCAGGTTCACCAGCCTGAGTATGTTGGGGTCCTCTGTACCTCAGAAAACTCCTCAGCTTCCAGTCTCTAGCTGCCTCCTAACCTACCAGGCACTTCCCCCAGCCCCCAAGAACATCCCCTCCCATCCATGCTCCATACCTGCTCCTCCTCCGGGAGTGAAAACAACATGCCTGAAATGAAGAATCTAGCAGACTTTGTGCCACACAAGAATAAAATCCACAAAAAAAAAAGTATGCAAAACTTCTGGCTTTTATTGACTCTTTGAGAGGCTGATGCTGAGCTATTTGGGTAACTGCCAAGAAAGGTGTTTAGTCCCACAGGGCCCTGGAGACACACAAGGCATCTGCTAGTTAACACCAGCCTCCCTCAGAGCACAAGTGCTTTCCTGGGTGGGAAAGCAGTTCATTCTCTCCTGACCTGTGACTTAGGGTTGAAGCTTCAAATGGTCAACAGTACTTTGGGGATGAGAAAGCATCTTGTTAGTTATTTTAATCAACAGAATGTACTATTCTGCTTTGGTGCATTCTGCTTTGGTGCAGAATTCTGTCTGCAAAAGCTTCTTCAGGAAAATGAAGAGATCAGCTCTGAGAGAAAGTTGGGACCTGCACAGATTGTGCTATAAAGAATACAGATGCAAGCCGGGCGCTGGTGGCTCACGCCTGTAATCCTAGCTACTTAGGAGGCTGAGATCTGAGGATCGTGGTTCAAAGCCAGCCCAGGCAGGAGAGACCATGAGACTCCTATCTCCAATAAACCACCAGAAAACCGGAAGTGGCGCTGTGGCTCAAGTGGTAGAGCGGTAGCCTTGAGCTGAAGAGCTGAGGGACAGCGCCCAGGCCCAGAGTTCAAGCCCCACGACCGACAGAAAAAAAGAATACAGATGCAGAGAAGGGGAATAACAGAATGGTGAGACAAAGAACAAGGAGGGAACTAATGCAACAGCAATATATGTAAGACAATATGTTGGGAATGATCTGTACAACTTGGGGCTGGGGGGGGGTCGCATTGAAAGGAGGAAAAGTAGGAGAAAAATGAGGGAAGGGGTAACAAGTTTGACAAGAAATGTACTTATTACCTTACTTAACTGAAACCCCTCTGTACATCACCTTGACGATAAAAAATAAATAAATAAAATTAAAGCCGGGTGCTGGTGGCTCACACCTGTAATCCTAACTATTCAGGAGGCTGAGATCTGAGGATCGCAGTTCAAAGCCAGCCCAGGCAGGAAAGTCCAAGTCTGTAAGACTCCTATCTCCAATAAACCACTAGAAAATCGAAAGTGGCTCTGTAGCTCAAGTGGTAGAGTGCTTGCCTTGAGCTGAAGAGCTGAGGGACAGCGCCCAGGCCCAGAGTTCAAGTCCCACGACTGACAAAAAAAAATTAATTTAATTTAATGTAAACTAAAAAATACAGATGCCAGGCACCAGTGGCTCATATCTGTAATCCTAGCTACTCAGGAGGCTGAAATCTGAGTATTGTGGTTTGAAGCCAACCTTGGCAGAAAAATCTGTGAGACTCTTATCGTCAATTAACCAACCAAAAACCATTAGTAGAGCTGTGGTTCAAGTGGTGGAGTACTATTACCCTTAAGCAAAAAAGCCAAGCAAGAACACAAGGCCCTGAGTTCAAGCCTAAGTACTGACATGTGTGTGTGCACACAAACACAGATAGTCAATCCTTTAAGAGGTCTGTAGTTTCCTACGAGTGAAAGAGAAAACTATAGTGCTTGAACTTACAGAACTAACAAAGAGAAAAGCAAAAAAAAAAAAATCAATGATATTATCAAAAATTGGAAAAAGCATGGAGTGTGGAGAGGTAAAAGTGTGAATAATCTAAATCATCACCTTACATGGCAAGAACACAGGTCTGTCTAAAAAAAAGAAACCAACACAAAAACACCAGTCATATTTGTTAAGAGAGGTGAGCAGCTACCATTAGATAGGGACCAGAAGGAAGGAGTGCAGCACAAACTATTGTTTACTGATCTGAATTTTGTTCTGACTCATATTTTACTAATATATTACCATGATGCTTTGTAAGGGGCAGTGATGGCCTGGCATTTCCAGTGTCTTTAAGACATCATCTTAAACCACTACAATGATGATCACATAGGTATATTACATATAGCTGGAAAAAATCCTTCAAAATCCAGTACTCAATCAGTGTAAGATGTGTTCTATGCCTGTTACACTCATGGCAAGACATCATCACTGGCAGCATGTTTTTTTGTTTTTTGTGTTAGTACTGTGGCTGAACTCAGGGCTTGGACACTGTCCCTAAACATTTTTTGCTCAAAGCTGACTACCAATTGAGCCACAGCTCCACTTCTACATTTTTGATGGCTAACTAGAGATAAGAATCTCATGACCTTTCCTTCCCAGGCTGGCCTTGAATCATGGTTAACTACAGATAAAAGGTTTATAAACTTTCCTTCCCAAGCTGGCTTTGAATCATGATCCTCAGATCTTTGCCTCCTGAGTAGTGAGAATTACAGGTGTAAGCCACTAGCATCTGGTAGCAGGCTGAACTTGAAGTCTAAATCTCCTGCTGCTGCCTCCTGAGTTTTTGTGTCATTTTAAAGGACCGCTGAAGCCGGGCACTTGTGGCTCATGCCTGTAATCCTAGCTACTCAGGAGGCTGAGATCTGAGGATGGTGGTTCAAAGCCAGATGGGGAAGGAAAGACCGTGAGACTCCTGTGTCCAATAAACCACCAGAAAACCAGAAGTGGCACTGTGGCTCAAGTGGTAGGGCGCTCGCCTTGAGCTGAAGAGCTGAGGGACAGCGCCCAGGCCCAGAGTTCAAGCCCCATAACCGACAATAAAAATAAAAATAAATAAATAAATAAAGGACTGCTGATTGTAGCCATAGTGAAACTGGGCACTTTCAGGTTTGGAAAGATAAGCAGTATTTCTGAGGGATTTGGAAGTTTTACCACTCTAACATCCTTTATCTTGATTATTAAAACCACACTTTTTCGCACAAAAAGGTCCACAAAAAAATAAGCAATGCAATATTTGATTTCAAATCATTTTCCCAACACCCAACAGTATTCTATTCTTAGAGAATAGAGTTCTAAAACTTAAACTTGGGGTTTTGTAACTTACCCAAAAGCCTGAAAATTCAGTTATCTACCCTCTTCACAGGGTTTCTCATACCTGCAATTCTCTCCCCCTGGCTTCTCCCAACCCTGTGAAATCCTCCGTAGAAAGTTCTTCAGAACTGTTTAAAAAAAAAAAATTACCTTTTACCACAATAAAGAGATGAGTCACGCGCAAAAATTTTATTCCTACCATCACTTCTTAAGCCCTTCATTTAAAAGCGTCATTTCTATTCTCTGAAGGAAAAACAGCCTGAAGGATTGGATATTCTTAATTCAGTCACTGTGGAAAGGGGGAGGTGAAGAAGATAATCACAAGGAGAACAAAAGCTTCTCCCAAATTATGCAACACATTATAATTATGCTATAAAATTGCTCTTCAGCTGGAGTGTCAATGGAGAAAACGTTTTTAGTTCTGTTTCTGTAGGGACTCCATGAACAACTTTGAACATTTGAGGTGTTCATGGGTGTGCATATGTATTGTGGCAAACTATGGAGCCATAGGCATTCATCTAGAATTCTAGAACTTTCCCCACAACTGGGAAATCTAAGGAAAAACAAAACAAAACAATCTCTCTTTCTATATGAAGATTCAGGAACAGTCCTCATTATACAATCCTTGAGGAAAAAGCCTGTAGCTCATGAACCAATATGTTTGAGAGCCCAGGCTGTGTGGTACAAGTTCTCTATGCTGTCTGTCCATCTGCAGAGGAAGCTTGCTACAAGGAGCAAGAAGCGGCATGTGTTCTAAAAGTGAATGCAAAAGAATGTTAGAAGCCAGGTGCCAGTTGGCTCATGCCTATAATCCTAGCTACTCAGAAGGCTGAGATCTGAGGATCACAGTTCAAAGCTACCCTGGACAAGTCTGTGAGACTCTTATTTCCAATGAATCACCAGAAAACTAGAAGTGGTACTGTGGCTCAAGTAGTAGAGTGCTAACCTTGAGCTGAAGAGCTCAGGAACAGTGCCTAGGCCCAGAGTTCAATCCCCATGACCAAAAAGAAAAGAAAAGAAAAGAAAAAAAAGGATGTCAGAAACAGCACTGGTAGTCACGCCTGTAATCCTAGATACTACAAGGCTGAGATCTGAAAATTAAGAGTTCAAAGCCAGTCTGGGCAGGCAAGTCCATATGACTCATCTCCAATTAACCACCAAAAAGCCAGAAGTGGAGCTGTGGTTGAAGTGGTAGAACAGTAGCCTTGAGCAAAGCTGCCCAGTTAACTGTACCCAGGCCCTGAGTTCAAGCCCCAGGACCAGCACACACATGCACACATGCATGTAAGCACATGCACATGCATGCACGTGCACGCACACATACAGTTGTCTGGGCATAACATTTACAAAGGCTGCTTAGATACTTCTAATGTGCAGCAGCAAGAACTGCTGGTATATAAATAAAACTACCAATTTTTTAAGTAAATAATAAAAGTTCTGTGAACAGGGGCTGGGAAGGTGGCTCAGTGGTAGAGTGCTTGCCTTGCATGCCTGAGGCCCTGGGTTCGATTCCTCAGCACCACATAAGCAAAAAGAAAAAAGCCGGAAGTGGTGCTGTGGCTCAAGTGGTAGAGTGCTAGCCTTGAGCTGAAGAGCTGAGGGACAGCGCCCAGGCCCAGAGTTCAGGCCCCACGACCGGACCCCCCCCCAAAAAAAAAAAAGTTCTGTGAACAGATCCCATGTAGGACATGAAACCAACAACGCCAAGGCCCGTAGATGTCAGTGTGTGACTCAAAGTGTCTGCAGAATGTTCTAGAATTTAGGTTTTTTTTGTTTTGTTTTCAATTGAAGACAACGCACCCTGGTTTTGTCTATGGTGAATACTGTTTCCACCACTTTAGGTGGCTTCTCCCAAGAGCGACAGTGAGGATAGTAAAGACAAACTCCATTCCCCCTGGACTCTCCTCTCAGTTCACTGGATACAGGATAGTTCTGTGACTCCACAAGGTCGGGGGACTCCTGCCTACCAGCAAACAGGCAGCTCTGCAGCAGCAGCAACCACATGTCCCGCAGTCTAGTTCAATTTTCTCACTGCAAGTCTAGGGCTCAGCCTCACAGCCTTCACCCTTCAGTCACCAACCACAAGCCCAGGACTCCAGCACTCAGGATCTACCAGCCACAAGTTAATTGAGCCCAAAAGATGGAACTCTGGGGTTCACCCCTCCTTTATGCTCAATTAAGTTAAATCCGATTAACAATAACAAGAAAAATGGCAAAGAAAATTTCTACCTATCACCAGCATCAATAAGAGAGAAACACAAGATAATCTTTTCAGATCTGGTAGGATGCCAACAAATTTTTGAAATTATTACATGCAAAGGAAAACTTTTGAGATATAATTTCATACCTACCAATTTTAACAATAGACCAGTAAAACTTCTTCCTTGAGATATAAGCTAAGAATGGCATACAGATATTAGAACTAGCATGAAACTAAAATATACATTTTTCTTTAAAAATTTCTCATTCCTACATGTCATAGAGCAGTTTTAAATGCTTAAAGAATTGATGGATCTACCTAATCTTGAAAATGTTCTACTAATATGAGACAAGGCCATGAGAAATAGAAAGAAAGCAGCTTCAGCCCCACCTCTGTTTCCCCCCACCCTCCCCCCCACAGTGGCTAACTAGAGATAAGAATCTCAAGAACTTTTCTGCCAGGGGAATCCTGAGATCTCAGCCCCCTGAGTAGCTGGGATTACAGGCATAAGCCACTGGTCTCTGGCTCCCCAGCTTTTTTGTTTTTGTCTTTGTTTTTTTGGGGGTCCAGTCATGGGGCCCGAGCTCTGGGCCTGGGCACTGTCCCTCAGCTCTTCAGCTCAAGGCTAGCCCTCTACCACTTGAGCCACAGCACCACTTCCGGCTTTTTTCTTTTTGCTTATGTGGTGCTGAGGAATCGAACCCAGGGCCTCAAGCATGCAAGGCAAGCACTCTACCACTAAGCCAACTTCCCAGCCCCCCAGCTTTGTTTTTATCTTCAACAGCAAATGTCAGGGGCTGCATTATGATTCGTTTTATGATGGTCACATCTCTATCTAATAAGACTTTAAATCTGAAAGTCAGGAAAGAAAAGAGCAACAAAGACAAAAACAGGAAACAGTGAGGAGTCCGTTTCAACTGTTTTACCGGAGCGCAGAAAGCATCAGGGAATGAGAACTCCATCACTTACTGCCGACCAGGCAGTGCATTTCAATGTGCTAATCTCAGGCAATGCATCTAAGGTCTCTTACTAAGTTTTCTACTCTGTAAAATGAGGTTAAGACTTCCTGCTACCCACCCCCCCTCAAAAAAAGATGACTCTTTGATACAAAAATAAACATGGCAATATTTTCCATCTTAATCTCCTTTTCTGTTATTAAGCTTTTCACACTCAGTTTCTTGAACACATATTTTTCTTGGTTATTTTTACACAACAGAATGCTTAGTGTGAATTTACCTCTGAAATACAGGCAAGTCCTTTGTACTTCCTTTCCCTTCACAGAGCTCAGAGTCTGGGGGAACTTATTCTCCCTGTCCCCAGACCACTGAGAAACTGCACCCCAACTTCTTGCCAGAGCAAGAAATAACCTATGGCTCCCCATGTCATTCTCTTGCCCCTCACCCCAACAACAGCACAAACCCACAGGCATCATTTCCTAGGGCTAGACTTGGTGATCTATGCCTGCAATCCCAGATACCCAAGAGCAGAAGAAGTCAGGAGGATCACAGTTGAAGAACAGCCCACAAAAAGCTCACAGACCCCATGTCAATAGTAAAAACTGGATGTGGTGTACACACCTGGTACCCTACCTACACATGAAGTATATAATAAGAGGAGGGCTTCCAGGCCAGCAAGAACATAAAATCAACAAAAGGGCTGGATGTATGGCTGGAGTGCTACAGCAGCTGTGGGCAAGTGTAAAGCCCTTAGTTCAAACTCTAGTACTGCCAAAAAACAAACAGATAGTGCCCAGCTATGTTGTCAAGTCTCTACTTTCTGAAGGATTTTGTTTTCCCTCTGCAGCCCCAGAAGTCCCTATCATAGCTTAAAGAAATGCCTTTCTCTGCGGATTCCTGAGAATTTCTTTTGTTGTGGGGCTTGAACTCTGGGCCTGGGAACTGTCCCTGAGCTCTTCAGCTCAAGACAAGTACTCTCCCATTTGAGCCACAGCCAGCACCACTTCTAGTTTTCTAGTGCTTAATTGGAGAGAAGAGTCTCACAGACTTTCCTACCTGGGCTGGCTTTGAACCACAATCCTCAGATCTCAGCCTCCTGAGTAGCTAGGATTACAGGCTGGTACCTGGATTACACTGATACCTGGCTGAATTCTCTCTTGAGAATCCTGTTTTCCTCACCTCCAGGGCCAGCAACTCAGACCCGCCCATGTGTTACTTATGGATTCCTACTCCCATCTCTGTCACTTTGTTTGTTCATTTTTAAACAAAACCATCTTCCAGAGACCCCTGCTTGAGCATTATTTGTGCTTTGGGGCTGTCCTCATCCCTCTGAGACATCTCCATAGGAGTTGCCTAAAACAAGTGAAGTAGTAAAGACCCACAGTTACTGAAGGGGAGTAAGAATGTGGTTACACCTGGGGAGCATGCTAGCAGTGCAGCTCAACCTCTTGCTTTTTGTGTGGGATGCTCTGAAAATAACATTTCTCCTAAACACAAAGTTAGAGTGGCTGGATAGAGTTCTGTTGGACAACTGTGGCATTCAGTGCCATCTCTCTGGGGTCTGTCCACACAAAGCTCATGTGCCTCTTGCTCTTTGCATGGTAGTTTAGGACTTTGGACCACATGAAACAGGCATGCAAGATCTTCCAGAGCCTACACAAGAAGGCGGCAGCCTCCTCTGCTCAGCTACGCGGGTGGCTTTTGGTGCTGTCCCTTTTGAGTGTCAAACACGTACCCAGTCTCACATTCTCAAAAGGCAGGTGAAACGTCCCCCGCTGTGGCCTCTACCGTAACAAAGGCCACTGACAGAACAGCAAGTATCATTTCAAACCTGCAAAGATCAAACAGTTTGCTCAGACAGCCTCAGCAAAACTCCACCCCTCCCCAGCTAACTTCCTGACCCCAAAACCCAGAGGCTAGGGTTTTGACAGCTACAGAAAGATAGGCTTCCAGACAAGGGGAGACGGGCCACAGGGGAAGGTCTACAGGCTGCCTGGCGTTTCATCGGATGGGTTCTTCTAGACCATGTGATGTTGCCTTGTGCTGCTTACAGCTTCCGTACCAACTCACTCCAACCTTTGGCTTTGTTTTTGTTGTGCCCATACTGGGGTTTGAACTCAGGGCCTTAGGTGCTGGACTCTTAGGAGCCCCACACTTCACCTACCCCTCTTGGCTTAGAGACTAGAGCTAACCCAGCAAATGACGGGTTGCTGGGGTAGACCACATGAGCACAAGCTCACATTCCACTCAAGCCAAAGTCTTTCACCTTCCTGCTGATAGGTGTGTGTGACTAGTGGATGTCCAGCAGTATTTTTATTCCTATTTTAAACTGTATTTTTGCAGGTATAAACAGGCAGCCAAGCTGGGCACCCATGGCTCACGCCTGTCATCCTCGTTACTCAGGAGGCTGAGATCTGAGGGTCATGGTTTACAGCCAGCCCCGACAAGTAAATCTGACACACTCATCTCCAATTAGCCACCAGAACACCGAAAGTCATGGTAGCTCAATGTGGTAGAGTGCTAGCCTCAAAAAAAAAAATCTCAGGATGGCGCCAAGGCAGCTCCTGAGTTCAAGATCCACAACCAACCACAACAACAACCAAAATGACAGCCAATCATACAACATGATTTTAGCATCCAGAACATACCTCTTGAGCCCACATTACCTCCGTTCCTGAATCACTGAGGCCTGGTATGCCCATTACCCTCCATGCATTTGGCACAGAGCAAGCATTTCTCCAGATGAGGTAAGAAATTCAAACTTACTCCCTATGTACATTATCAACATTCTATAGTGTCTTTTAAACCATGGCACAAATGCATTTGGCAAACCCTTTTTGGAGAGCTAGTTTGTGAGGATGTGGGAGAGAGGCCTGCATTCCCCCAAGAGGTGTTTGAGAGAAAGAAAACATTACATTCACATTTGTGCACTAAGGGAAGAATCGGAGAGGTGGGTGAGCAGGTGTGGATGGCCCCAAGTTCATTCTTTCTTCCCTGCCTGCTTGTTCCTGGAAGAAGCCAGTCTGGGTTCTGGTTATCTGTCACCGGGAGGGGGAGGGGGTGTGGTTTAGATCAACCCAGTTTCCTTTGCTACCTGGGTGTAGCTCTTAGGAGCATTAACTTGCTCTGTTTGTTGGGCTGAGCTGTTATCTGAGCCATATACTTCAGCAGTAAGAAGAAAGCATCTCTTTGAAGGGAAGGTAGGTGAGAAAGAAAGCCACATTAAAAGGCCAGCCACTGTTAAATTTGGGCTTGTTCCTATCTGTGAAAGGTTTAAAAATACCCTAGGCCCCTTTCTCCTCTTTCACATTTGAATTTAGCAACTTGTCCCATTTCCAGCAGTCCTGGACAAGGCATTTCTCTGTCCTCCCTGAACTCCTCCATCAATCCTCTGAGGGACTCATGGGTATAAAAACTCCTGGCCCCAGCTAGAGAAGAGGATCTGAATTCAAGCATGGCAAACAGTAATACAGAGTACTTTTCCGGCCCCACCCACCTGACATATATCCAAACCATGCCAACCCACATCCACACCCCAGAACGTGCCCCCCCTGGGCTGCCTGTTTATTCCAAGTTCATTCCAGTGTTATGGTGTGAAAGTTGTATACTTATTTGGTGTACATATTTGGACAAACAATCCACTGGAAGGGAGAGACAGTGTCAAAGAGTTAAATGTAGTGGAGTGTCACTGGGTGTGAAAAACTGTACAGTTACAAAAAAAGAATGAGGAAGAGGAAGCTGTGCAGTGACACAGAACAAGTACCAAGAGAGACTAGGCAACAAAGCCAAGGGACAGGGCAGGGTGCACAGGTTTTTAGCACCAGGTAGCGTTATTAGTAATAAGCTACTAATGGCTCCTCCATTACACACACACACACACACACACACACGCACACACACACACACACACACACTGTATTTTACACTGTCTCCCAGTGCCCCAGCATGTTTGAACTAGGTAGTACCAGGACCAGCATTCCCAATGACAGCCTTCTAAATGGCTTTCTTTCCTCCTTCCCCATCCCTATCCTGATTGGCTTTCCTCCTTCCCCATCCCTATCCTGATTGGCTTTCCTCCTTCCCCATCCCTATCCTAATTGGCTTTCCTCCTTCCCCATCCCTATCCTGATTGGCTTTCCTCCTTTCCTCATCCCTATTCTGATTGGCTTTCCTCCTTCCCCCATCCCTATCCTGATTGGCTTTCCTCCTTCCCCATCCCTATCCAGATTGGCTTTCCTCCCTTCCCATCTCTATTCTCATTCTCTCATCACACTGGTTGCCTCTCAGGAGGGAAACTGGGTACTTGAAGAACAGGGATAGGAAAGGATATTTCACTATCTATATTTTTGTATTCTATGCATTTCAGATGTAAGTGTATTATCTATTGGGAAAATAAAAGGTAGTAAAAATTAATTTTAAAGTCTGAATCATGGAATGCAAACCCTGACCGTCCAGTTCCTCGATGGCCAATCTGGACAATCCAGCCTGAGCCCAGCCCTGGCCACCCAGCAGCCCAAGGGCCATGCTCCAACAAGAAGAGTCTCCTCAGGGGACATTGCCACTTCTGAATCATTCTCTTTTCCAACCCTGGCTTTTCAAGGAGAATCAGGATCAAATCAGACTGGCAAATTCTCACCAGGCTGTAAACATCTCCAATCACAAGTCTTAGGTACAAAGTGAATTGGATCTCACAGGTTCACAACTGAGAAAACCTTTGGAAAGAGATTTTTGGTTGAGGAGTTAATACCTTGATTAGCTCATGAGCTCCTAAATAATTCAAAAGAAAACTCATGAGCTCCTAAGTAATTCAAAAGAAAACAAACTATAATGGTGATTTTGCTTATTGTAAATTCAAGGCCTATTCAAGAGTCAATTAGTAGAACTATGCGTCTGTCATTTCACATTCTAAATGTGAAGGGTATTTGGCTCATGGCAAGATGCAGCTAGAAAGGAGAGAAGGAGAGCAGCATGAGAATAGCCCTCTTCTCCTACTCCTCTCCCAAGGCTGAGCAATGGGAGCTAGATACCACTACCAGCTAGACACATGAGGTCTACTGAGCAGTAACTGTGGGGCAGGCACTGTCTCTACAAGGTCTGCACGATCCAGTCTCCCTCTCAGGAGACAAGAGGTCTCCAGGTCTTCTCTGCCCCAGCTGGCCTGGAACCACACTCTTCCATTGCAATCTCAGCCTTCCACAGAGCTTCGGGTGGCATACACAGGCCACATCACCCAGGCATGACCTGAGAAGGGGTCTCATGACCTATTCTGCCCTCGAACCACAATCTTCCTGTTCTGTCTCTAAAACTTTCTAAAGCTTTGAGGTACTAAAGTTTGAACTTTGGGCCTTTGTATTTGCTAAGCCAGTGCTCTACCATTTGAGCCATATACCATAGTGCTTTTTGCTTTATTTTTTTTAAGGTCTGATTAACTCAGGGCCTCATACTAGCTAGACTGATGCAGTACCACTGGGCCACACCTCCAGCCTGGATTTTCACTATCTTTTAGCACACAGCCTTGCTTCCTACCTGGGCACATGCCTGAGCTGTGATCCACAGGACTTTAGGTTTCCATCCTCACTGGGATCTCACACACACACACACACACACACACTCACACTCACACCACCCCCCCCAGAGCCACAGACTTTTCTGCCTGGGCCAGCCTCAATCTACAATCTCTTAGACTCCCAAGTAGAAAGACTTATATGCATAAGTCACTGACGCCTAGTGTGCTTTAGTTTATTTTTCAGGTATGAAGTCTCATACTTAGCCTGGGGCTGCCTCCTAAACAGCAGAGATTATAGGCATGTAATTCCTTGCTTGTTCTTTGAGATACAACTTCACTAACTTTTCTGGCTTCCACTTCTACTAAGGTCATTTATCCCCACCAACATTTCTAGTCACCTTTCAAAGAAATGCAGAGGTCAGCCACAGTGTCTCCCTGTCACAGGGTGACAGGGGAGAGGAGGAGAGGTGGGGAAGGGGAGAAGAGGAGAGGGGAGAAAGACAAGGAGGGAGGGAAAGGAAGAAGAGGTAGGGAGAGGGAGAGAGAGGGGAGAAAGGGGGAGGAGGGGGCAGGAAGAGGAGAAGGGGATAAGGGGGAAAGGAGGGACAGAGGGAGAGAGAAGGGGAAAGCGGGGGACACAAGGGACCTAGGGGGTTTTGACTTCTGGGCAAAGGGCGCACCATATCACCATATGCTAAGCCTGCAGTGTTGCAGAATGCAGGAGTCCCCAGGGGGTGAGCACCAGGAATCCAGGGGCAGATGGTGGCCGGTGAGGCAGGGGCAGGTGGACTCTCTCAGAAGGTTCAGGATTGGGATTTTAACTAGCTTCTGTCTGGCTGGCCTCTGGCTGAGTTCAGTTTTGTATCTTTTGGCTTGTTTGCCTCGTGAATTACTTTCACTCTGCTCTTCCCAGCTTCTTGGACACTGAGCTCTGGCTCTCCCTCCCACCGTGCACTGCAGGTGGGGGGTCTGGGCCCCTGAGATTTGGGGCACTGTTCCTAATCTCCTGGGATCTGGCAGCTCCTCTTCCTAGAGGAGAAAAGCAGTGTGACTGTTCCCACTGCTCACAGCCTTTATCTAGTGCTTTATCTAGGACACTTACGCAACAGGCAAGTCATTTTCTACCCAGAAAGGAAAGCTGTGCTAGCGCAGCCTGACGCATGCAGCTGGCTCAACACAGACCAACTATGACTGGCCCATTTGCAAGCTGCTTCTTTTTGTTGTTTGTTATATTTTGATAGGGTCTTACTACATTTGCCAGGTTTGTCTCCAATTCCTAGGGTCACGTGATCTTCCTATCTCAGCATCCTGAGTGGCTGGTTACTCCAGGTGTGTGCCACAGTGCCTGGCTACAAGTTGCTTCTTGAGAGAAGTTTATCCTAGGTACTTCCTAAGTTCCTTGTGGGCAATTATATTTGTCTTTTGCACCCTTCCTAAATTCTTGAAATATTATCACATACTCAATAAAACTTTCATGAGCCTTGCTATTGGGAGGCCTGATTTTAGCTACTATTGCAGACAGCAGAAACAACCAGAGACACCAAGTCATCTATTCAAAAATCAGTATTTCCTGTGCATTGGCAGCTACTCTCTCCCTCCCCAGCCCCATCCCTGCAGATAGTGAGTCCTTCCCTTCCTCAGGGAGACCCCGGGAAGGCCCAGAAGAGGGAAGTGAGTAAATCAAATTCAAATCGCACAGACCCTAGGAGCAGAGGGTTTCAAATGCTGACTCTTGTTTAATGGAATGCTCATACAAGCTGAGAGAGTAGATATTCTATTTTCCTTGGATATCAATGATATTCCTCTTCCCAATGCCTAATTTCATTTTCACTGAAAGACACTAAAGAATGTGTTTAAAGGAAACCTGAAATATAGATGCACTCCTTGGATCCAGTTCATAGTTAAATTAATAAGCAAAGCTTAGTAGGCATATATTATCACTCAGGTCTTACTCTGTGTTTTAGATTCCTGGACCCCACAGATGATTTTTAACAGTTTGATGTAAAGTCCATACAGGGCCTAAGATTATGTTTTCCATTTTCTTTATTTACCAGAGATTTTTACTTTTTGTATCTGTGGCCACTATTTAAAATTTTTTGTCTTTTTCTTCCCTCCTCTCTTTTTCTTTCATTTCCTTTCCCCCATCATTGAGGGCATAGCTTCAGCCCTGAACACTCTGGCTTTTGCAAATCTCTACCACTCCCACATCACACAAGTCCTAGCTCCTTAGCTCCTTATTTCACACACCACGGCCTTTACAAACCCACGCCCTCGGGTGCAGGCACCCACCACCCCAGCCCCCTGCTCCAGATCACAGGCACCATCTGCCTTTCAGTTCCCTCTTCATGTCTGGGTCTAGGCATTTCTCTTTTTTTCTTGTAGGCTCAGCTACTTATTTCAGAGAATACAGACTCTCTTAATTGGCTTTTCCCAGAATTGGAGTGATAGAATTTTAACTTATATAAGTTTTCTCTTTTATCAGAAACTACTGACTTTCTATATATTTGAGATGTGTGTACATGCACAATAATGTCCTGTGTCTATACAAACATGTATGCAATGTAAGCAAGTAGAGAAGTATGAGTACACATGTACACAACTGACAAATCCACATAAACCAGTCCAAAACTCGCACAATCACAAACTCCTAAGAGAAATTCTTCATCACAAAATACAGTTTCCAATTCTCTGATTGAACCCTAATGAGTACAAAATTAATCTTGGAAGCCATTTGTTGGTTGTTTATAATGTGCCTGAGGATTTGGAGGAAAAAATGATGAGCTCAGAGTTTTGAACTTCCAGTTCCAGGTCTTCAGAAGGAGCTGAAAATACATGAAGATCTTCATAGAAGCTTCTATCTCCTAAAACCTGTGGACCACTTGCCAGGCCACACACAAAACCTGAGGGGGGTGGCTAAGTACTGGGACGGGGCTTCTGGATGAGACCTACTGAAGCTGGGCAACTCAGCTGCCTCTTGTCTGAAGAGCCTATAAGAGCCTCTTCCCCTGAGGGATTTTTGCCTTGTGAAAACTTCTCATCTTCTCCTGGACTCAGGTCCCAAAAGACTCTAGAGGCTAAAATACAAAGTGGGATTCTAGAGGAAACCAACAAACACCAGATAAGTTGAATGCCAGCTTACATCAACAGAAATCTAAGGACCAACCAAGTCCCAAACTCCAGCGGGTTCACAGATCAAGACCCACTTAAATTAAGTGGCTAGGTCCCGAGGACCCTGCTACACAGACTAGTAATAGTAATAATAATAGCATTGTCAATTTTCCCCTTAGCTTTCCCAGAGGGAACTGTGGCCACTTGCCAAGGTGCTTTGGAACTGGGGACAAAATAATGCAACCAAACTTTTCAAGATCTACTGGACATTTGTTAGTTCTGTGGCACCACTGTGGTTCACCAGTGAGGAGAATTTACGCCAGCAACATGATGAACAGTTTGGGTCCAAGACTATCCCACAGTAAACAAAGGAGGGGTATCCTAACCCCAAAATCATTAACAAATGTCACTGAGGTTTTGTAGTTGGCTGCTAGGCAACATCATTAATGGAAACTGATGACAGATATAATTAAGAATATTTAGGGGAGCTCAGCACCTGTTTTTTTGGTGGTGGTGGTGGTGTTTTTATTTTCAGTCATGGGGCTTGAACTCTGGGCCTGGGCACTGTCCCTGAGCTTATCAGCTCGAGGCTAGTGCTCTACCACTTGAGCCACAGCGCCACTTTCTGTTTTCTGGTAGTTTATTTAAGAGTCTCATGGACGTTCTTGCCCAGTCTGGCTTTGAACCGTGATCCTCAGATCTCAGCCTCCCGAGTAGCTAGGATGACAGGCATGAGCCACCGGTGCCCAGCTGCTCATCACCTGTTTTAATGGCAATTACCAAAGAGCAAAAGTGTTGGCAAGGATGGACGGAAAAGAGAACCTTCACTGTTGGTGGAAATGCAGATTAGTGCAACCATTATGGAAAACTGTATAGAGGTTCCTCAAAAATGTACAAATAAAGCTGGGCGCCAGTGGCTCACACCTATAATCCTAGATATTCAGGAGGCTGAGAGCTGAGGGTCACAGTTTAAAGCCAGCCCAGGCACTAACATCCCTAAGATTCTTATCTCCAATTAACCACCAGAAAACCAGACATGGTGCTGTGGCGCTGTGGCTCAAGTGGTAGAGTGCTAGCCTTGAGCTGAAGAGCTCAGGTACAGCACCAAGGCCCAGAATTCAAGACCCACGACCAACCAAAAAAAAAAAGTACAAACAAAACTAATATATGATGCAACAATCTTGCTGCTGGGTATATAGCTAGGGGAAAGGAAATTCAAAACATCATTACATAGGTGTTACTTCTTACTGCTGCACTATTGCTGCACAAGAGACAAAGAGTCAAGGTAATCCCTAAGTGGATTGATAGAGAAAACATGGCAAATTTACCCAATGGAATACTATTCACACACAAAAAAGAAGAAACTCTGTCATCTGCAACAGCATGCTTAACTCAAAGGATATTATGTTAAATGCAATACACTCGACACAGAAAAACAAACTTATGAAAGCTAAATTTATCAAGCTAAAATAAACTGGTCATACAAATCAAAAGTAGAATATTACTACGAGCTGGAAATTATTAGTGGAATATGTTAAAAGGATAGAAATTTTCAATCAGCAGGAATAAACCAAAAGACAACATGGGTACTATCTAGTTAGAAGTTATTACATCCTTGAAAAATGCTCAGGGATTAGATGTAAACTGTTCTCTCCAGAAAAATGATAATTACATAAAATAGTCTGTTAAGTAGATCTAGTCGTTCTATTATGTAAATAGGTAGAAAACAATACATGTGCCATAGATAGATACAATTTTACTTGTAAATTTTGAAACTGTTCAAAGAATACTCAGCAGGTTTCATTTAAAGGTCTCAATTTGTAGATGTGATATGTGGCATTGCCGTTTATAAACAATGACACGGGGTGGGTAACAAAAGACTGTGTCCTCATCCAAGGTCACAAAGGAGGGGGGTCACAAGGCAACTAAGTATTCTCTGTCATGACCATCTATGAAGTAGGGGTACTTGCATGGCAGTACTCAACTAGTGGAAATGTGCAAAATAGGGGATAAAATATTAAAAATTGTGTCTAACATGGACATTTTGCTGGAAGCTCACAACTACTTTGCCATAATGTGTACAATTGCTCTTTATCTACAGTTCTCTGCTTAGTATCTCACAAAATGGCTACTAGGTTACTACTAAGTTACATTATTCAGCTCATACCCACAACTGGGCCACCAAGACAAGTTGGTGGAGCTGTATGCAGATAAAGCAGCAGCCAGCTGCAAGGTGTGATTTCTCAGGAGCATAAGAAAAGCAGCTTGCTCCAACTGCCACCCTAAGCACCTGCTGCTTTCAAAACAGTTTGCATGGCCAGTGCTGGTGGCTCACGCCTGAAATCCTACCTACTCAGGAGGCTGAGATCTGAGGATCGCGGGAGCAGTGAAGTCTGTGAGACTCTTATCTCCAATATACCAACAAAATGCCAGAAGTAGGGCTGTGACTCAAGTGGGAGTGTGATAGTTTTGAGCAAGAAAGTTCAGGGATAGCACAAGGCCCTAGGACCAGCACATGCACACATGCACACACAGCGCTGTGTTTTGCAGCTGGGTGCTGGTGGCTCACACCTGAAATCCCAGCTACTCAGGAGGTCACCAACCTAAGCAGGAAAGTGGATAGACAGGTGGGTGGGTGGGCAGGTGGATGGATGCTCAAGAAGAGGGACCGCTGTGTGCCTCGAATCAGGGCAGGAAAAGGAAGTCCGCAGAAGAGGCGTATCTGCTGCATTGCAGGAGTGAGGACGTGAAGGGTAAGGAAGAGGAATGGTAACAGCCACGGGAAGAATACGCAGTTGCCTTCGAGCATAAAGTAGCTGGATGACTGGATAGCTGCTTCTCCTCTCCTGGTCCTGGGTCCAGACAAGAAACAAAGCAGAAAAAAGTCTACAGGCCAACAAACCCCAATGCTTACAGGTGTCTTTGGAGTCAGAATGGTGTGTTTAGGCCTCAGAGCTACCGCAGCCCTTACAGATGCTGACTTCTTATCACTAAGGCCACTGAGGTGCGGGCCACTGCTGGCTTGGTGCTCCTCTAGACTTAACGGCTCTGTTTCTAAGGAAAGTGATTGCAAAGCCATCTCTGCTGCGAAGCTCAAGGTTGCAGGTGGTTGTGGTTTCACAGTGGGCCTCTAGATTTAAACTCGTTTACTCTGCTAACTCAAGTCATACCAGAAGACAGAAATCCCAAATCTCACCACCAGTTGTAAGATCTGCCGTATCACCACAGCATACCCGCATGTGTGAGCACACACACAAATATTCTTCTGAACCTGTTTGGTCTCCGGCTTCAAAATTCATTTACCCAAGAGCCTAACTAAGCCATAATCTGGAATCTGGAAGAAATAGTTGTAACTGTGCCTTTCAGGTATCTCCAGTTTTCTAAGGTCTTTGTGGATGCTTAGCAGATGTTAATTCTCTTAACAGATCAGTAGAGAAACTTCTACTAGAAAGACTTCCTTGTGACAGTCCTGAGACACCAAGTCCATAGGCTTCTGTTCCCTACACCACAAATTGGCCTGCACCCAGATTGCAAGACACCATTCGACATGACATTCTCCCTCACTCTAAGTCTCTCCCATCAGGGAATCTTTGATCCCCTTGCAGATTTCCCAGACTCCATCTTCATATCCAAGTATGTGTCCCCACAGTTCTGCCACACAGATACAGACCATGAACATCACGGATCAATTTGTTTCCTAACAGAAACAGACATGTCCATGCACCCACAAACAGTTAGTGACAATACTATCAGTCCATGGCACTTCCTATTCTTAAGCAACACTTCATGATTCTTTCTAGCTAACAATTTAATGTGCAGAAAATACCACATGGATTCACTTTATTAGCCAAACTTTTTTTTTTTTTTGGTCAATTGTGGGGCCTGAACTCTGGGCCTGGGCGCTGTCCCTCAGCTCTTCAGCTCAAGGCGAGCGCTCTACCACTTGAGCCACAGCACCACTTCCTGTTTTCTGGTGGTTGATTAGAGACTTACAGACTTTCCTTCCCTGGCTGGCTTTGGACCACAATCCTCAGATTTCAGCCTCCTAAGTAGCTAGGATTATAGGCATGAGCCACTGGTGCCCAGCTTTGGCCAAACTTTTGATGGCAGAATGGGATGATTATAGAGTCCCAACCCTGTCCAGCCTGGAATATTCATCCTAATTCACTGATCGAGACAGAGACAGTAGATGCACCGGGAAGCTTTGGTCCTGCTCTGACCAGCATTCCCAGGAATCACCAGTGAATTTCAAAGTACAATTTACCTCACAGAGAAAGCCCTCTGCTGATCAAAGCTCTCCTCACTTGAGAAGAAATGGCTGCAGTGGGTGAGGGCCGAGGAGTAGGGAAAACAATTTGTAGGTATGCTGAGCATTCCCTGGCACACTCTGGGCACTGGATTTGCTCAACATGCTAGGGGTAACTTGTATTTGCAGTTCACTCCCAGAGATGAGATGTGAACGACATCTGCCTGGCAGTCCAATGTCACAGCCCTGACCTTCCAACCTGTATTTCCAGGCTTGATACAGATGGAATCTGGAAGTGTTCTTAGTGTATGTGCCATTACAGGACTTGAACTCAGAGTCTTATGCTCTCCCTTCCCTTTTTCACTCAAGGTTGGTGGTCTACCACTTGAGCCACACCTCTACTTTCAGCTTATTGCTGGTGAATTGAATTTTTTGCATTGCTTTCTTTTTGCCTTTTTGGTGGCCTCCTACCTCTTGTCCCTGTAGTCCTAAAAACTGCGGAGTATCCTGCTGTAGATTTGTGTCTGCTTATATACACGCTGGTATATATCCTAAGTGTGGGCCTTAATGTATTTAAGTATAACAGAATCCTATTTTATAAGCTTGTCAATATTGTGTGTTTATTGGTCTCCTGTATCTCAAATTCTCCCAAAGAAAGTGAAATAGTCCTATAGTCCTAAATTATTCTCCAGTCCAAGTTCTGATGTGGAAGGGCCAATGATTTTTCTAAGTCCACCCCCTTGACGGGACACTTGACTCCAGAGATTTTTTTTTTTTTTTAGGTTTTCTTTAACATATAAGCAAGGCTTCAAAAGATCGACAGATAAAGCTAGGAAGTGGCTCATTTTAGAAAGTTGAGATCTGATGATCATGGTTCAAAGACAACCCAGGCAGGAAAGTCTATGAAACACTTATCTCCAATAAACCACCAAAAAGCTAGCACTGGAGCTGTGACTCAAGTGGTAGAGTACTAGCCTTGAGCAAAAAAGCTCAGGGCTAAGCCTTGGGCAAAAAGAGTTCAGGGACAGTGCCTAGGTGGAGTTCAAGCCCCCCAACCAAAAAAAAAAAAAAAAAAAGCTCAAGGACAGCACCCAGACCCTGAGTTCTAGCCCCACAACCAACCCAAAAACAAACAAACAAAAAACAAAAATGACCAACCAAAAAAAAAACAAAAACAAAAAATAACAAACAAAAAAAAAAAAACACCTCAAGGCCAGCACCCAGGCCCTGAGTTCAAGCCACAGGACTAGCATTAAAAAAAAAAAAGAGGAAAGCAGGGAGTTGCTTGCTATGCTACTGAGAGAATCTTGAATGTCTCCCACAGACCTTCTTACAGGTTTTCTCTGTGTCACAAAAAAAATTCCTGCAGTAATTAGGTTATTTCTAACCCTCCTGAAACATCCCTGGGCACTCTAGCACTGCACGGGGATCATTAACCTTCACCGCAGACTTAAATGCTTAGAGACAGTTTAGTGACTTCTGCACTGCAGACATGTGGGGCTGGGGCACTCTGCATCTTTCATAGGGGAAGCTGTTCTATGCATCAAAGAATTTTTAGTAGCAACCTTGGCTTCCACCCATCAGATGTCAACAGCAGCCCCCGTTCCAGTTGTGACAACCAGGAGTGTCTACACACATCACCAAATGGTTCCTAGCTGCCGTGGGGGTGCACCAGCCCCTGCAGAGAACCACTGCCCAAGGCTCTGCCTGGAACACACCCCTGAGTACTGCCTCTGTAGAAAGCCGCTCATTTCAAAGCCATTGCCTATGAATTGAAGCATCTGCCTCTTGTCATTTTCCTTTGGGACTTATCTGGAACTCCTGCTTCCGAAGACATCCTTAATCCATATGGCTGGCTGTTCAGGGCTGGCAGTCCCCCAGGCCTCTTGCGATGATGGTACTGAGATCCTGAAAGTGAGTTCTGCGCATGCCACGTGGGGAGGGTCAATCACACTGTGTAACTTATTTTCAGCTCACGGGGTGGGATCATTTTTATCTACCCTGCTGGTATATCACTCAGCATGGAGTGACAGGTACTTCAGCTCCTATTGATGATGGAGATAAAATAGGTGCTGTTTTCAGAATTACAATTTTCAAAAGGAAATGAGATTTCCCCTGAGCAGCCTGACGTTGCAGTTTGGCTGATGACATCCCAGCAAACAACCTACAAACAAACTCTCGAAAGAAAAAAGAACTATTTATAGGCAAGCAATGATTTTTTCAGTGGGTAGGTCAAGGGAAAAAAACAAACCAGAAAGTCAGTCAGGAAACTCCCGCTTGCCCGGCAGCACCTTGGAGGAGGACCATTTGCCAAAATGGAAAGTCTGTGTCACAATGCAGATGGGGAATGATCTTTTGATGAATTTTTAACTTGGGGCAAATGCCAATCCATCTGTATGACGCAAATACAGACCCAATTTAAAACGTACAACTAAGGGACACATCCTTAAGACTCAGAAACAGAGATTTCGATAGAGATCTTAGAAATGTCCATCAAAACACGTCTATCTTAGCAACAGGGATGCAGCTAAAAGGCTATCGGCTGGGACTGTGAGGACATTCTAGAAAGGTCTCCATGCAGAAGCAAGTGGCAAGGTGGTCTCACTATTCTGAAAGGGAATCATGGCACAGCCATTCTCTTTTTTACACTAAGGAAAATTTATAAAAAGTGAAATGTCTTTAGAAGAAGCCCCACCAGGACAGCCAGACAGGGCCCCAAGCAGCTTTGATGATGGGGCACATCCTGAAAGGCTGCAGGGCAGGCCTGGCCATGTGCCCTTGGTCAGAAACATCAGTCTCTCTCCTGGGCAGCTTCCAGGGCTTCCTTCCATGACTGCTGAGAGCCAGGACTCTACGGGTCCTAACTGAACTGGCTGATGGGAAAAGTGAAGCCCCTGAGTCCTAGAAGACAAGGACACACTTTACTGTCTCTGACCTGTAAGAACAGGTATCACTCACCTTGACTGGAGATGAGCAAACTTTTTCTGATAAAACTTCTTCTAGGCAGGAGATGGCTTAGGCTTTATAGGCCCTATCAGTCCTATCACAAGTAGTCAACTCTACCAAGGCAGCCGTGGACAATACATAAAAGAGTAAAAGTACAATTTCCAAATCAATTTTATTTCACAAATCAGACTGTGGGCTGGATTTGGTCCACAGGCCCCTGTCCCCCAGCTCCTGATCTTGATGGTGACATGCTGGGGCCCCCTGGCCCCTGCTCAGTGTCTTTCCTCATTCCTCTTCCCATCTCCTCTTGACCCCAGTCTTTCCTCTCCAACAAATACCTTCTACTTTTGACCTCTTCGATATGTAATTAACCCACCAGACTCCCCCTTGGTTTGAGTAAAATACTCCATATCTCTCTCTACAGCATTCAAATCCCTCCCTGGCCCTCCATGCCTTCCTTAGACTCAACCTGAAATATGCAAAGCAACCACCTCTCTCCAAACTCTTGTCTAGACTACATTCCTATAGTACTTACCTGTCAGTCTTTCTAATGCTTACACTGTCTCACTTCAAAATCACCTTCCAATGAAGCCCTTCACTTTTATGATTTTTTTAAATGCCAGACACCCATGGCTCATGACTGTAATCCTAGCTACTCACAAGGCTGAGATCTGAGGATTGAAGTTCAAAGTCAGTCCAGGCAGGAAAGTCTCTGAGACTCTTACCTCCAATTAACCAGCAAAAAAGTGGGAAGTGGAGGTGAGGCTCAAGTGGCAGAGTGCTAGATTTGAGCAAAAAAAAAAGCTCAGAGACAGCACCCAGGCCTTGTGTTCAAGGCCCAGTAGCTGCTCAAAAACAAACGAGCATTTACTTCCTTCAGTGGAGTCCTGTAGAACGGAAGTCATTGTCCATCTTTGGCATAGCCTGCCTTGAAGTCGCCCGCTCTCTACTCAGCCAAGCACAGGCTTCCTTGCCCGCCCTAGTTCCCAGCTTATAGCGTACCTCTAATTCAATCACTCAGCCATTAGTCTATTAGCAGATTTGGTTTCACACACACAGTATATATTTACAATGTTTTTACTGAGGGTGGAGAGACATGGAGATTCATGAAGTAGATAGTCTCCCTGCAGCAGAGAGACACAAAAATTAACAAATAAGCAAATCAACATATAAGCATTTCAGATAGAAATGAAGATAGGAAATCTATGTCCCATATATAAAAACATATCTAAGTGAAAACTAAGGCAACTTGCAGAAGTGTATAAAACATGTTTATAGTTTTGAAATTTAAAATACTTATCTGAAGATGGGTACCAGTGGCTCACGCCTGTAATCCTAGCTATTCAGGAGGCTAAGATTTGAGGATCTAGATACAAAGCCAGCCTGGACAAGAAAGTCTCTTATCTCCTATTAAGCACCAAGAAGCCATAAGTGGAGCTGAAGTGGCAGAGTGCCAGCTTTGAGCCAAAAAGCTCAGGAACAATGCTCAGGCCTGAGTTCAAAACTCAGTACGGACACTAAATAAATGCTCACCTGTATACATATGTTGTGGTCCCATGCATATGAAAGTTGGGGACGCACATACACATTAGGGGTGTAACTAGAACTTGGGACATAGCATAGCTCAGTGGCAGAGCACATGCAGCATGCACAGGATCCAACACTCAACCCTAGCTCCAATAAAAGAAAGAAGAAGAAAAACAGAACAACCAGCACTGGTGGCTCACACCTGTAATCCTAGCTCAGAAGGCTGAGATCTGAGGATTGCGGTTCAAAGCCAGCCCGGGCAGGGAAGTCTGTGAAACTCTTATCTCCAATAAACTACCAGAAAACCGGAAGTGGTGCCGCAGCTCAAGTGGTAGAGCGCTCACCTTGAGCTAAAGAGCTGAGGGACAGTGCTCAGGCCCAGAGTTCAAGCCCCACGACCAACAAAAAAAAAGAAGAAAAAGAAAAGAAAAACAGAACAACAGCTTCTACATGTAACAGCAGGGGGTTGTGACACTTTTGCTGTTTTATCCTTTTCTATACATATCTTTACATCTGCACATTATCTGATCTATCATCTAATTACCCCAAAATCAATTTGTTATGGAAAATAAAATTTCTCCTGACACAGAGTGAGTAGAAGCCCTGTGGAGCTTTTCAAACCCCACTATACCCAGACTCACTCCTGATAGACTGGCTCTGGGTCTGAGCAGTACAGCCGCTTTGGTGTACCCTCAAGTCCCCGGGGGGTCAGAGGGTGCAGCCAGCATCACTCACATGACCTTCACACTTGTGTTTTCACAACAGGATGCCCCCTCAAGGTTCAACTCTCACGAGATGCTATCTCTTAAATGATGCACGCAAGCCTGGGCTACAGGTGGAGGCTGGGTAGACCTGCAATTCAGCAAGTTCTTCCACCTCACATGATGTAGATCCATGAGCAGCAAGCCATTAGAAAAGGGGGGAGGAGCGCAAACTACCCTAAAAGCAAAGTTCTTGCCACTTCTTAGCTGTGTCATTCATACAACAGGAAAAATAAATATGAAGAGGCTGTTAATCCAAGACTTTGACTCCACTAGTTCTAAGACTAGCACCATCTGTACATTCCGGCTTCAGGCAGCAACTTCTCTGGATCTGTTTCCTATCCGTGGGAAGCTCAACAGAAAATAACATGGGTTTGTGTTTCAGCAGACAGATTTTCAGATGAGAATAGTCAGAAAGAAAACTAAAGGCTAAGATTTCCTGCCTTGGGATCATAAAACTCCACAAAGATTTGCCAGGCGTGCCTGTGGAAGAAGTTACTCAAAATTATTTGTAAACAGGAAGGGTGTCTTAGTGGAAGGGCTACCAGGGGTGCCCCACGAAGACAGGGAAAAGACTCAATTGCCTCCAGCAAGCCCTGTCCCCCCCCCCCCCGTGTGCCCATGAGTAAGCATGCAGCTCAGAACAGCGTGGGCTGCCTTTCCAAGCAACACTTCCATATGTCATGGACAGGAGTTCCCTGGGTTCAGCTTTCATCTCTCCTCTCCCATCCTGCAGCAGCTCTGTGACCTTGGACAACTTATGTCACTTTTTTCCAACCCTTCAATCCTTTAGTCCTATCTGCAGAGAACACAGTGGATGTTTCCAGGAGACTCTGTCATTTCAGTTACACCAACTCTCCAGTATCACTAAGCAAAACGGGAATAGCAATCTTTGTTATCACTTACCAAGAAAAGCTGAAGTCCTGCTCCCAGCCTGGCACCAGAGACTCACATCTATAATCCTAGCTACTCAGGAGGCTAAGATCTGAGGATCCAGGTTCAAAGCCAGCCCAGCAAGAAAGTCTGTGGGGCTCTTATCTCCAATTAATCATCAAAAAGCTAAAAGTGGAGATATGTCTCAAGTAGTAAAGGGACATCTGTGAGCAAAAAAGTTAAGGGACAGTCCCCAGGTCCTGAAGTCCTAGTACTGCTCCCTCCAGGCTGCCTTTTAGTTCTAGTTTTGTGAAAACATTAATAGGGACCCACTAAGAAATGCAATAATAACCATGCCAGATCAGCATAAGGGAAGGAAAATTATCAAGCTTGAAGTCCAGCGAAGAACAGCAGGTTTTCTCCCAGTTCTTGGAGAGGGAAGTTTGTCTTGTGACCACAGCTCCTTCCTTCTGAGGCCAGGGAGAAGGGAACTCAGGACAGGCTGCTTTCTCCATGAACCCTCTGGTTCCAGAACCCTTGGTGAGGTCCATGAAAAGTAGGAGAGCAGCCAAGAGCTGGTGGCTCACACCTGTAATCCTAGCTCCTCAGGAGGCTGAGACTGTAAGATTGCAGTTCAAAGCCAGCCTGGGCAGGAAAGTCTGTGAGACTCTTATCTCCAATGAACCACCAGAAAACTGGAAGTGGTGCTGTGGCTCAAGTGGTAGAGTGCTCGCCTTGAGCTGAAGAGCTGAGGAACAGCGCGCAGGCCCAGAGTTCAAGCCCCATGACCGACCAAAAAAAAAAGAAGAGCAGGAGAGCAGAGCAGGTGAAGGTATTCAGGATGGAGAAGCAACTGCTTGCTTTCTCCCAGGCAAATGTGGAATGAGAGAAGCAATGAATTCAAACCTGGTTGCAGGTGGTCTGCAACTCAAGGGGTATGCAACTGAGGTCACTGATAGGGTTCTGCACCATGCTTTCCTGCCTAATACATTAGGATAGTCTGGGAGGCTGGGAAACCATGTCTGGCTTCTGTAACAAGAGGTGACAAAGATGTAAAAATAGCAGATAACCCCTTGAATTACCAGTGTCAGCCCCAAAGAACAGCTTCCAAAGATGAAGAGTGGGTGGACTTCCAGAGACACAGATTCAGCTTACTAACTTTAGCATGAACTTTCTGAAGCTTCTCAGCAGTACCAGGAAAGCGATTGGGTGTGAAGGAGTCTAAGAATAGCAGCCCCGATCACACTGTGGAATCATACGGGTTTCAATCAGCCATGTGTTCCTCCTCTCCCTTGGCCCCACTGGAGCCAGAGCAGCCTTGGAGCTGGAGATGAGCTGGGATTAGACCCAGAGCAATGTCCAGCAGCTGATGTATGTCAAGTGATCAGGACTCACGGGCCTGATATTGAGCTCTTTTCCCCATTGGATTCTCAATATTTACCCCAATACTAGGAGAAAGAATGAGGTAGGAATAAAGAAAGAAAAACTTCTGGATTACAAGACTACATGCTAGAAGTAGTCATTATTAAGAGACGACAAGAACTTGCAGTGTTAAAAGAGGAGACTGTGTGATGCTTCAAAAACACCAGTTTTTTTAATGATCATAATGGGTATAACCAAATACATTTGGCAAATATTGTGCTAAGTAGATCTATACAGGTTTCTTTACTGGAAGAGCTCTAAGAATTGTGTGTGCGTGCATACATGAGTGTGCATGCATGTGTATGCGTGTGCACAGTGCTGGGAATGGAACCCATTTACACACTGGGGATACAGATATAATTCAGTGCTCTATTTGTCAAATCCTGTCTCCAATTTTGTTTTTCCAAAACACAATCTTTATCATCTTTGTATCTGAGAAAGTTTGAATAGGCATAAATTTGAACAGCACTGACTCTTCCCAAAGGAAGAGTACATACATCTTCTCAAGTATATAAGAGGTCCACACTTGTGTAAAAGTATTTTTAAAAAAAATCTCACAATTAAATACAGTCTGGCCGGGCTATTCAGGAGACTGAGACCTGAGGATGACGGTTCAAAGCCAGCCAGGACAGGAAAGTCCGTGAAACTCTTATCTCCAATAAACCACCAGAAAACCGGAAGTGGTACTGTAGCTGAAGTGGTAGAGTGCTAGCCCTGAGCTGAAGAGCACAGGGACAGCAGTCAGGCCCAGAGTTCAAGCTCCACAATCAACATACATACATACATACAATAAATACCGTCTTGGTCACTATACTGTAATCAACTAAGAGCATAAGAAGTTATCTTTGTTCATTATAAACTACTACTGTCTGTTGTGTTGGGTAGAATACACTAAGCATACAATCCAGGTAAACTGTAAGACTATAAGGAGAGGGGCCAGGAGGACAGAAGAGCCAGCAACAGAATTGACTTCCTTTCGTTCATTTCCACAGACCCCTGCCCCCACACTGTATGGAATCTGTACCTCAGCTTTAGCCTTATGCCAACATCTTCATGCCCTGGCATAAAAAAAATGAACCCAGTTTTTTTTTAAATCATTCTAGAAAAATCAAGGGTTCATCAATCAAAGAAAAGACTATCTTTCCCTTATTCTTGAGATATAGCAGTCATATTTGGGGGCAATATGTTCTAGAAGCTCTTACCTGTGAGTTAAGATGGCAGGCTCTGTGGAAAGCTGGGCAGATAAAGGAGCAGAGAGAGAAAAGATAGAGGGAAAAGAAGTGTAAGGGGGTTAGGAAAGAGGAGGGAAGGTCAGAGAGAAAAATGCTCAAACAAAAGGAAAGAAGCAACAGAAAATTCTAGAAAGCTGGAACAGTCAGATCAAAGAATCCCACTGTAGGAGTTGGAAGTGTCTCTTCAAACAAGATGAGACGGAGGCAACTGTGGCAGTGGTGAGACCACACCTGGCTCTTTGATTCCCAGAGCCATTCCCTCACATATACACCCTGATACTGTCATTTAAGTGCTAAGCCAGTGAGAACAATGATGACTGGCCGCCCCCACCCCCACCGGTAAATGGTAAATATCCAGTAGCTCTAGTAGGACCGGGACAGAATGTCGCATCAGCACAAAGAGTCCCTCAGGCCCCTGGTTAAGTTTTTTTTTGTTTGTTTGCTTGTTTTTGTTGTTGTTGGTTGTGGACCTGAATTCTGGGCCTGGACACTGAACTCTCAGCTCAAGGCTAGTGCTGTACCACTTGAGCCACAGCACTACTTCTAGCTTTTTCTGCTTCTGTGGTGCTGAGGGATGGAACCCAGGGCCTCATACATGCAAAGCAAGCACTCTACTACTGAGCCACCTTCCCAGCTCCCCCCTGGTAAGTTCTTAACAAGCCAAAGTCAACAGAGACAGCAGCTCACACCTGTAATCCTGGCTACTCAGGAGACTGATATCTGAGGATCATTGTTATCAAAGCCAGCCTGGGCAGAAAAGTCTGTGACAGTCTTATCTCCAATTGGCCTCGGAAAAGCCCGAAGGGGAGATGTGGATCAAGTGGCAGAGCAGTAGCCTTGAGCAAAAATACTAAGGGTCGGAGCCCAGGTTCTGAGTTCAAGCTCCAATATCATCACACACACACACACACATGGGTGCCCGGAGGGTGAGCTGTCTGTAACAGGCATCTCACCTGCAAAGTGGCATGCAGTGAAGGTAGGCAGGAGTAGGCAAGTGAAGCCAAAGGCAAGACAGAAACCAGATGCCTGTGCAAGAGTCTCCTGAGGGAAATGGAATGTAGCCCCCAGCTTTTGTGCCAGATAAGGATCCCCAAAGACCACCAAGGAGCCGATTCCCATGTAAGCACACAAGCTCGAGCCTGGACTCACCACCATCACCGACATAGCGGGTCAGTTGAGAGCCCAACCCTTCCTCTAGCAGGGTTTTTATAGGGTTTTTAGGGACTTCTATGCGCCATTGCAACACTTAACAAATCATATCACACCGTGGGAAAAATCATAAAATAATTCTAAAAGATGATTAGCGTCACCAGTGACAGGAACTGACCAGGTACTGGGGATTGGCTGGTTCATGGAGTTGTTGCTCTTTGAAATGACTGGCTAAAGCAGATGGTCTGAGCCACGACCGTGTGGTCTTTAACTTGCAGGAACTTCTGGAACTTGGGGTTTTCCTGTTATCTGCTGATTAGCTGTAGTTAGTAGAATTTACCGTAAAAGGGGGTTGTTTCTGGAATTTGGGCCCAAGGGGGATCAAGGGGAGTTGCTGACACAGCTCCCAGACAAAATGGAATCCAGACCTAAAATTGCTCTATTTTGTTCAGGCTTCACAGTCAGGTGGTCACACCTGAAGACTGTTGAGGCCTAACCTCGGCACAGAATAGTAGGGAGGAGGAAGAGGGGGAGGGTATGTGATTCCCGGGGGCTGTGGGAACCAGGAAAGCTTCTCACCTGAAGCGACTCTGAGCCCTGGTCTGAGGCCCGCTTCTCCGCCTGAGGCCGGCTTCCCCGCCTGAGGCCCGCTTCTCAGTCTGAGGCCCGCTTCCCCGCCTGAGGCCTGCTTGGTCTCCGCCTGAGGCCCGCTTCTTCTCAGTCTGAGGCCCGCTTCTCTGCCTGAGGCCCGCTTCTCTGCCTGAGGCCCGCTTCTTCTCCGCCTGAGGCCCGCTTCTTCTCCGCCTGAGGCCCGCTTCTCTGCCTGAGGCCCGCTTCTTCTCTGCCTGAGGCCCGCTTCTTCCCCGCCTGAGGCCCGCTTCTTCTCCGCCTGAGGCCCGCTTCTCCCCGTCTGAGGCCCGCTTCTTCCCGCCTGAGGCCCGCCTGGTCTCCGCTTGAGGGAGTGAGGCGGGAGGGAAGGCGGGTTTAACCCAGCTGTCTGGGATGGACTGACTTCTAACCGTGGGCGCCACACCAGGCCACGCCTCGCAGCCGCGAGGAGCCCTGTCCCTGTTTCTAGAAGGTTGGAGGCTCCTTGAGGAAGCGCCCTTCAGGCGTGCGCAGGTTACCGCCCCTCCAAGGCCGGAGTCGTCCGTCCGTGGGCTGCATCTGCGCCTGCGCCAGACTAACCCACGGTGATGCGCCTGCGCGCGCACATGCTACAGGAGCCGGCAAGGCTCGTCCGCGTCCGCGCCACGTTAGCCTTCCTGATGTGTGTGCGCATGCGCCAGATTTACTTCTCGCTGTGGCTGCAGACGCGCCAGGTGAGCGTGTAGGATGCATCTGCGCATGCGCCAGATCAGCCTCTGAGCAGTTTTCATGATGCCTTCGCGTGCTTTCTGTTCCCGAAGCTGGCCGTGGTTCCCCAGTGCCTATGGCTTCATCTCACACACACAAGGTGGCAGTGACCAGAGGGGCTTGTTCCACCCTAGGAGTCCCTGGAGTCCACACAGCCACGCACAACTAATTTTCCTACCTTCCTTTCTACTAAGAGACACCTCTCATTACTATCATTATTATTATTATTATTATTGGCTGGGTGGGACTCCAGAGTCAGGAGACTGTGGTTTGATTGCACTCCTAGGCCAGGAGAGGAAAAGAGTAAAACTGAGGCCAGTCCCACCCAAATACCCAGGGGAGCCGGAAGAGAAGAAACTGACTCCATCTCTAATGTACTAGGAGCTTTTTCCCCCCTCCCCTGAGCTAAAATTAAAATGCTGATGATCTGCATGTTAAAACAATACTAAAATGTTAAAACTGGAAAGTTCCTCTACTTGCTGTAATAAGATTATCTGACTTGCTTGACCATTTGCATTATAAAATGTAACAGACCAGCTTGTTCCCAAAAAGGACTTCCTCTATTTGGGGAGACTTACAGAGAGACGACCCCCCAGACTCATGGGGACACCCCCCGCCATGTGCCCACCAATTAGGTAATCTTTCTGTGTGTCTAGCAATGCTATCGTCACCTGTGTGTAGCCAGGCTCAACCACAGGGTTTGTGGTTTTTGCCTTTAAAACCCCAGCTTGAGGACAGCTCAAGGTCGCAGTGTCAGCTCCCGAGTCTGTGCTGTATCCCTGGCTGGCCAGCTTTTCACTTCCCCAAATAAATCCATCTTTTTATATGAGACTGTATGTGTGTGGTGGACTCTCTTCCTTGTAACACTGGGAATTGTGAGTTGAACTTGTCAGTGCTGCACTGACAAGAGAGCAGTTCTCCGAGTGTGGTCCTAGAAAGACCCTGGTACTCAGAGGGCATTTCTTCCCTTCCTCAGGCCCCCACAAAGCAAGATATCCCCTAGGGGACCCCTGCTGAGGTAAGAGGGGTACTGAGCAGCCATCCAGGACACTCCAGTGTTGCTTGGGATGTCAGCCTTGGGCCCTGAACATTTCAAGGAACAACCAGAGCCCAGAAAACTCTAGGGTTTGCTATATATAGCTTTTGCTCTATGAGCTACAAGATTGACTCTGTGCAAATGTAACTTGTCAAAGGTGTGTGGTTGGCCTCAAAGTCTGCACCATGGGGGAGGTCTGACAAAGGGAAAGCCGATGGCCAGGCCTAGATTTGGGGCTGTCACTGCGAAACACAGACCTCAGAGGGGAGAAGCCGGGACAGGAAGCCAGCCCTCAAAGCCTATGCAGTGGCTCCAACTCCAAGGAGATCAATACAGAGGCTGCAGGTTGCTGGGAGGGAGGAAACGAGCCACCACCCTATCTTTAATATGGAGGAGGTGTAGCTAAGACACACAGCAAGTTTTTCTGTTCCAATGTTCAGAGTTTCCGGGAAGCCTTCCTAAGCTAAGACTCCTTCCTCTGTCCTCAGCAAACCTTTCTTATAAGAAAGGGTGTCAGTGCCACAAACTGAGCTATGAATCAGCTGAACTACTGACTTCCTGGAGGCAGCAGCTAGCGGAGGATGGGCTGAGGGTGGTCTCACTTACTTTTCCAGGCATCTGGACTCCAGCAACTTATCCAGAACTTCCTTGAACCACTGAAACAGCCGTTCCTGCCCTCCCCTCCCTGCCCTTTTGTCCTCTTCCCTCTCTTCCCTCCCCTCTGTGATAACTTGATTTTATCTACCGGCCCTAACAGTGGAGTCTAGCAGTAGAAACTGGGCATTCCGCCTGTCTCCAAAAAGAGAGCGCAAGATGAGGCAGCTCAAGATGGCATTCAGTGAAGTGAGTCCGACCCCCAAAGGAAAGTCTCACGTGTTTCCTGTCAAGCGTGGAATTGAGGGGTGTTGGGGAAGGACATGAAAATGAGAAGGGAGCTGTTAGAGCTGGGGTAGGGAGAAGGCAGGGGCGTAAGAGATGGTTATGGAGACACTGAAGATGATCTAAGGGTAATAGGAGCGTAGTTAAGGAGGTGAAGATCTCAGATTCTTGGCTTCTCCAACCAAGGATAGAATTGAACAAAGACACACACACACACACACACACATACACACACACGTATGTAAAGTGGCCACACAAAGAGAAAAAAAGGCATAGTGTTAAGGAAACATGTGCTTAAGGATTCCATTTTCTAGGATTTGGAGTGTGTGGGCTTTGAGAATCATGACTTGCCAGATGTTGGGAAAGGAACTGTGCATCTTACATGATTGCCATCCCCTGGTTTTAAGTATCTGTGTGAGATACAATCACATGCATGAAGCCTTCAGAGGAAGTTTGTTGCACAAAGGTCAGGCTAGCAGCACATGTGGTTCCACTATTGAGAAGCCTCCTTTTGGTTGGCATTGGCCCAGGTTTCTCTGCCTTGAGGGAGATGTCCTAACTGCAGACTGACCACAAGTTACCCCCCAAGGACGAGTGGCATGGGAGGCACCCAGAGGAAATAAGACTCCAATTATCCAACAACAAGCTGGAAATGGAGGTGTTGCTCAAGAGTATCTATCAGCCTTGAGCAAAAAAGCCAAGTGAGAGCTCAAGGCCCTGAGTTCAAGCCCCAGTACCAACACACACACACACATACACACACACAGAGGCAAATGATGGGATCTTAGGAAAGGAAACAGCCATGCTTAGCAGCTGTTGTCTGTGAGCTTTTGTTGTGTAACAATGAATCTGGGTTCTAGAGCAGTGGGTTCTTTATCCAAGGACCATATTCCAACCTAGGCCTGTTACACCGCAGACACCATCTGTTTATCTGTTTTGTGGGATCACAGGGGCTTTCTTGCCACCAGCCCCTCACCACACCACCCCCCTCTACTTCGTCATCAGCTTGCCCCAATCCACAGCGGCGGCCGCATTGCTGCCCTCTTTCTAGGGACCAGAACCTCTGCCACTCCTGCTCAAAATGCTTGAGGATCCCATTAGCCAATGAACTGGCCGTGTGGAGTCAGGTGTCCATCCAGGATCCACTCAGCCGCAGGAGGGAGGGTCACACAGGGCACACTGCCCAGGGTGCCTCTGCTAGCAGGCCCCCACTTACCAGCTGTGAGCCCAAGCTGTGAAGCAGGCAGCGCAAACTTGCTGCTCTCCTCACGTGTGAATCCGGGCTAATAACCGCGCGCCCCCGCGGTGCTATTTTGGAACTGTAAGGGAGTTAATGTGTGTCAAGTGCATACCACAGTGTCTGGGGGGCAGGAGCAGCCATGAATTGTGTGATTGTTTAGCATGACTGCTTACCACTTGTGCCCCGGTGGGGTCCACAGGGTTCTGGACCCCCAGTGTGGTCTGTTGGCCCTGGCCTACCCTTTTCAAGACAAGTCTCCACAGTTGCCTGGCTGAAACGCTCATGGGAACACAGCATTTCCCAGCGCAGCTCTCCACCACCGGCAGACAGGCTGGCCGGCGTGAGCCCAGGGTGAAAACGTGCAGCCAGGCTCTCCCTTCATCTCTGGGAAAGTAATTATAAAACCCAAGTTTGGGAGAAGTAAAGTTAGGTCTGCAGGAGTGATGGGGGGAAGTCGCCCACAGCAAAGCTGCGGCTGCCACGTGCTTCATCCAACCGAGAGGCGACGCGTTCATGACCATGAGGAGCAGCTGCAGTGGCCTGTCCGGCCAGGCTCACGCCCACAAGCCCCGGTGCCCCGGGCGTCGGCCGGATAATCTCACATACAGTCACCACAAGCAGTCTCTGAAGGATGTGCATCTTCCAAGAGGATTGTATGAGTCTTGGCATAACTCTTCTAGAAGCAACTAGTATCTTGTCCCAAAAGAGGCATTCAACTGTGTTGATTTGATGAAGAGTAGATAAATGCAGAGGGGGAGGAGGGGTCTCCTCGCCGACACAGCATCCAAACAAACAAGAGAAGGGATTTCTCGAGCTGTTATGAGACGTGTTGCCATCTTCACAGGAACCACAGACTGACATTTGTGTGAGTTCACAGTTCTCATTGGATACCCCTAGCGCTTGCCCCACGAACCAACTATGGCCATAATTTGCTAACTTTAAAGATGATAGCAGCACCGGGCACCGGTGGCTCACGCCTGTAATCCTAGCTACTCAGGAGGCTGAGATCTGAGGATCACGGTTCAAAGTCAGCTGGGGCAGGAAACTCTGTGAGACTCTTATCTCAAATAAACTGCTAGAAAACCAGAAGTGGTGCTGTGGTTCAATCGGTAGAGCACTCACCTTGAGCTAAAAAGGGCAGGGAAAGCGCTCAGGCCCAGAGTTCAGACACCACAACAGACAAAAAAAAAAAAAAAAGATAGCAACTTGCTATTGCTTGCTGCTGCCGTTGCTAATAAGAACTTGGGATTAGAATCATGTGTCCTTTGGCTACCCTTGGTGTGTTCCTGTGGGGTATTTCAGATGCCTACTGTATAAGGACACCTCAAATAATCAATGTCACTTCAAATGTGTTGGTTAAGTCATGTTCTATCATGGACTCTGAGAATAAAAAAAAAATCTCAGAAACTCCTGAGATTCATTAAGGGCATCCATGAAAAGTTCTGAACAACCCTACCACAGAGAAACCTATGTAACTCATATTAACCCTGCAAACTTCCTTGACCATCAGCCTTTTGTATACATATTAATGTTGCACACAGAAATATTCTTTGGAAAATAGTGTAGACCACATCAAAAATTCACGGTGACATAAATAAACAAAGTAAAATAAAATCTGTCTTGTGTGATCTCCAGTTTCTTAGGCCCAAAGCAATTTCCAGAAAGTCACACTCACTGGAGGTAAGATTCCTGGAGACGCAGTGTGCCATCGTGCCAGACGGACAGTTACAAGGAGAGACGAACTTTGAACCAGTGGAGGCAGGCTTCCTGAGGACAGATGCTCCCGCCACCAGCCTCCATGAAGTGAAGGAGGTCTCCAGACCTCCGTTCTTTCCCTATGCCTGCCATGTGTCCAGGGCTCTGTCTGTAGCTTGAGGAGTTGGATTATTGTGTTTCTCATCGGTGGCTTTCCCCATAGGAAGAATTTTCCTTGAGTCTTAGGGAGACCAGGTTGTTTCAGAGATCAATGTCTCCTGTGCTAATGGAGAAGGTCACCCCGAGGTTGAACAATGACGGGGGCATTAATGACTCTGTACTTTCCAGGGGCCTTTATCAAACCTTAGTTGACTAACTGATTGCAATCCACTGTACCAACAAAGTGAGCCCTTTCTTATCAAATGACTTTTGGGTGGTGGTTTTTTTTTTAACACTCTTTCCTGCTTCCCCCTGGAAAAACAGCTGTCTGGGCGCTGGCTCCTGGGGCACCGTGAGGGGACAACACAGCAGCCACGGCGCACTTCTGAGTCACTCCTACGAAGCCACTGGCATCTGCTTTGCTCACCCTTGTACTCAGAGAAAGACAAAGATTCATTTCCACTGGGAAGGATTCCTTGTGGAGGACTTTAACCAGGCAGGAAAAGGAGGCCCACTCAGATTTCCCCTCCTCTTGCACAAAGGGGGTATCCTACAGCACAGATGGGTGGGAGGAAGATGGACAGGTGAGGTCCATGCAGATTCTGCGCTCTTGTGTCCCCAGGAATAAGAGTGATTCTTTCAGCCTCAGGGGACACCTCTGGCTTGCTTTGGGGAGAAAAGCTGAGGTTTTCTGGCCCACCTCGGGGTGAAGATAAGAGAACTATGAAGAATATAGACCAGGGTTCCTCCAAAGCCATGATGGAGTAGTTTGGTGTGCTCTGAATTTATACAATTTCATCCTTTCTTTTTTTAAACAAAAGTGTTCTCTAAGAGTAGGGATGCCACAACTCGATGGCTAAAATTAAAATCCTTTCTCATTCCTCTGCTCCTAGCTTCGGCCTCAAAACGAGACCACATCCCAGATTCTATGTGCTCTCAAAGTGACAGTTTAAAAATAAACTTGTGAAGTTATAAACGCTTCCTCGCAGGGAACTAGGATCTGCTGAACCATCTCAGAAGAGTAGGAAGGGATTTTCTGGGGCACCAGGCTGGGAAGGCTAAAGGAAAGGCTCCAGGGGAGACCCCAAGGGAGGCGGGGGCTACCACACACCAGACGTGAGCTGGGAGTTGGACAACATGGCTGAAATAGAGTAAGACATCGCTCTAATTTTTTTCACTTAAGAATTTTGAATTTGCTGGGTGCCACTTACCTCATGCCTATAATCCCAGCTACTCAGGCAGCTGAGATCTGAGCAAACTGGTTCAAAGCCAGCCAGGACAGACACATCTATGAGACTTTTATCACTAGTTAACTAGAAACGGTGTGGTTCAAGCAGGTAGAGTATCAGCCTTGAGCTAAAAGCCAAGCAAGAAGGCTAGGAATGTGGCTCAGGGGTAGAGCGCTTGCCTAGCACACATGAAGCCCTGGGTTTGATTCCTCAGCACCACATAAACAGAAAAAGCCAGAAGTAGCACTGTGACTCAAGTGATAGAGTGCTAGCCTTAGGTAAATGAAGCACAAGGACAGTGCCCAGGCCCCAAGTTCAAGCCCCAGGACTGGCAAAAAAAAGAAAGGCCAGGTACCGATGGCTCACACCTGTAATCCTCACTACACAAGAAGCTGAGATCTGAGGATCACTGTTCAAAGCCAGCCTGGGCAGGAAAATCCGTGAGACTCTTATCTCCAATAAACCACCAGAAAGCCAGAAGTGGTGCTGTGGCTAAAGTGGTAGAGCACTTGCCTTGAGCTGAAGAGCTGAAGGACAGCGCCCAGGCCCAGAGTTCAAGCCCCACAACTGACAAAAAAAAAAAAAAAAAGCCAAGCAAGCGCGTGAGGCTCTGAGTTCAAGCCCTCAATAAAACCAGGCAGAGCACCAGGCGGGACCACCATGGAGATGGCTTCTAGGATGGGGAAATTTCCATAAGTCGGTTTTATGAAACTTTGTGGCTATCTGACACTTTTTATGAAGCGAAACAATTCAGCACCAAGGGAAGGTGTGAAAACTCCAATTGTAATTGTGGATCAATTAGGAAGGTGAATGAGACTTCTCCAGACGGAGATGACTAAAGGCAGAGAAGAATACTTCACCATGGGTGACACAGTCTCATCAGGTACAACAGACTCTCTCCTGGTCAGAAAGCCAAGCTCCACTTTGAAGACATGGTACAGTTCTGAACTGGTTACTGATGAGTGTCTGCACGAAGACTTGTGAGTAGAGACAAGAAGTCTGTCCTCAGAGCCGGAAGAGGAAGCTGTCAGCTCACTTCAGTAGAAGTCTCCGGAGGAAATTAGGAAAGGCTTGGGGTTCCCCAACCCTGGACCCTGAAAGTCCCCCAGAGTTCCGACTCACTGGTTCCAAGTTTGTCATGTTCAGTCTGGCTTAATTCCAGAGGTCTCAACCCCAAATCTCCTCCAATACTCAGCAAACTGGTTCACCTGAGATGTTTTGTGGGTCTTTGTAGCCCCCGTGGTGTCACACAGTATGGAGTTACTTTGTGTGTTCCACCCACGCAGCCAACACCAACGAATATCTGAGTCTCACCTCCCTAAGAAACTACTAGATCTGTGGGGCTGGGAAGGTGGCTCAGTGGTAGAGCGCTTGCCTTGCATGCCTGAGGCCCTGGGTTCAATTCCCCAGCACCACATAAGCAAAAAAGAAAAAAACCGGAAGTGGCACTGTGGCTCAAGTGGGAGAGCGCTAGCCTTGAGCTGAAGAGCTGAGGAACAGCGCCCAGGCCCAGAGTTCAGGCCCCACGACTGGACCCCCCCCCCCTCAAAAAAAAGAAACTACTAGATCTGAAAGGCTTTCAGACAGACAGACATACAGACAGACTCGTAAGATGGTCATCTTTCCCCTGAGCTCTATTCCTGCTGAAATAGTATTTCTTCTGGATACATACATGGGATACAATCGTGCCCTCATGAAGTACTGCATGAGAGCCACTACAGATATGTCAGTGAGGGCCAGTTTCGTTCTTCCCCTTCCAGATAGACTTTTTACCGGGCAGTGAGAGCCAATCAGAGCGCGTCCTGCCTGGATTTCGGGTGGTACGGTTTCAGGCAGGGGCATCTCGTCTGCAAACGCAAATGACTTTGGTTCACTTAAGGGAAGAAATTCAGAACACGGCCTACTAAAAGGACTTTTGTCTTGGTCGATCTTGAAACCTCAATTTTCCTTAGCTCCAGTCCAAATGGTATCATGAGACAATAATGAACATAGTGTTCAGAGAGAGCCACAACTGCCAAGAACAGGGAGCCCAAGAGTCTGATTCCAAAGCCATCCCTGTCTCTCAGGAACCTGTCCTAGTGTTCAGACATCCACACGCTTATCAAAGTTACAGCATGCAAGCCAGGGGGACGTCTCATGTCAGGAATCCTAGCTGCCTGGGAGGTAAAGATCAAGAGGGTTGAGGTTTGACAACAGCCTGGGGGAAAAAAAATTTTGAGACCTCACTCTCAACCAGTAAAAGGCCAGTGCGGTGGCAGCATCTGCTGACCCAGCTAGGTCAGAAGTATAAACAGGAGGATCACAGTCCAGACTGGCCTAGGCAGATTTTTGTTTTATTCTGTATGTGGTTTTTTTAATGTAATTTCAGGACTCTCATGAAGGAATTATTTGCCCATACCAGAGTTAGAACTCCGGGCTTTACATTTGCTGGGCTGGCACTCTAAACCACCTCAGCTAAATACTCTGCTGTAATCATACCTTAATAAATAATACTTCTTGGTAATGCTTCAATCACTAGATCTAATAATTTCCTCAGGAAAAATAAAAATTAAGCTAGGCATCAGTGGCTCACATCTGTAATCCTAGCTATTCAGGAGGTTGAAATCAAAGAATCAAAATTTGAAGTCAGCCTGGGCAAAAAGTTCTGTGGGAAACTTATCTCCAGATAACCAGCAAAAAGCTGGAAGTGGAGCTGTGGCTCAAGTGGTAGAGCCCTAGCCTTGAGCAAAAAAGTCAAGTTAAAATGTAAGACCCGTAGTTCAAGACCCAGTACTGGCACACATATACCCACAAAAATTTATAGGAAGGAACCGTTTTCTGACCCAGTCTATAAAGGAAGCATGCTCACGTGCTCGCTTGCATGTACACACACACACACACACACACACACACACAGAGTACACATGTTCCTGTATTGTGAAAACTGATAGTAAGCTAGAATGGCCCCAATGACATGTTACCAGCACATTGACTTCTACTTTCGCTTTTCAAGTAATTTGAAAGTGAAATCTTGGGACAGGGCCAAAAGAAGTCTTGAGTTCATAGCTCTCCCTAACCTTGTCATTTTTTTATTTTTATTTTTAATTTTTTTTTGTCAGTTGTGGGGCTTGAACTCTGGGCCTAGGCGCTGTCCCTCAGCTCTTCAGCTCAAGGCGAGCGCTCTACCGCTTGAGCCACAGCGCCACTTCCGGTTTTCAAGTGGTTTATTGGAGATAAGAGTCTCATGGACTTTTCTGCCTGGGCTGGCTTTGAACCACCATCCTCGGATCTCAGCCTCCTGAGTAGCTAGGATGACAGGTGTGAGCCACCTGTGCCTGGCTATAACCTTGCCATTTTTTAGGGAAGCATATAGCTTGAGCCAAGCTAAGGATACAGCTTGTAACTAGGCCCAAATCCTGATGGTGGCTTAGTAACTTGTGGCCCATATGTCAGCTAAGCAACTGGCCATCCAGCCTCTGGTCAGGCCGGGTTCCCCACGCAGCCCTTCTGACTGAGCAATCACCCACAAGCTCAAATGTTTTGGGGTACCAAATCTCACACGATCTGGGGAAGCAGCACAATGGTGATGAGCTTGAACCCCAGCTGCTCTAAATTTAGATTCTTGTGTGAGAGGCTTAACTCCTTTAAGCCTTAATGTTCTCACTTACAAAGGGGACGGTGCCACTGACAAATCATGGCAAGATTTTTGGCACCGTGGTCGATTCACAGGGAGCACTCCATAGCAGGCCACACGTAACCCAGAGAAGAAACACAGGAACCAAAGACCAGTCCACAAGCCGGATGCTGAGGCTCACACCTGTACTTCCCAATACTCCGGAGGCTGGGGCCTGGAGGGCTGCATGTGGTGCCAAGTCAGCCCTGGGCAGAAGCAGCTGGGAGACTCCAGCTCCCATGACTCAGCAAATGGAGACGTGGTTCAAGTAACAGACTCAAGCCCCCAATCCAAGCCCCAACTAGCAAAACACAAAACAAAGCAAAACCTAAGAAAGCCAGGCAAGCCTTTCCTTCCCAGCCCACTTCCGACAATCTCCACGCGGTCCTCTTCCGCCCCCGCATGTCCTGCAGGGCCAGGGGAAGGTCCACTCACCAGGGCTCGCCCAGACCCAAGCCAGGAACTCTCCAGAAATGAGGAAGGGTCTCAGTCCTTCGGGAGGGCACCACCTAAACCCCAGGGGAATGGTGTAGGCAGGACGGCCCTGCTTAGGACCCACAGAAGTCTTTCCATTCAGTCTCTGCAAAGTCCAACAAAAATGAATGAGCATACTGAACACAGAAGAATGCATACATCCAGATGACAGTCCTCCGATGCCATCTTTATGTGCTCGTAAACGATACTTTTTGTGTTCGCGTGTGTTTGGGGGGCACCCGTGTATGTGTGCAGTGCCAGTGTGACAGCGTGAATCCAGGGCCTCACACTCCTTTCGCTTGGCTTGTTCTCGCAAGGCTGGCGCTCTACCGCGTGAGCCACACTTCCACTTTTTGCTGGTTCATGGCGATGAGAGTCTCTTGGATTTGTCTGCCCCTATCTAGTTTGAACCACAATCCTCAAGCTCACCTCCTGAGTGGCTATATTTTTTAATTCTGTGGAGGAAGAGGAGGGCAAATCTCAACATGTGTGCTTCTGACACTCCTGCTGAGTTGAGACAGGTCTTCGGGGAGTGGGGTCTCAGGCTGTGACGTAGCTACGGCCAGCCACCCCACCCTCTGCCCATTTACTTTCTCCCACCCCACAGGGCAAGAACCACAGCAACTCTCATTATCAGAGGATTTTTTTAAAGCACCTTCAACATCGAATATATATAACTTGTTTAATTCTCACATACATCATCAATCTGAGTTCTCCACACACACCCTACCCCGCACCCCAAACACAAGCTAACAATCTCAACGCAGCTCTGAGCACAGCGGCCTCACACCTGGCTGGGCCAAATTAAGATGGGCAGGAGTGGCTCTCCTTGGGGAGCGCGCTGTGGCTGGCAGAGCGCCTGCACACCACCCGGATGACACCCTCCCAGCCTGCCATGCCCCGACAAACCTAAGCCTGACAGCTCGCCGTGTGTGCATCTCCCCCGCCTCCCGCGCCCAGAAGCAGGTATTTTCTGTGTACATCGCCAGGTACAGGAAGAAACGGAAACGGCACAAAACAGCACATGGGCACTGTTGGCTTTTGCAGTAAATTTGGCATCTCTTAAGGATGGGTACTAAGAAATCCCCACCTCCAAAAAGATAGGTTACGGTCAGTTCCAAACTCCACAGAGGCACTAGCAGTCTTGATTTGTATTTGCAGCGTTCAGGTATAAAGCGCCAGCCAATGAGCAAAAGGATCAGATCGGAGGGTGAGTCCTGGTCCATGTGTACATATAGATATATGTATATATAAAACAACTGCCTTTCCAGAGTGACATTAACCACCACCCCAGCTCCCCACGTCGCTCCCTGTATGCTTGCTGCCCATAGAAAACTTGAACCAAGCCCAAGCAAGAGTCACCCCAAATTCAAGTCCTTCCCTTGGAAAGCTGGGCTTGCCCACCGCCTTCTTCATGCTGGTGGTTCTGTCCCCATCCGGAGGTACACGTTTTCTTAGCATCTCTCTGGGTAAGTCACACTCACCCAACATGCGTGAATGAGAGAGCCAGAGACAGCACAGAAGAAGAGAACGCCCGAAGACCCATGATTCAACCTCCAGTTACACTTTCCTCAGGCTACTTTCTGTCTAGGAGGGTTTTACTCTAACGAGGTGCCAGTGGCTCATGCCTGTAATCTCAGCTACTCAAGGGGTCCAGATCTGAGGATTGCCCTCGGTTCAAAGCCAGCCTGGGCAGGAAAGTCCTTAAGACTCTTATCTCCAATTAACCACCAGAAAACCAGAAGTTGAGGGCTGGGAAGGTGGCTCAGTGATAGAGTGCTTGCCTTGAATGCATGAAGCCCTGGGTTCGATTCCTGTTGGGGGGGTGGGCAGGTAACAGGGGCAGGATTACGCTTTGCTTACTTAGCACAAAGGTGGGGGGGTCATTAGAACATCACTGTGAAAATCAAGTGTAGAAATGCTTGCCACTGGTGTATGGAGTGTTAGGTTTCCTTAAATATGCACAAAAGAAAGGCCCCGCTTTAAAGAGAACACAATTTCTTGCACAGAATGAAGGAGCACCTGCCGGTGACCCCACTTTCATCGCAATGCCTCCCCCCATCCCCCCCACCCTGCTTCCCATGTGAGTCTGTCTATCAATCTTCAAGAGCTGTCACTCCAGGCCTATGCTCATCACACGCCATGTCTAAATGCATACTAAACCGAACAGCTCTTCATCCTCCACCCACAAAAAAAAAAAAAAAAAACACCACATCCTTTGGCTGAATCTTTCCAAGAACTGGGTTTTTCTTCCAGCTTTTACCTATGCCCCTTTGGAGGGGTTAAATGGTGAGGCAGGTGAGCAGGGTTAGGAGCTACTTACGGGAGAGGAGTTTGAAAAGCAGTGGTTGTGTGAGCCGAGTGGTTCTGTTCTGTGACCGCTGGTCTGGTGGCCATAGCAGTGTGTGTGCACAGAGGCCCAGTGTTGGCTGTAATTAAGTTGGCTCCGTCGGTCCAGCCCCGCTTGTCTCCAGAGCCCAGACAGGCAAGTGGAGGGCCGTGTGGTGGTTCATCGACTCTCAGTCTGCGTGGAGAGGGATCTGAACGGCTCACAGGGGCTCCTGTGTCTCCACAAAGGCTGTGAAATGGGCAGGCTCAGGAGCCTTGCTCCTACCCGAGGCCAGGGCCTGCGGGCAGCTGCTCCTCACCAACCAGGAGCCAGGCGAGGGCACGGGACCACAGGCACCTGCCAGGCTCTGGATATGTTTGCCCAGGTGCCCCACCGCCTGGTGCGGAGGAAGCACTTTCCACATCAACACGTCCTTGGTGCTTACTGTAAGCGCGACTTTACCAAACTCCTTCGCGGTAGGCACCCGTGTGCACCCATTTCTGCCACTGCGTTAAGAACAGTTATTGCCTTGCTTAGAGTCACGTAATTGGGACTGAGCCTCAGATTCAGGAACGGCAGAGCTCACACTTTTAACTACTTGAGCCATTCTGCTACCCCAGCATTGGCAACAAGTCTTTTTTCAACCTATTTGAACTCATTGAAGTTTCCAGAAACTTCACTGTACTCTAGGCACTGTTTTGTTTGTTTTGCAGAGAAGAGGACACAACTCAGGGCCTTGCACCTGTGAGCCAAGTGCTCTTCCACCGAGCTAAATCTCCAGCCTTAGGCACTGAGCTGTTTGTGTGTGTGTGTTTTTCTCTGGTCCTGGGGCTTGAACTTGGGGCCTGGGTGCCATCACTGAGCCCTCATGCTCTCAGCTTATTTTCATAGGTTATGGAGGCCTGTAAGCCACTTCCACTCACGTGTAGGATGAATACAGGGTAATAGGTCTGCAGTCGTGACAGGTGGCCTGCGGCCTGGCGCTCTGGCAGCCCAGGACACTGGCTGAAGGGCGGCAAGCCTGTGACGGGGAGTGTGCGATCAGGACAGTCCAGCAGGGATGACAGGGAGCCAGGCAGAGCTCCAGACAAGGTGTGCCCGTCTGCTGGGACAGGCGTGGACGCAGCAGGCAGTGACCCCTGCCCTTGGGGGCGGCGGTGGCAAGTTCCATCCGGTAAGCACAGGAAGCAGGAAGCACAGCCCCCCCCCATCACCCCTGGCCGTCCTCCCCCCCATCACTCCCGGCCGTCCTCCCCCCA
>NW_012267227.1:18593062-18607268 GCF_000151885.1 Dipodomys ordii
AGACCAGTGCTTTGCGAAGACCCTCCGTGCCGGCGGGCCGCGCAGCTCCTGGCACCTGCAGGGCCGGCGAGGGCAGAGCTGAACCGCTGTGCAGTCAGTCCACCCGCCGAGCCCTCCTGGCCCCTTCTGAGGGGCGCAGAAGGTTTGGGGTCCCAGGCAAAGGAGATGGCCACCCACAGCACAAAAGCCGGGCGGCGGCTGCTCCTCCTCGGAGAACACAGCCTTCTGGTCCATCGGCTCAGAGACACCAGCCAGCACCGGCTGCCGGGCCGGGCGGCCCCTGCTGTGTGCTCTGGGGGTTCTGTTCCAGCTGGTGATCGGACTCAGCCCGGGACGGACATCCGTCGTGGCCGGTGCTTGGTCTCTCAGGATCACCGGGCCTTGGGCTCCTGAGGCCCGGTACCAGTGGGATCGGAGCTGCCAGTGAGCGCGCAGAGCAGGCCCAGCAGCCGGTGTGCAGCACACCGTTGGCGCTCGGTGCTGCCACTCGAAGGAGGGCCACGCAGTCTTGTAGCAGGCTCCTCTCCCTACCCAGGGCCCCCACACTTGGAGCACCGGGGCAGCCCTGCGTGGCTGAGGCAACCCCCTGCCAGGGAAAGGCCCCGCAGAGCCGGCCTGGCCCCCTGAAAGGACATGGACCCAATCGCTGGGCTGCCTTCCCCTCCCTTCTCCCCGTCTTTCTCTCCAAGTCGAGTCTTTAAGATTACAGATGTGTATCTGTGTCTTTTTTCCAGTGAAAAGGAAAATATTTTTAAAACCTTCAAAGTCATTTTAGTGAAATGACTTGTGCCCATGATGTCATGATCAAAGATAAGGCTGACAGACTGGGCACCAGTAGCTCACACCTGTAACCTTAGCTCCACAAGAGGCTGGGATCTGAGGATGGAGGTTTGAGGCCAGCCTGGGCAGGAAAGTCCATGAGACTCTTATCTCCAATTAACCAGCAAAAGAAGGGAAAAAAAAGGACATGGAGCTGTGGTAGAGTAGTAGCCTTGAGCTGAAAAGGGCTGAGGCACAGTTCTTAGGCTCAAGCATCAGTACCGGTGAGCATGTGTGTGCGTGTGTGCGCGCACACACCACACACACAGATGACAGGTCCATTCCAAACGTGTCCTTTTCCACTTAGTTCTAGAACATACCTCTGGAGAATACAGCTTGTAGTGGCGCTGTGGCCCAAGGGGTAGAGCACTAGCCTTGAGCTGAAGAGCTCAGGGACAGCGCCCAGGCCCAGAGTTCAAACCAAAAAGAATCCAAATAAGGACTTGATGGAATAGTGCTTGGGGATAGAAGATATCTTAGGGGTCATTGTGTGGTTGATAATAGTACGTGGTTTCTTAATCCCAATATAGATGTGTAAGAAAGGCAGGACTAATTTAAAATCTAGCCACCGCCCCCTCAGCCTCCCCTGGCCTGGTTCTCCCCCGAGTTCCCTGAAGGCGCTTCAGAGACTGCCAACCTCTGCACTGCTCGCGTCGCTCGAGATGAATTGGGGCCAGCTGCAGTAGCTGTGAGGCACGTGCCAGTGGTTTAGCCGCTGGAGTAGTAAAACTGACTGGCCACGAGCTGCCGGGCGGCCCAGGGACCGTCTGCCACCTGCCGCTGGCCTTCCAGAAGTGGGAGGGCCCGCATCCTTCCCCCTTTCCCCGGGGGACCTCTTACCTGGAGTTTCACAGCCAACCAGTCTGATCAGTGCCCTTGCCAGGAAGGAGGGCTGCGCCTCCATTCAGCCCAGCTCCTGAGACTCCTCGGCTCTCCTCCGCCCTGTTCCTCTCCAGCCCCGGAGCCTGGCGTCCTCGGAGCTGTGACCTGCTCCCTCCCTCACCTCCCTCACCTCCTCCTCTCCTCCCCAGGAAACAGCCCCATGGCGCCCGAGCTGCCCCCAGAGCAAGACTAGAGGCGAAGCCAGCCTCCCTGCCCTGCCACACCAGCCTGGCCCCGGTCACTCAGCTGGGGATGATGGTGCCCCTGGGACAGCTGGCCCGCGGAGCCAGCCTGGAGGAGCTCCTGGACATCTGCATCCAGGCCTTCGGTAAGCCCGCCGTGGGCAACGTCGCCGTCACTTGCTTTCTAGAGAAGCAACCTGGATTGGCTGGGGAGGGGGCTTTAGAAATCGCTTTTGAGACTTTGACACGTTGGCAGGCTGCGTGCAGGGCCTGGGGCACGTGGCCGCGGGGGCCTTGCAGGTCAGGCTCAGAGGCTGAACGTGAGAGAAGATGGCGAGCACGGGGCAGGTCTGTCTCGCTCAGAGGGTGCTCTGAGCCTGCGATCTGGGGGTTCTGGGGACGGAGAACCTCTGTGCTGCAGGAGCATGTGTTGGGGGACGGGCCTGGGAGAGAAACGCTTAGGATCCTGCAGGCAGCCGGTCTCTGTGGTGCGTGGTGCGGTGATGAGAGGGGGTGGGTCCGGGAGCAGATGGAGAGCCGCCTGGCCTGGGAGGCCGCGTTTGTGTCCCGGGGGAAGCTGTCGGTCGATCCCTGTCTTTTTTCTCTTGTGGCTGCCGCTTGGGAAGTAGTGATTGCTCTGCTCAGACTGAGGAGTGCACACCGATGGGTTGCCGTGACTTCTTTGAATGCAGAGATTTCCAGCATCCCTTACCCCTGGGTTGGATTGTTTTGCATTTCTCCATTTCCTGCGTGGAGGTGCATGCGTTTGCAGGACTCCGATAGAAAGTGCTAGCCGTCCTGGGCTCCCTTCTGGCAGGGCAGAGGCTCGGCCTGGCCAGATGGCAGGGAGCAGGAGATGTAGTCATTCCCCGGTCTAGGATTGCTGGCCGGCTGGCTGGGTTTAGTGCTTTCCCCGACCTCGTTTCGGCATTGGGAAAGACCCAGAGCGCGCCGTGCAGCCTTTCAGCCATTTCAACATTGCTTTAGAGCCCTGGGCACTGAAGGACGCTGGCAGAATCACCGGGTGGTTGTTTTTCAGTCCGGCTGACAGCAGAGCCCCACCCTCCCTCCCTGTCTGCCTGGGAGGTTGGGGCAGGGCGGGCCGGGAGTTTGCATATCTGACAAGTTCCCAGCCACCTGCTGCGCCGCCCAGAACCCCACTTTGAGAAACAGCTTCAAATTGTTGCCGGCTTCTTCACTTGGGCAAGAGAGAGGGCTGGGAGTAGCTCAGAGATACAATACCTGCCTGTACGTGCAGAGCCCTGAGTTCAACCCAAAGCATTAAAAATGTAAATAAGTAGAAATAAAGCCATTCTGTTCCTACATCCGTCCTGAACGGAAGATGGTGGCTAGGTACAAATGTCGCACCCAAGCCCCAGCCCAAATGGGATTCTGTTTCAAAACCATCGTAACACAAGTCAAGGCTGGAAGAGGAGAGCAGGGGAAGCTGATTGGGAGTCACTGTCCCGCACACTGGCTTGGTCACACTGCCGCGTGCTCACACACCGGGCCTGGCACCGGTGGCCGGCGTCTGTAATCCTAGCTACTCAGAAGGCTGAGATCTGGGGATCATAGTTTGAGGCCAGTGTGGGCAGGAAAGTCCTTGAGACTCTGCATATCTCTCAGAAGGCTGGCTCCATGCCAGCTTAGGAAGGAAGGTCTGTGAGATTCTTAGCTCCAGTAAATGACTGAAAAGCCAGAAGTGGCTCAAGTGGTAGAACACCAGAAAGCTGAGGGACAACACCCAAGCCTTGAGTTGAGTCTCAGGACCAACACACAAAGAAAGAAAGTGTGAGCTGGGTGCCGGTGGCTCACGCCTGTCATCCTAGCTACTCAGAAGGCTGAGATCTGAGGATCGCAGTTCAAAGCCAGCCTGGGGAGGAAAAGCTGTGAAACTCTTATCTTTAATAAGCCACCAGAAAAAAACTGGAAGTGGCGCTGTGGCTCCAGTGGTAGAGCACTCACCTTGAGCTGAAGAGCTGAGGGACAGCGCCCAGGCCCAGAGTTCAAGCCCCATGACTGACAAAAAGAAAAAGGAAAAGAAAGTGTGAAATTGATTTCAAAACTTCATTAACCACAATTCAGATGCCCTGAGGCCCAAATGGTCACGATTGCTACACAAATCAACAGAGCTCCTCACCATCACGCAGAGGGGAGAGCTAGATGGTTGGCTGTGGGGAACAAGATTATCTGCAGACTGGGGTGCAGGCTGCATTTCTAGGTGACAGTCATTAGCCGCGCGGTGACGGCTGCATTTGCACTGTTGTTGTTGTACACATCTTTTATTTGAGTGGGAGAGCAGGGGTTTCACTTAGGAGTTCAGTGCGTCCTGATTAGTGCCCCGTCTGTCTCTCCCAACTGCACCCACCCATCCCATGTTCCCATCTGCGCACTGACTAAGATGACTGCTTGGCCTTCCCTCCCTCCCTCCACCCACACGCCCCCCCAACACAGGTTTCAGCTCTTACAGTTGGGAGCCTGCTCACACAAAGTGAGGGTGCTCTGGCAGGCCTCCGGCAAGCCCAGCGAGCCACAAGGTTACACATCTGTCACCCTGTGACACACAGCCTGAGTGACAGGCGCAGTGGTGAGAGGAGCAGCGGATGCACACCTGTGCAAAGCCCCGCCCTCGAGCCCGCCCTCGCGCACCTGTGCACAGCCCCTCCGTTTCAGGGCATCACGCCCCGGCCCATCACTGGGGCTTCTCGTTTTGGCCCCAGTGGGGTTCTCGTGCCCAGATAACCGTCCCAGCACCCCCTCTGCCTGCTGAGCTTCCCGAGGCAGTCTGTGGCTCCCTCAAGAACATCCGAGGAGACACCATGAAGCCTCCCTTGGTCATCCCTGTAATTGATGAGGCAGCAGAGGCTGGGCCCAAGGGCATCTCAAGGGCAAGCTCTGCCCCAGCCTCACCTCCTGCCGCCTTCTGCCTGCAGCGCTAGTTCTGCTGCTCTGGCTTGGCCCACAGGACAAGGCAGAGGGCGGGCAGGGGCAGCTCACAGGCACAGCGCCATGCGTGGCTTGATGCCCCCCTGAATTGAAACCTTAGCCACGTTGTTGGACCAGAGGCCTCCATTTTCATAGTCACTGGGATCTCAAAACGATGTCGCCAGTCCCCTGGGTAAGGATCGTAAGATCAGAGGGAGAAAAGAATTTACCATGTGCTGCAGACAGAATGGAATGAGGAGAGTTCTGTCATCCTTTCTTTTTTCCCTCAGGGTTACAGAAAGGGGGTGCTTACACTATCTCCTAGCAGCGGGAGGGCAGGCTGGCTTATGCTGGCTCCAGAGAAATTGCTAGCTCTTCCACAATTTTACAAACCAATTGTTAATCACTGCCATCCTGGAAGTTCATTTACAACAGGGGCTAATCCCGCATCCTATAATGCTAAGTGCTTGGGAGGTTGAAATGAGGAGGATCGTGGTTTGGGGCTAGATAACGTGGAAAGTTTGTGCAGACTACATCCCGTGGTCATCCCAGCTAAGTGGGAAGCATAAATGGGGGATTGCTGTCCTGGCCAGCCTGGGCAAAAAAGTTAAGACCCTATCTTTAAAAGAACCAGAACAAAAAGGGATGGAGGTTTGGCTCAAGTGCTTAGTAAGCACAAAGCCTTAAGTTCAAGCCTCAGTATCGCCAAAAAGTAAGCTATATATGCTTACAATATTAAATCACAGTTTCTATTTTTAAAAGTACACATGTAAAAACGCAGAACTCACTAATACATTTCTATGGTTTAGTCATCCCGTGCCTCAGGAGGGGGAGGGGGGCTGTAGTTTAGATCTGCATGGCCTGGCATAAATGCGAGAGAACCCCCGCAGATCACTTCCCAGCACCCTGCTCACCAGGCCATGCTAGCAGCTTAGTTTGGTAGCTCCCTGTGTTGGAAACCAATGACCTGTGCCTGGGGACTTCCTCTTAATCCCAGCCTTAGAGAGCCCCCGACAAAGGTGAGCAGCAGGAGCAAAGCCAAGTATTTATAGGTGGGAAGGGAGCTGGTTTGGTGTCAACCTGTCAGGAGAAAGGAAGAGGCCGCCAGTGTTGTCTGTGTTCATCTGCACAGCCTGGTTGTGTTCCACAGAGACACTTGATCATCCAGGGAGGCTGGGAAGTTCTCTTTCAGAGGTAATGATGGAGCAGAAAGTAAAGCTGAGATCTTCCCTAGAGCTGAAGGGACCACTGTGTGAGGCCCCCCCTTTTTTTTTTCTTAGCAGTCCTGGTGTTTGAACTCAGGACCTTGCACGTGCTCAGTGGGCACTCTAACGCTCGAGCCACACCTCTAGGCCTTCTTACACTGGGCCTCACTTTTTATTCCGGCTGGCCTCGACCACAGTCCTCCTCGGTGTGCTCCCCGCTGTAATGAGGGTGGCAGGTGTACACCACTGCCTATTCCTGTTGAGATGGAGTCTTGTAAAAGTGTTTGCCTGGATTGGCCTCGAATCTTGATTCTCCTGATCGCAGCCTCCTAAGAAGCCAGCATGATAGGCATGAACCACCATGCCTGGCTGTTTTTGTTTTCTAAATTTACCTCTAAACATTCTCCAGAATTGTTTCTTCCTAACTAGTCCTCAGTGTGGTGGACTTGTGTTTCCTTGTGCGTTTGTTTCTGGTTTCACCTGCTTAAATACCTGCTTTCATTTTTCACTACTCAGAAATAAGCACTATGCTGTATCCAGCCAAGCTCATTAATGTTTTCATAAGCTGTGTGATAGCTATCGTGTAGTCGTCTGAACTGCCCATATGCCTTTCCTAGTTTTTGCTTGCTGCTTAATGCTCTTTATTAGAAGTTTGCAAAAAACATGTGTGCAGGTGGAGATGGTAGACTTGAACTCAGGGCCTTGTGCTCTTGCCTAGTTGTTTGGCTCTCTACCACTTGATCCACACCTCCATTTCTGGCTTTTTGCTGGTTAATTGGAAATGAGACTCTCTTAGATTTGTCTACTTAGGCTGACTTTGAATCATGATCCCCATATCTCAGCCTCCTGAATAGCTACGATTATAGGTGTGAGTTACCTGTGCGTCTCTGTGTGTGTGTGTGTGTATGGTGTGGTGTGTGTGTGTGTGTGTGTAAAAGCTATTAAGTCTTGAATGTCATTTGCTCTAGTTTTTGTTTGGTATTTGTTTTGGTCAGTCATGGAGTTTGAACTCAGGGCCTGGGCATGTCCCAGAGCTCTTTTACTCAAGGCGAGTGCTCTAACACTTTGAGACACAGCTTCACTTCTGGTTTTCTGGTGGTTCATTGGAGATAAGAGTTTCATGGTTTTTTCTGACTGGGCTGGCTTTGAATCACCTTCCTCCGATTTCAACCTCCTGCATAGCTAGGATTACAGGTGTGAGCCGCTGATGACCAGCTACTGTATTTTTCTTGGAAGGGGTATCTTTTCTTTTTTGGTACTGGGGATCGAACCCATGATGTTGCACTTGCTAAGGCAAATGCTTTGCCACTGAGGTACAGCTCAGCCTTTCTAGTTTTATGACATGGAGAAATCGAGCATTTTGTGTACTTTAAGTGGGTCCCTTGTTCCTTCCTTTTGTGTTAATTCTAACCTCAAAAATCCATATTCCAAAGACTTGGCGAGCATCCCGTGCGGATCTCCCTGTCTTCCTGCCCCCCCCCCAGCTGTGAGGTGCACAGCTCCAGTACTGTGGGAGAAGCAGCAGCTTTGGGTCTGAGATGAGCTTGCAGCAGCCCCGCTTGGGCTGAAGACCCCAGTGTGGGGCCAGGTCGCTCTTGGAGCTTCCATTGCTCCTGCTGGTCCTGGTGAGGGGAACTGTGGGAGCCGACATGTCCAGAATGGGGTGTCTGTCGTTCATGTGGAGTGTGCACTTGGAGAAAGCCCTTCAGAATTCCTGCACTTATGGTGTTGTTTGACCATTGAAGAGCTGTATCCTCATGGTGACATGCAGAAACCCCACTGAAGTTAAATCCATGACTTGCGAATGATTAACACAAGCTCAGTCTATTGGTTCTTATGTTAGCTCTGTTTTTCACTGTGGCAAGATGTACATAAGATAAAAGCAACCACTTTGCCGGGTGCTGGTGGCTCACACCTGTAATCCTAGCTACTCAGAAGGCTGAGATCTGAGGATGGTGGTTCAAAGCTAGCCTGAGCAGGAAAGTCTGTGAAACTCTTACCTCCAATAAACCACCAGAAAACCGGAAGTGGTGCTATAGCTCAAGTGGTAGAGTGCTTGCCTTGAGCTGAAGAGCTGAGGGACAGCGCCCAGGCCCAGAGTTCAAGCCCCACAACCGACAAAAAAAAAAGCAACCACTTCCCTAAACTTTTTAAAAGATTCAGAACTTACCTCAGAAGTAGCTAACTTTTGAATAACTGCTACACTGTGAACAACACCATGTTAATAATATAGGTGCATTTACAAACATTGATCTATAATTCAGCTCTCATAAATAAATAACTTTTTTAGATAGAGAAAGCACAGGCTAGACAAAAGAGAGAAATTAGACGTAATCCAGGGCCCCCCCAGAAACACTTACCTCCTGGGTGGGGGGCAGCTCTTTAGTCAGTGGACAGTTAGTTTTGCACTGTAATCAGACGCACAGTTTGATGTGACTCTGCCTTCTGTAATTCACGTCTTAAACAATGCTGATCTATGAACAACATCAGCTTCAGGCAAGGTATGTGAACACACAAGCCCCCTGTTCTAGCTTAAGATTCTAGCATAATCCCCATTAAACACAGGACATCAAAGTGAGGACGGCTGAACAGCTAGAGCAAAGCTCGTTAGGAGCAAAGGCAAGACAGCAAGCAGGCTGGGCTGTTTCCAGTGCCCGCGGCTGACTGCCTCACCCCACGGCTGATTTTAGATGTCATAAATGAAGGAGACCAAGGGCCTCTACTGGCTGGGGCTCCCTCGCGGGAGCATCTTTCTCTGTTCTGTGTGAGCAAAGTGAGTTGGAATTTTACTTTCAGAAGCAAAATCTTTTGTCTGTATTACGTTTGTTGTTTTCTCTCGGTGCCAGTCCTGGGGCTTGAACTCAGCTCTGGGTCACTGTCTCTGAGCTTCTTGCTCAAGGATAGCTCTGTGCCACTTGAGCCACAGCGCCACTTCCGGCTTTTTTTTTCTGTGTATGTGGTGCTGAGGAATCGAACCCAGGGCCTCATGCATGCAAGGCAAGCACTCTACCACTGAGCCACCTTCCCAGCCCTATTCCTGAGCTTTTTTCACTCAAGGCTCATGCTCTACAACTTGAGCCACAGCTCCTCTTCTAGTTTTTGGGTAGTTTCTTGGAGATAAGAGTCTCATGGACTTTTCCTGCCTAGGCTGCCCTCAAATCTCCATCCTCAGATCTGAGCCTCTTGAGTAGCTAGGATGACAGGCGTGAGCCACCAGCGCCCATCTCGGCTTGTTTTTATTAACTTTCTAAGGGAATCCTAAGTAGCACCCACAAGCCACGGGGGAGACATTCACTGAGGTTGGAGCAGCGCTTCAGCAGGGGAGGCGCCAGGCCGCAGCGGGGAGGCTGTGTCCTCCGCTTTGTTTTTATTCTAGAGCCTGGTCAAAGGCCCTGGGGAGAGGCTGTGGTTCTTGCTAGAATCTTCTAGCGGGGTGATCCCCGAGCATGGAGGCTGAATTGAATGGACAGAAAAAAGCAAGGACTGCGCAAGTGGAGAGAGGGAAGCAGAGACAGTTTTGTGCTGAAGGAGAGAGGAACAGAGACTCTGAGAGGTGAGAGAAGGAAGAGACTTTGGCCAGGAAGAGAACGTGTGCTGGAGGAGCCGTGTCTGCGCCCTTCACCGTCTGAAGCACCGTGCGGGACTTGATCTTGTAAAGCAGAGAACCAGGAGCGGTTGTTGTTATTGCCGAATGACACCATTTTACGTCTCTACCACATTCTCCTCATCCATTCATCTGACGAGGGCCCTGGGGGGACCCCACAGCTCAGCGGTTGTGGACACTGCCCCAGCACTGCTGTGGACTGCAGGGGGCCTGCTGTTGTGCTAACTGAACTTCCGCTGGACTTGAACCCAGCACCCAGGTAGCTGGATGGGACAGGAGATGGAGTTTGACCTGCATCCTGCATTGTTCTTAACACAACATCTGTGCTAATTTACACACACACACCCGCCCAGCAGTGTGTAAGAAGTGTAAGAATTCCTTTTTATCCACATCCTTGAGTGCATTTGTTGGTGGGTGTGTGTGTGTGTGTGTGTGTGTGTGTGTGTGTGTGTGTGTGTACTGGTCATTCTATCTGAGGTGCATTTTCTTTATGGCTTAATGATACTGAATATTATGCATGTTTGTTGATTGTTTCTATGTTTTGAGAAGAGTTTATTCAGATTGTTTGGCCATTTTAACATCTGATTGCTGTTGTTGTTGTTTGGTTCTTTCTCTGGTGTGGGTAGTGACGGTGCGGGGGCATCTCTGGCCGTCCGTTTCTCCCAGCCCGTGCTCGGTCTCTCCACTGATGGTTGTTGAAACCTTTTAGTCATTCCATTAATGTTTTGCTGCTGATTCCTGGGCTCTTGGAGTCTGTCCCGGAAGCGTGGTCTGTACTGGTGCTGCCTTTACTGTTTCCAGAGCGCAAGCTCTCACTGAAGTGCTAGTTGCACCTGGTCTTTGCACAGGGTGCAAAGCTACGTCTTCTGTATAAGGATGTCCTCTTTTCCCAGCACTGTTGGTTAAAAAGTCTGTCCTGGAGCTGGGAAGGTGGCTCAGTGGTAGAGTGCTTGCCTTGCATGCATGAGGCCCTGGGTTCGATTCCTCAGCACCACATAAGCAGGAAAAAAAAAGCCGGAAGTGGCGCTGTGGCTCAAGTGGTAGAGCGCTAGCCTTGAGCTGAAGAGCTGAGGGACAGCGCCCAAGCCCAGAGGTCAGGCCCCACAACCGGACCCAAAAATAAAATAAAATAAAAAGTCTGTCCTAAGCCAGGTGCCTGTAATCCTGGCTGCTCAGGAGGCTGAGATCTGAGGATCACAGTTTGAGGCCAGTTTAGGCAGGAAAGTCTGTGAGACTCTCTGCCTATCTTTTTTTTTCTTTTCTGTGGTAGTTGTGTGTGTGTGTGTGTGTGAATGTGAACGTGAGCTCAGGGTTTCTTACGTTGCCAGGCGGTTCTCTGGCCTGGCCTCAGATTGTGGTCCCTCCCTTCTGGGCGTGTAGTGGAGCTCATCTGCCCTGCTGGGACAGGAAGCAGAAGCGGGAAGATCACAATCCAAGCCCGCCTGGGCAAAAAGCCAGACCACCTTATCTCAAAAGTAAACTGAAACACGGAGGACTGGAGCACGGCTCTGCGGTCAAGCGCCCATTCAGCAAGTGCCGAGCCCTGAGTTCAAACCCCAGTACGAGAGGGAGCGGAGGGGGGGAATTAGAGAGAGGTGGCTCGGTCTCATGCACAAAGTTTGACCCAGATCTCCCTTTGCACACTGCTTTCCCTGCATTAAGAGCTTTCTAACTCAGCCAAAGTGGATTTTACGCCCTTTTACAAATAGACTTTCACCACCAACCTAGAAACAAACCATTTCCTCCCTGAGCCAAGGCCTTGCTAAGCCCCAGCCTCCCTGGGCCCCGGGCCCAGCCCCGCCCCCAGCCCTCCAAGGTGTCTCTGCCTGGGCCTGGCCTTCCGCTGCCCGCCCCAGGCCCGGCCCCTCGCTGCCCGCGTCTACTGTGCGGTGTGCTGCTTTTCCTCCTGCAGCTCTCCCGTGCTCCCCACAACCCCTCCGGTACTTCCCACAGTGGAGTTTTATTTGGGGGAATTGGGCAACACCAGGCTGCGACTCAGGTTCGCGCCCTGGCTGGGCACCGGCGGCACCACCAGAGCCCCAGCCCGGCCCTTTCTGCAGCAGCTCTTTTTCAGACAGGCTCTGTGTGATTTTTGCTAAGGCTGTTCTTGGACCACGATCCTCCCGTTCCTGCCGCCTGGGTGGCTGAGACCACCAGTGTATCCCGGGACACCTGGTTTGTCGGCTGAGACAGGGTCTGACTAACTTTTTGCCCAGACTGTCCTCAGACCACAGTCCTCCTGACCTCCAGGAGCTAAGGCGCCCCGTGTTCTGAGCAACGAACTCTGGAGTCAGGGTGAGAAATCCAGGCCTGGAAGTTCCTGTCTGCCGTGTGCTGCTGTGTTCTCTGTGGGCTGCGGCTGCTCCAGAGGTGAGAGGAAAATATTCACTACCTGGCCTTGCCAGTCAGGACAGACGCCACAGGACAGACTGCATTCCGGCCTTGTCCTTTCTCCTCTGTAGATGGCGCCCCCCCCCCTCGCGAGGCGCTGGCACGGGCGGGGAGCCCGTGCGGTGTGGCACGTGGCGTCCCGAGGGACCTTCCCAGCGCCCACGCGTGCTGCAGGCTGCCTGCGGATTTGAGACGTGGTGGGGTGTGTCCGCTCGGCGGCGATGAAGGTCGCAATCACGGCCCTCCAGCATGCGTCCTTACCTTTGGGGGCCTGAGAAACAGCCATCTTTCAGGTGCTCAGCCCTGATAATCCCTTGTGAACATTCCTCTCCGTGTCTCCGCCTCTCGCCATGACATCCCCGCTTGCCCTTATTAAGGACCTTCGTTGAAAGTCTTTCAAGATCTCAAAGCTGGGCACCCGCCTGTAATCTCAGGAGGCTGAGATCTGAGGCTGACAGTTCCAAGTCAGCCAGGGCAGGAAAGTCCATGAGACTCTTTTCTCTAGTTAACCACCAAAGAAGCCACGTGTGGAGCTGTGGCTCAAGTGGTAGAGCGCCGAGCTTGGGCAAAAACGCCATCCCAGCGCTCCTCCCACTGTGTGCTTCAGAGCTCCGTGGAGTGCGCATTTAGCCCGGGAGAGAGCTTGGGAGAATACCAGCTCATGCCAGCCCGAGGGAGGAGCCCAGGTGCCGTTCGTAGGCACCGGCCACTGCGGACATCCCCTCCTTGGGCTGTGGTTACCGTGAAGTGACATGGTTTCCTAAGCATACCAGTACATTTAGCCAGGTGCATGGGCTTGGGGAGGATGTCCCGGTGGTTTGGGTCAGGTAAGACAGCCATGCTCTTTGTGCAGAACCCTGTCTCTGGGTGCGGGAGTCCACTGAGGGGGGGGGGACTGTACTCTGTGTGTCGCTGCTACTACAGCTGAGCACACATCGGGTGCATCCCGGCTCTGGACGAGGCTGCTACCAAGCCTGCAGGCCGGGCAGTGCCCAGCCGCCCGTCTGAAGCAGGCCGGGGTGCTGGCTCATCAGCCGTTCCTAGACAGGCCTGGTGTTTCTCCATATGAGCATGTGGGAAGTTCCCCAAGTTGCTTCTGTGTTTCCTGTTTGGGCCTCAGAGCCTGGAATTTCATAGGTTAGAGGGGAGCAGCAGGAGCCGCAGGAATGAGCTCAGAGCCAGGCTTACGAGCGAGCCCCACATTTCCATACCGGTTGGCTTGTCCTTTGGTTCAGTTCTCTCTGGCCTCGGCTCCTCCCTCTTCCCAGGACCTTCCTGTGGCTGCAAGCTAGCTTCAAGTCAAACCAAGCTCAGACTACACAGCCAGATCGCAGGGCTGCTCCCAGGGAGTCTGACAGGTGCCGGGAGGACATGTCATTGTTGACAGCGGCCGGGCGCCGGTGGCTCACACCCGTCACCCTAGCTGCTCCGGAGGCTGAGATCTAAGCATTGAGGTTCAAAGCCAGCCAGGCAGGAAAGCCTGAGGCTCATCTCCAGTTAGCCAGCAAAAAGCAAAAAGGAGAGCCGTGGCCCAAGTGGTAGAGCGCCTTGAGCAAAAGACCCGTGGGACAGAGTCCAGGCCTGTCCTCCCTCGTCCCCCCCTAACTCCAGCCCCGGGTCATCGGCAGAACTGAAAAGGTCAGAAGGGACCGGAAAGATGGCTGCCTGGCTCAGAGCCAGTGCTCACCGCGGCCGTCCCCGCGCGGCGGGACGCACGGACGGCGGCGATGGCCCAGGAAACCCAGGAGCGAAGCGCAGGGGAGCTGGCGCTGGCGCGCTCCCGCCGCGCGCTCCCGCCGCGCGCTCCCGCCGCGCGCAGCACCACCCCTGTCCCCCGGGTTTCGGACCCTGGCTGTTCCCATCGCCACCTTCTGGCCCCTGGCGGCAGGACACCCGCACGTCCCACCGTGCCCCATCTCCCCTTCCCGCACCCAGAGAGCGCCTTGGAAGCCAGAGGGGGCTGGGGAGCCCGTGCGGGGGTCTCCCCCGGCCGGCCTGCCGGGTTCTCGTGTTCTCCTCCGTGGGGTCGCATCGCCACGCAACGTCATCCCATGCCTCCGTGGCAGGGAGCAGATCTCCAATTCAACCCTGGGCCAGTTCCTCTCCCAAGATCCCCGTGATCGCTGAGAAAGAAGCAGCCACATCACCTTGCCAAGATGGGCGAGCTGGCCTCCAGCCCCGCCCCGGCGGCCCCGCCC
>NW_012267227.1:18607417-18610798 GCF_000151885.1 Dipodomys ordii
CCCCGACGGCCCCGCCCTCTCCCGCCTTCTCCCCCTCTCCTGACCTACCTTGTCTCACCCTGGGGTGTGTGTGTCCCCTTCTTTTCCTTTTTCTTTTTTTTGCCAGTCCTGGGGCTTGAACTCAGGGCCTGGGCGCTGTCCCTGAGCTGCTTTTGCTCAAGACTAGCACTCTACCACCTGAGCCACAGCACCACTTGCAGCTTTTTCTGAGAGTGTGGTACTGAGGTATGGAACCCAGAGCTTCGTGCAGGCTAGACGAGCTCTCTACCCCTGAGCCACCTTCCCCGCCCCTGAGATGCTCTTCTAGCCACGGTTCTAGCCCCTGTGATTGGGCAGAGCATGGCTGCGGCCGTCCTGAGTTATGGAGGACTGGCCTGCTGGCTGGTCCAGCGGGAGCGTGCAGTGCCACGCTGTGTGCCCGTGTGCTGTGTGAGCCGCAGGCCCACGGCTTCGGTGCCTCCAAGGGGCACGTGCCCTTCCCCGCATGGGGAGGTGGCATGCTGTGCCCCACCGCGTCTCAGTCTGTTAAATACCAAAGCCTGTTCCTCTGTGTCTGCAGACGCAGACAGCAGTGACATCCTGCCTGCATGATTACGCATCCCCTTCGCACATCCCACGTCTTACTTAGGACTTTGCGTGCGGCACCCTGCCACTGGAAAGCCAGAAGATGACAACCGAGTGGAATCATCCGTAGAAACAGTTAAATCCACTCGCAGCAGTTCTGTCAACATATCAGAATCCAGCCAAGCGCCGGCAGCCCGTGCCTGTCATGGCAGCTACTCCCGAGGCTGAGATCTGAGGACGGTCTAAGTAGACCTCAGAAGAGAGACACGCTTCTCTCCAGTGAGCCAGCAATGAGCCAGAAGGGGAGTCGTGGCTCGAGTGGTAGATCGCCAGCCTGAGAAAAGTGCTCAGGGTCAGCACCCAAGCCCAGAGTTCAAGCCCCCACACACACACCACACACACACACACACAATCCAGCTGCTTAGAAGGCCGCTCTCCACTCACCGACCCACTGTCCGTTAGTGGTTAGTGTGCCGGGGGTGAGGGCAGGGCTGGCCCAGTGGCTCCTGGGCCACGTGGGGGAGGGCTGACAGCAGAAGGGGACGAGGAGAGGAAGGGGCTGACTTGTGCCAGGTGTGGAGATGGAGCCTTCCTCTCCCCTCACCCCAGCTCTTCCTACTCAGCCTCGCTCCCACAGAGAACGTGTGCAGCGAGCCAGCGTGGGGGCCGGGGGGGGGGGGGGGGGGGACAGGCAGGGCGGGGCAGGACAGGAGGCTCAGGCCCGGCGCCCTCTGGAAGATCGGGACCAGCAAGTAAGGATTGCAGGCAATGCAGAAACCACACCCGCCAGCGGGCGGACGGGCAGGGCTTGGAGCTGCCTGCCGCCTCCGCCTCTGTTTAGGAGGCGGGTGTGGAGCCCTCGGTGCCAGCGCTTGTTTCTGCAGGGGCGTGGGGTCAGGGAGCCCCAGGGCCCCTCCGCCAGGCTGTCTGTCCGGAGCAGACTCCTTACCCCTGCTGTGCTCTCATTGCTTCAGCAACGTGAATCCTTGAACTCAGGCCTGGGCGCGATCCCTGAGCTGCCACCCGAGCCACCGTGCCACTCCCAGCTTTTTGGTGGTTAATTGGAGAGAAAGAGTCTCACTGACTCTCCTGAGGGAGCTGGCTGTGAGCTGTGGAGGGGTGTGTGTGGGGAGTAGCTCTGTGGAGGGGTGTGGGGGAGAGGTAGCTATGTGGAGGGGTGTAGGGGGGAAGGTAGCTCTGTGGAGGGGTGTGGGGGAGAGGTAGCTATGTGGAGGGGTGTAGGGGGGAAGGTAGCTCTGTGGAGGGGTGGGGGGAAGGTAGCTTTGTGGAGGGGTGCGTGGGGGGGAGGTAGCTATGGAGGGGTGTGGGGGGGTTGCTATGTGTGGAGGGGTGTGTGGGGGAGTAGCTCTGTGGTGGGTGAGCTGGGAGCTCATGGAGATGGCGTGTTAGAAGCGGGACCCCGGGCGCGTCGCTGGCCGTGGCAGAGGTTGGTTTTACAGTCGGGGACAGTGGAGTCCATGGCACTGTGGCAGTCAGCGCAGGCTGCGGCCCGGCGTGGCTGTCTGGGCTGCGGGATGGAGGGGGCGGCTGGCAGAGCGGTCGTGTGTGGGTGAGGAGCGGCAGATCCGGGACCTGGCCGTGGAGTGGAGCTGTCTGGTGGGTGGGAGGTGGGTTTGTGGTCAGCAGATTCGTGGAGGCCCGTGGTGCAGTCTGGAGGCGAGGCTGGGGAGGAGGGGCACCCTGGGCGTGAGCCCCTTGGTGGGCATTGCCCGCTGGCGCAGGGCCTGGGCACTGTCCCTCTGCTGCTTTGGCTCAAGGCTAGCGCTCTACCACCCGAGCCACAGCGCCACGTGCGGCTTTTTCTTTGTATGTGGCGCTGAGGAATCAAACTCAGGGCTTCATGCATGCGAGGTGAGCATCCCCTCCCCACACACACTAAGCCCTGGTGTGGCGGGACGCGCATCTCCCGGCCCTGAGCTTGTGATGTGCGAGTCTGGTCCCCTCTCATCCTGGAATCGGGGGTGGCTGCACCCCGCAGGTTTGGGGCAGCGACTCTCAGAGTCGAGAGAGGGGACTTGAACCAGAGACTGCCGGAGCGGCCGCCGTGTCGCAGAGGGTCTGAGGTCACAGACGGTGGGGGTGTGGGGTCCCTGGGGTGCGGTGGGAGGATGGGGTGGGGGTCAGAGCCGAGGGGAAACTGTCCTCAGCCCCTGCGGGCTCTCCCGGCTCTTCTCAGGAGCTGTCACAGACTGGGGGGGGGCTTGGCGCAGGCCGGGGGGGTACTGGGCACAGGCGGGTGGGGGGGTTGGGCGCTGCCGTCCCAGTGCTGGCACAGAACCGACAGCAGGGGTGTGTGGCGACTTTGGGGAGCATCGAGGGGCCACTTTCTGCGGACCTCCAGAGGCTGACCATGGAGGCCCAGGGCCTCAGCCAAGGCTCCCTGGCCAGGCCGCCCCCCCCAGCTGCGTTCCTTGGAGGCCGGTGGCCAACGAACCCCAAAACGGACGCTGGGGGAGGCACGGGGCGTGGGACCGCGCGTGGAGCGTGCGCCCAGGGCTGGACGTCCGCCTGTGCCCAGCCGCCGCTTCCATTGCAGATGCCGACGGGAACCTGCGCCCCGGCCAGCAGCTGGTGCCCGCGCTGCTGGCCATGCACCCGGTCCTGCTGCCGTCCACCGAGCTGCTGCGGAAGGTCATGGGCCTATATCCTCCTGTGCCGCGGCCCCGCCGGGGTGGAGCGCTCGGGCTTGCTTATCTGGCCGAGCTGGGCTGGAACCCCGCATCTCACCCTCACTGGGCCGGCCAGGCGCTCCAGGGCTGGAGCCTCCCCTCCCTCCCCTCCCTCCCCTCCCTCCCC
>NW_012267227.1:18610848-18622071 GCF_000151885.1 Dipodomys ordii
CCCCTCCCCCCCCAGCCCCCCAGCCCCGCGTTTGCTCTCCTTGTCTACTCCTTCTTTTCCGGCCCAGGGCTTTGGACTGTGACCCTCCTGCCTCCATCCGCCACCTGGCTGGAGTCGCAGCATCGATCACTAGACGCAGCACGCTCATTGAGATGGGGTTCTTGCTTTTTTTTCTTTTCCAGTCCCCGCACCCCGCTTCACGCTCACTGCCCTCTGACCTGCACGCTCACCCCACATCACAGTGGTCTCCCCATCCCACCGGCCACCCCAGGGCACACCTCTCAGCCCCGGGATCTCTTCAGCAGTGATCACCCCTGGCTCACACCTCACATCCCCAGCCTCCCTTCCCTGGGCCTCCACCCGCTGGTCAGCGCGTCCTGGTCCTTTATTACCTGTGCTCGGCGTGGATGAGAAGCCCCTCCACAGCCCGGCCCGCCTCCCCGCCCACCCCCGGCGCTCTCCACCTTCTCCACAACACTGCCACAGCAATCCCCGCGCTTCCTCACCCTGGCCAGCCCCTCCCCTTGGAGGACCCCCCTGTGGGGCTCTGGACACCCGCCCGCCCTCCTCCCTTTCAAAAACAACTCTAGGTTTTTGCCAGGTGCCAGTCACTCAGGAGGCTGAGCTCTGAGGATCGCAGTTCAAAGCCAGCCAGACTGTTAGCTCCAAGTAACCACCAAAAAGCAGGAAGCGGATCTGTGGCTCGAGGGTAGAGCACCAGCCTTGAGCGAAAACCCGACGGGAGCAAGACCACCCCCTCCAGTTCACCGAGGCCGCTGCGGTGCACAGGGCCTCGTGACCCACCGAAAGGCCCGGAACCCCAGTGTAGCCGCTATGTGGCGGCTTGGCGGGGAAGTGGGGGAGGCCTTGCGGGGCCAGACCTCCGGCCTGTGCCGGCCTGTCATCAGAAGACAGATGGCCAGGTCCCCCACGGTCACCAGGGGACCGGTGTCACTTCTCTGGCTTGTAAACGAAACCCTTCCCACGCGTCTGCAAAGAGATGCAAGAGCCTTCTGCTCTATTCAGAGAGCTGAGGGCTTGTAGTGCTGCCCAGCCCTACGGGGTTACTCGCATGGCTTTGTGTGACCTGTCCCTCGCCTTGTGTGTGTGTGTGTGTGTGTGTGTGTGTGTGTGTCTGTCTGTCTGTCAGTCAGCACAGGGACTTGAACTCAAGGTGTGAGCATTCTTCTTTTGCTTTATTTTGCTCAAGTCTGGTGCTACCTCTTGAGCCATGCCTCCATTTCTCGCTTTTTTGGTGGTTAATGGGAGAGAAGAGTCTCTCAGACTGGGCTGACTGGGCTGCATGCGAACCACCATCCTCAGGTCTCAGGTCCTCCCGAGAAGCTGCCAGAGGCGCGAGTGGGTAGAACATTAGTGCTCTTGATGACCATTTCTCCGTGGAGTTTGCTAGTGTGTAGATGAGTAAACAGTAAACACGAAGGAGGGTCTCTGGAGACCTGGCAGAGTTTCCTTTCTCTGGTCTGCAAGGCTGGAGGCTCTTTGGCTTCTTCCATTTCACCTTAACCACAGTTCCACCTACAAAGAGGCCCTGGCAAAGGATTCCCCTGGGCTCTGCCTGAAGATCTGCTACTTCGTGAGGTACTTGTCTGCCAGTAGCGTCTCTGGCAGAGGGGAGGGGGAAGGAGGGAGGGAAGGAGGGAGGGGAGGGAGGGGCGGGCTGCTGCATCTCTTCCTGCTTTCCCCTGACTTTCCCCTCCTGAACGTTTTTCTGGAGGAGTGGAAAAGGACAAATCTTAATTCTGGACATTTCCCAACACAGCCCATACGTTTCTTCTGGAATTTTGTCGCTGTTGTTACTGTTTTCAGTTTTACAGCATTTTGGTGCCCAGTGACAATGGAATGTAGAAATAATGATCTTTTTGGTGTTTTTATCCCAGCTTATAAACATAATGACATTTTAAAAAGCCAGAGAACAATACAATTCATATTAGTCACTAAGATCCAACTACTTACTTTGGATATGTTTCCTTTGTTTTTTTCTACACTGATTTTTTTTTTTTTGGTCAGTTGTGGGGCCTGAACTCTGGACCTGGGCGCTGTCCCTCAACTCTTCAGCTCAAGGCTAGCACTCCACCACTTGAGCCACAGCGCCACTTCTGGTTTTCTAGTGGTTTATTGGAGATAAGAGTCTCTTGGACTTTCCTGCCCGGGCTGGCTTTGAACTTTGATCCTCAGATCTCAGCCTCTTGAGTAGTTAGGATGACAGACATGAGCCACCGGCACCCTGCTTACACCAATTTTTTTTTTTTGGGTCCGGTTGTGAGGCCTGAACTCTGGGCCTGGGTGCTGTCCCTCAGCTCTTCAGCTCAAGGCTAGCGCTCTACCACTTGAGCCACAGCGCCACTTCCGGCTTTTTTTCTTTTTGGTTATGTGGTGCTGAGGAATTGAACCCAGGGCCTCAGGCTTGCAAGGCAAGCGCTCTACCACTGAGCCACCTTCCCAGCCCTACACCAATTTTTTAAAATGTAGTTGAGATCAAAATACACATAAGTTTCCATAGCCTGTCATTTTCTCCTAAATTTGTAGCCATCTATACTCCTATAAATACTACTTTTCACGTGCGTGTTCCGCTCACCGCAATGGGTGATCTGCGGGTGCTTGGTCCCCACAGGGGTTGTGGTTTGTCCTTCGTGGTTAATGCAGATACAAGATGGCGCCTGAATCTCCTCCCTGTTCGTTTCCCTGTACCTTGTCCTACCAGAGTGTTTTTCCTTCCCTCACAGCCACCCCCCCCTCCGCTCCCTCACCAGTGGGCAAGCCGGCCTCTGGTTTTCTGGGCACCCTCTTTGCAGCTTCAGTGTCCCCCCCCCGCCCCCCGTGTGCGTCAGGTTCAGATTGTCGCTCTCCACCCCCCTTCCTCCTAGGTACTGGACCACTGAGTTCTGGATCATGTTTAAAATGGACGCCAGCCTGACGGACACGATGGAGAAGTTTCAGGAGCTGGTGAAAGCCGCCGGCGAGGAGTCGCACTTACGCCTCATCGACACCACTCAGATGTGAGTGCCAGGCCTCCCCCTGTCCACACCCAGCCTGCGCGGCCCGCTGCCCGCTGCCCGCGCTGGCCCTGCCCGGCCCCAGCCCCTGGCAGCGGCACTGCCACCCGCTGAGCAGGGCCTGACCGCTGGCCACGGCGGCGAGATGCCCGCGGCCCGCGCTGGCCCTGCCCGGCCCCAGCCCCTGGCAGCGGCACTGCCGGCCTGTTACCCGCTGAGCAGGGCCTGACCGCTGGCCACGGCGGCGAGATGCCCGCGGCCCGCGCTGGCCCTGCCCGGCCCCAGCCCCTGGCAGCGGCACTGCCGGCCTGTTACCCGCTGAGCAGGGCCTGACCGCTGGCCACGGCGGCGAGAAGGCCGGGGCAGGTCAGGAAGAACGTGGGGACACCGTGTCCAGCGGTGCGAGAAGCCAGTGCCTGGATTCTAAACATACCTGAGCTGGCATGGGGGAGACGTGCTAAAGCTGTACCAGGCGGAGCCTGAGACGCGGGCGGGTGGCGGCACTGGGGAGGGGCGCAGCAGTGTCGGCCTCTCCCAGTGTGAGGAGGGCGGGGAGCCCCGGTTTCCACCGCATAAAAGTTGCTCATTTTGCAGGAACTCAGCTCCTGCCTTAGGGAATTCCAGAGCTGAGACCTGGGTCTGAGCTCAACCAGGGATCTGGAGACCCGCCCCATGGCGTCCTGCCCCGGCCTGGCTTTGCCCGGCTGGTTGAGCCAGTCCAGAGCGGATGTCAAAGTCCCTCTGGAGCGGGCGGTGGGCCGGGCGGCGCGCCCCTGCGCCTGTGCTGAGGGCGGGGGCAGCGCGCGGAGGGCGGGGGGCACGCGCCCGGCCTGCCTCCCTGGCCGCCCTGTCTCAGGCCAGTGTCCACGCCAGCTGGCTAGAGGCGTGGGGAGCGGTGAGCGCGGGGTGCCTTCCGCAGGACCTTCCGAAGTCTGTAATGCACTGGGTGGCCAGGGAGGCTGGCGAGGGTGACAGCTTCCCAGTCCCTGTGGATCCTAGAACCCCTCTACTGAATGGCCACACACGCCGTGCCCCCCCCCCCGCTTGTCCAGCATTGGGAAGCCATGTGGGTTGACTGTGTGGAGACATGGGGGGGGGCACCGGAGGTCAGCTGGGCTTCCCCGGGGGCTTTCAGTCCCTGGAGACCGGGGGAAGGTGACCCCGCCGGTGCGGCTCTGTCCTGTGTGCACGGAGGGCGTGACTTCCCGCTGTCCTTTCTCCCGCACTCCTCTGCCCGCACAGCAACGCGCGGGACTGGTCGAGGAAGCTCACTCAGAGGATAAAGTCCAACGCCAGCAAGAAGCGCAAGGTGTCCCTGCTCTTCGACCACCTGGAGCCGGAGGAGCTGTCCGAGCACCTCACCTACCTGGAGTTCAAGTCCTTCCGGAGGATCTCCGTACGTAGCCACAGCGGGCGGCCCGCTGGGAGACGGGCGAACGCGGGCATCCGGCAGCCTGGGCGCCCCGAGCCTCGCGGTGCTGGGCGCGTTTGGTTACCCCTCCTGGGTCTCCAGGCCAGCCCCTCCCACCCCTCATGCTCAGAAGGCTTCAGGTTAGGGTACCGGGCGGCCCGTGTGCCCCACACACATGCACTCCTCATCCTGTCATCGTTAGATTTCCAGAAAGTTCTTGTTAATCTTTTCCAACCAAAGAAGAAGCTGGGCTGTGTGCCCTGGGAGTTCCGACCCATTCTTGGGGGAGCCTGGAACCGCTCTGGGACATCACTACATAAAGTAGAGGCCGCTCGGCCTGCCAGAGCCCTGAAGGGGGGGCTGCCGCGGCCTGGCAGCCCCTGTCCTAGAGGTAAACCCGCCGCTGGCGTCCTGGGCCGCCCCGCAGAGCCGAAGGGGTTTAGCGCCAGGGTGCAGGAGAGCACCCGCCCGGGCGGCCTGCCCTCGCTGGGCTCTGCAAGGCCGCGCTGGTCCCGTAGGGGAGAGGCGGACACGCCAGCCGCCCGCAGTCCTTGTGACGCACCCCGCCGCCCAGGTGCAGGGGTGGGGGCGCTGACCCCTGCGAGGACCTCAGCCCTCCCCGCCCCCCCCCCCGTGTCGTGGACACCTGCAGGCCAGCCACGCTGGGCGCAGGCTCCCGTTTTCATACCACCGTTGGCCATCATCCAGCTAGGGACCCCTCCCCCCCTGCGTCCTACCCACTCTGGAAGCAGACACCCGCTCACCCCACCCCCGGGCTGCGGCAAGGCCTTCCTCCACAGAAGCCTGCCATGGGGAGGCTCCTCGGGAGTCCCCGCCCGGCAGCTAGGGGCGCGCGTGTGTGCCCAGAGCCCAGGCAGGGCTCGAGCTCCAGGTGGCAAGGGGGAGAGGGTGGGAGGCGCGGGACAGCTTGTGGGCAGCCCCGCGGGGGCCGGAGTGCCCGGTTTGCCCGTGGGAAGGACGCTGGACGCGGGCACCTGTGTCCAGGTCCCTTTTGCAGAACGGGTCCAGGGGTTCCATTTGTTTGCTTTTCTTACGTGGTTTGAAGTAGTTTTCCCAAACGAAGGCAATTTTCTCCCACCATGAGGGATCAGGGAATTCTCTCTGCTGGGCACTGAAAGGCACTGGGTGTTTGCTGCTGCGAGTCAGGGGAGAAGGGGAGATGATAAGGACGATTTTGTAGTTGTTTAATTTTGCTCAGGCTTGAACTTGGTCTGGTCTGTCCCTGAGCTCTGTGCTCCATGCTAGTGCTCTCCCACTGCAGCCACAGCTTTACTTGCCGCCTTTATTGTTTTATTCTTTGATAGTTTATTGGCGAGAAGAGTCACAGACTTTCCTGGCCGGGGCTGGCTTTGAGCCGCGATCCCCAGATCCTAGCCTCCTAACTAGGGTTACAGGCGAGACCCACCAGCATCTGGTGATAATGCTTTATTTAAGTGATTTCAACATTAGTCTCCTCCTGATAATCCTTGGAGTGAGTCCTGGTAACTTTTTACTCTCAGGACTGATGAGCTTTGTGTTTCCAGTAATAAATACGCTGTGGCCATCACTTACACCAGACGTTCTGGACCATTCCTGGCCTTTCCCCCCTGTGGCTTTGTGGTCAGTGTAGTCACCACCCCTGTCCAGCTAGGAGGCCTGTCCCCACGCGCAGCTAGCCCGGGCTCCTGCCCTCCGGTCCCTGGCGTCCCTGGCTGGCGAGGAGAGGACACCAGATCCTCGCCCATCCGCATGAGGTCCCCTCAGCACGGTGCGCGTGCGTGCGTGTGAACGCTGTCGCGTGCGTCTGCGCAGTGTTGGCTCCTCACAACTCCATGTCCTGGGTGGGGCGGAGTTCATGTTGAAGCTAACAACTGGGGCGGGGAAGAACTTCTTTTAGGGGAACTGTCTTCTCCAACGTTGGCTCGGTCCTTACGGTTGTCTCTTTCCCCCCTCCCAGTTCTCTGATTATCAAAATTACCTTGTAAATAGCTGTGTGAAGGAGAACCCCACCATGGAGCGCTCCGTCGCCCTGTGCAATGGCGTCTCCCAGTGGGTGCAGCTCATGGTGCTCAGCCGCCCCACCCCACAGCTCCGTGCCCAGGTCTTCGTCAAGTTCATCCAGGTGGCTCAGGTGAGTGGCGGTGTGGAGATGCCCGCCCATCCGCCCGCCTGTAGGGCCGCGGGGTGGAGGACCTGCCCCCCCCCCCATGAGGCAGGAGGACACGCGGGGGCCGTGTCGGGTGCAGATCCCGCTTAGGCCCGCTTAGATTGCTCCCACCCTCCACACACCTGAGGGGGGGGCGATTCCCCACCAGTGCGGCTGAGTGAGTGAGACCCCGGGGCGGCCAGGCCGGGTGATGGGCCGAGCCTGTGGCCGCTTTGCACCGGGGAGCAAGGCAGAGTCCCCAGCCTCCAGAATAAAGACACCCGGGAAACGTGGGACAGAGGAAGTGAGAGGTGGCGCTCAGGGATGCGATTTCCCAGTTCTGGATGGCACAAACAGGTGTCCCCCCGAGTCTGGCGCGTGGGCCGTCCACGGGGGGGAACAGGCCTGGGAGCCCCCCTCCAGGTGGAGACCTCACCTCCAGAGCCGTCTGTGTTCAACACCGGGGCCGTCTCGGGAGCCGCTGCTGGAGATGGGGGTTGACACCCGGCCACAGCACAGGTTCTTCTGGGTGGTCCTGGGCCTGGGACTCAGCCCGGGGAGCAGCGGAGCGCCGTCTCCGGCCGTAGACGCAGCACAGACAAGGCGCCTGGGCCCCGGAGCGGGGCCGTGACGCCGCTTTCTCCCCTCCCAGAAGCTCCACCAGCTGCAGAACTTCAACACGCTCATGGCCGTGATCGGCGGGCTCTGCCACAGCTCCATCTCCAGGCTCAAGGAGACCAGCTCGCACGTCCCCCACGAAATCAATAAGGTCAGTGCCACCTGCGCCTCTGGGCCCCCCAGGAGCCTTCCCCGCTGCCACCTCCTGCCCACAGGACCCGGGGAGCCGGGAGCCCGGGCTGGGGAGGCGTCGGCCACGGCCCTGTGCCTCTGCCCCGCAGGTCCTGGGCGAGATGACGGAGCTGCTGTCCTCCTGCAGAAACTACGACAACTACCGGCGCGCCTACGGCGAGTGCTCCCACTTCAAGATCCCCATCCTGGGGGTGCACCTGAAGGACCTCGTCTCCCTGCACGAAGCCATGCCCGACTACCTGGAGGACGGCAAGGTGAACGTGCCCAAGCTGCTGGCCCTGTACAGCCACATCAACGAGCTGGTGCAGCTGCAGGAGGCCGCCCCGCCGCTCGAGGCCAACAAGGATCTGGTGCACCTGCTCACGGTGAGCCCCCCTCCCCTCGCCCCTCCCCGTCCCCCTGCGCCGGCCGGAGGGGCCGCACCAGGGGGAGCACAGCCTGGACTCACGCAGCGGGGACTCTGCGGGCTTCCCGCGTCTGGCGCAGTAGCCCTCCTGCGTTCACACCCCGGGCCGGCTCACATGCTGACACAGCCCCTCCACAAAAGGGACAGAACCGGTCAGGGACAGCACCCAGGCCCTGAGTTCAAGCCCCAGGATAACCAAGAATGGGGGGGGGCTGGAGGGCGGCAGAGTAGTGAGGAAAAGCACTGAACATTCTTGGGATGCTGCGGCCCCTGGCTGAGCTCCCTCTCCTGGAGGGTTCATGGCGTGTGGGGTGCGAGGTTTGCACTTCGGGTGTGAGTGACCGGGAGCTTCTTCCCTGACCTGCGGCTCCACAGTTCACCAGTAACTTCAGTGGGGACCTGAGTTCCACTCCCCCACTCCCCTCCCCATCCTGGGGCTTGAACTCAGGGCCTGGGCGCTGTCCCTGAGCATTTTACTCAAGGCTAGTGCTCCACCACTTGAGCCACAACCGCACTCCGCGCTTTTGTCTGAGTAGTTTTTGGAGACACGAGTCTCACGGCCATTCCTTCCTGGGCTGGCTTGGAACCGTGCTCCCCCAATCTCAGCCTCCTGAGTAGTCAGGATTACAGGCGTGAGCCACAGTGCCCCTTCCGGCTTTTTGTTTGTGTGGTGCCAAGGAATCGAACCCAGGGATTTGTGCATGCTAGCCACATTCCCAGCCCCGCAACTTGGTGATTTTTTAAAGACTACACTCCCAGGCACCTGGAGGATAAGGGAGCCTGCTCTGTCCCCCTCTGCAGCTGTCCCTGGACCTCTACTACACAGAAGACGAGATCTATGAGCTCTCCTATGCCCGCGAGCCCAAGAACCACAGAGCGCCGGTAGGTGCCTCTCAGCTCCTCTGTTCACCTTAACGTGGAGCGTTTTATTTCCACGGGGTCCAGTCCCACTTGAGAGCACGAAGACGAACCAGGAGGCTCAGGGCCCTGTCTGCAGGGGATCGGGGGGACCCGCTTCCACGGAACCTGTGCGTCACCCTGAACACGGTTGCTGCAGATCACTGGCGGCTTTCATTTCCAAGGTGTTAGTGGCATTTCGATGGAAAGGTTAACTTCGCCTGCTTTTGGATTTTAGTTTAAGTTTCAAGGATTTGGAAATGGATTTCATCTCAGCCCACGCAGGCTTGGGATTTTTCTGTCTTAGGTTTTATTTTAACTCATTATCACCCCGCTCTGTAGCAGAAAGGGACTAGAGAACAAAAAGGAAATAGAAATGCTCCGTTTTATTCTACGGCTGAAGCCCCGGCCCCATCCCTTTTATGCTTTAGTCACTTCTCGGTAGGATGTCACCTTTTTGCCCAGGCTAGTTTTGGACCCTCTACCTCCACCTCCCGTGAGCCGGAATTGCACGTGTGAACCACCATGGCTGGTTCGTTTGTTGAGATGGGGCTTGCTCTTTGTCTAGGATAGCCTTGAACCTCAGTGCTGATCTCTGCTTCCCAGTACATGGGATTACAGGTGAGAGCCACCAGGCCCAGTCTCGAGTTTTTAATTCTGGTTAATAGTTGTATTCTGATCTGCATTTTCCCGGTGGCTAATAATTGAGCATATTCTTATATCCTTCCTGGTTGTTTATAACCTTTGGAGATAAATCTGCTTAGCTCATTTATCCACTTCATTATTCAGTTTATTTGGCTGTGCTTTGGTTTGAACGCAGGGACCTGAGCTTGCTAGAAAGGCACTGTACCACTTAAAGCACATCCCCAGTCTCTGTTATTTTTAAGACAGGGTGTCACTCTTTTGTATAGGCTTCGCCTTGAACCTTGATCCTACCTGCAGGTAGCTAGGATTAGAAGTGTTTACACCGGACTGTTAAGAACGGGGTCTTTCTTGACAACTTTTGCCCAGAATGGTCTCCAGTTTCAGTCTTCTTCACCGCCTGTGTTCCGTCAAACCTGGTCTTTATTCTGGACAGTAATCATCACATGAACAGCTCACGGAATTTTCTCCCAGTTCAGCATAGTAGTCTTGGTTTGTTGTTTTTTGGTTTTTGTTTTTTTGTCGGTCATGGGGCTTGAACTCTGGGCCTGGGCGCTGTCCCTCAGCTCTTCAGTTCAAGGCAAGTGCTCTACCACTTGAGCCACAGCTCCATTTCTGGTTTTCTGGTCGTTTATTGAAGATAAGAGTTTCATGGGCTTTCCTGCTCAGGCTGGCTTTGAACTTTGATCCTCAGATCTCAGCCTCCTGAGTAGCTGGGATTACAGGCGTGAGCCAGTGGCTCACCAGCTTAGTCTCTTGTTTGATGTAATTCCATTGGTCAGTTTCTGCTTTTGCTTCCTGGGCTAACACAGGGCTCCCATCTGGGAGATCTCTGTCTGTCCAGTGTCTGGGAGTGTTTCCCTGTACTTCGTCCTGTCGCTCATTGTAGCTGGAGGTCAGTAGAGGTGGGCGGCCCTGGGTGCTACCGTGGCTGAGTGGAGGAGCTGGAAGCCCGCGGCGGGGAGTGTGGGAGAGCGAGTGCGTCCTGGTCACGGGCTGCGCTGTTGCCTGCAGCCTCTGACGCCTTCGAAGCCACCGGTGGTAGTGGACTGGGCCTCCGGTGTCTCCCCCAAGCCCGACCCCAAGACCATCAGCAAGCACGTGCAGAGGATGGTGGATGTGAGTGCCGCCCAGGGCGCATGAGCCTGGCTCAGCGGGGGGGGGGCGCCCAGGGCCCCTCCCCAGACACCCCGGTCACACAGGCCTGCCGCAGGGAGACGGGCTGCAGAGGAGGGGAGCGGAGCACTTCCAGGGGCTGCTGTGAGCCCCGGAGGAGCTGCAGAGGGACAGCGAGAAGGGTGCGGGTGGGCTGCGGGGCAGGCGGGCAGCGCCAGGCCCGGTGCGAGTCTGTGCCCCTGCCCTCGGGCAGCCCCTCCGCCCCCCTCCATCCCCCCTCCATCCTCCACCCCCCCTCCGCCCCCCTCTGCCCCCTTCATCCTCTCCGTGCTCCTGACTGTGCTCACTGGGGCCTCTCCTCTGCAGTCTGTCTTCAAGAACTACGACCATGACCAGGACGGCTACATCTCCCAGGAGGAGTTTGAGAAGATAGCTGCGAGCTTCCCCTTCTCCTTCTGCGTGATGGACGGCGACCGGTGAGGAGGGGTGAGGGCGGGCTCATGATGGGGATGGTGGGCAGGGGAGAGGAGGGATGAAGGTGGGGCCGTGGGCTGGGGTGTGTGGTAGTGGTCGGATTAGCCAGGGAGCCCTCCTTGGCCCGCGCGCTCACCCCCGGCTCCCCCCCCAGGGAAGGCCTCATCAGCCGCGCGGAGATCACAGCCTACTTCATGAGGGCCAGCTCCATCTACTCCAAGCTGGGCCTGGGCTTCCCTCACAACTTCCAGGAGACCACCTACCTGAAGCCCACCTTCTGCGACAACTGTGCGGGATTTGTACGTGG
>NW_012267227.1:18622444-18638998 GCF_000151885.1 Dipodomys ordii
GACGTGAGAGCACGAGGCTTGGCCCTCACAACCCCTGCTCCACCCAGCTTAGCGCCCAGGCCAACCCTGCCAGCCCCAGGCCAGCCCTGCCAGCCCCAGGGTGACCCTGCCAGCCCCAGGCCAGCCCTACCAGCCCCAGGGTGACCCTGCCAGCCCCAGGCCAGCCCTGCCAGCCCCAGGCCAGCCCTGCCAGCCCCAGGCCAGCCCTGCCAGCCCCAGGCCAGCCCTGCCAGCCCCAGGGTGACCCTGCCCGTCTAATCCCCGTCTTGTTCTCCTTGGTACATGAAGGCCTTGCATGGGAGGCACAGGAGGCTGGATTTGGAGTATGCTTTTTAAGCATGCTTCAAGTATTAGGCAAAAAGAAACACAACAGCCCCCTTTCCCTGGGTTTTCAGTGTGTGTGTGTGTGTATGTTGTATGTATGTGGGGGGGGGGGAGCTGGCGGACGCATTCATCTCGGGCCATGGCCACCACAGCCACAGCAGGACCCCAGTGGTCAACACAAATGCCCCCTATTCTCAGTGTAAGGCAGAGGGGGAGCAGGGAGAGAGCAGGCGGGTCCTTCCCTGCAGCCAGAGCAGCCTGAGGGTCAGGAAGGCCGTGAGCTGGAGACCTGGCCCAGCTGAGTGACGGTGTTGTGTGTTGCCGTTTCCTCTTCCACAGCTCTGGGGAGTGATCAAGCAGGGCTATCGATGTAAAGGTAAGACTCGGCCCCGGGGTGGGGGGGCCTTCCTTACCCTGGGACCCCCCCGCTGCCCCGCAGAGGGGGCCGGTAGGCAGGAGGCAGTCAAGGGAAGACAGGCCCCAGTGGGGAGACAGAGCCTCCTGTGTCTGTGGGGACTCAGGACCTGTGAGCCCTTCCTTGTGACGAGAACAGGTCAGGCGTGTGGGCAAGAACCTTTTACCAGGAGGAAGAAAGAGTCAGGCCCAGAAGTTGGAGCCTCTAGAGGGTTCTCAGAGTGAACAGGACAGGAAGCCATCTCTTTCCTCTGAGATAAGATGCTGCTGCTCCCAATGAGGGTTCCCACAGCTCCTGAGATCAGGGCTGGGTCCAGTCAGGCTGTTCAAAGGACAGCCAGGCGCTGGTGGCTCATGCCTGTAAGCCTAGCTACTCAGGAGGCTGAGATCTGAGGATCGCAGTTTGAAGCCAGGCAGACAGGATGACCGTGAGGCTCTTACCTCCGACTAACCACCAGAAACCCAGAAGCAGAGTGGTGGCCCAAAGTGGTTAAGCCCTAGCCTTGAACAAAAAGAGCTCAGAGACAGTGCTCAGGCCAGCAGTTCCAGCCCCAAGCAAAAATTAAAAAAGATAGGGCAGACAGACAGACCGGGGAGCACTGCATGCAGAGATCTGGTGACACCAGAATGATCCAGAATGTGTCTCGTCTATAGACTGCGGGATGAACTGCCACAAGCAGTGCAAGGATCTGGTGGTGTTCGAGTGCAAGAAACGAGCAAAGAACCCGGCAGGTCCCACGGAGGGCAGTGCCTGGACAGGGCCCGTGTCCGGCCTGTACCCGCTGGGAGCCAAACACCTGCTGTACGGTGAGCGGGCGTGGGGCGCTCATCTCAGAGCGTGCGGGGAGGGCTGCGTTTGGGGCGCGGCTGCTCTGCCTTACCCTGACCTCACGGCCAGGCCAGGGCTGGCGCCGCTCACAGCTGGATTCCAGTGCAGGTCTGTCTCTCAGACTTTGGGGGGCTGAAGAGCAGATTTTCCCCCAAGAAAGAATACACGAGTGAACTGACGAGCAGACGTTCCGTTTTTTAATATAAATTAGCAAATGCCACTGGAAGACAGTGTGCGCACCACACCCCCATTTTAAGGTTACGCATCACATTAGGCGATCACACATCCTCCCAGGAAAACCGGCCGGGAGCAGCGAATCTGCTGTGGGCCGCGGCAGGCTCCCCGCGAGGCCTCCGCCCTGGCTCGCAGCACCGTGCGCTGCTCTGGGACTCTTCCTGGAGCTTAGGGCTCCTTTCCTGTTGCTCTTCCTCCTTTTGCTTCCCCAACACATAGGAATTTGACCTCAACCAGTGCTTGAGTTATAAGTTGTGATTTGAGCATAACTGCTAAGGAAAACAGGAGGCTCCAAGATCACAGAACGGAAGCAGCCACCTCGGCCCGCCTGGCGTGCCGGCCACCTGGGCGGAGACCTGGAGGTGTGCAGTCCCACACAAGCAGACCTCATCCGGGAGATAACCAATGTATCAAGAGCAGGGGGGCACATCCCAAGAGCAGGAGCGCTTACCTAGCAGCGCAGCCCCGTCAGCCCCCAGTGCTGCTGAAGCCAACACCAGGCAGCGGTGACTGGCTGTAGCCGCTCTCCCCAGGGTGCTTTACCCGGGAGCCATGGCCCTGGCTCAGCAGGTGGCTGCCTGGGCGGAGGCTGGCTCTGCCCTGCAGGGAGTGACGGCCCTACCCTTGCCACTGCGGTTGGGACACTGCCGCTGGCCCAGTGCCGGCTCCCACGGCTCTGCAATGGAAGGAGGTGCAGAGCCTGGGCCGGCACCTGCTGCTGTGCACACGACAGACCCTACGGCGAGCTTCACGCAGTCCACGCAGCCCAGTCCAAGGAGAGAGAAGCCCGGCGCCAGCCCTGTCTCCAGGCCCAGGGTCCACGGCGCCCTGGGGCTCCTCCCTGCGTGGGCACGCCCACTGCAGCGGCAGAGGCCGGCGCAGCCCCCCTGCCGCTACACCCGTGTGCTTGCGTCCACGGGGTCCGGGGCGTGGCCGCCAGAGGCCACCGCCTGTCCACAGGAAGCACCCACAGGTGCCCACTGTCTGCGCTAAGGACACCTGCTTCGGTTTTCCGCAGTGCCACAGCCCGCCTGCACCAGGGCGCCTGGCCGACAGAGCACCCGGGGGACCGGCACCCTCCCACGGGAGGGCGGCCGCACGGCATGCAGCCGAGTGGCATCGCACCAGAGGGGGTGGCTCTGTCCGACGGACCCTCTACAGTGTGTGTGGGGCGCCCTGTGCCCCAGTAACACTTCTGAGAAAGGAGCTATGGAAGCAGTCCACGCACAGGCTTAGCAGCGGAAGTGACAACTCAAGCCCTCCCCAATCAAAAGCCGGGGAACAAACGGAAGGTTCTAGAACGTAAGACCTCCCCACTCATGGCCCGGAAGGACATCGGTGCTGTGTTCACTCCACCAGGAGCAACTGGACAGTCACTACAATCCCATCAAATGTCAGCAGAAACGGCAATTCTAAAATTCATACCGAGCACAGAAGACCCCAAGTGGCCAAAGCAGCCTCAAGAGAAGAAAGCTGGAGCCAGGCACTTCCAAAACAAGATTTGTAAGACAAGACACACGGGAAAGAGCGTGAGAGCAAGCGTGGCTTCTCACCAAGCAGGCTATCCCACCGCAGGGGGATCTCCGAAGGAAGCCAGCAAGGCAGAGATGCCGTCTGCCCGTTTATCTTGGTCCTCTTCGCCACAGCTAACATGGAGCCAGCCAATCCACTATACACACACCCGTGCACAGTATAATGTAGTGCACAGTGTGGTTTATTACAGTCCACAGAGTATCATTCGTCCATATAGAAAACAGAATCCTGTTGTTTGTAGCAAATGAACTGGAAGAAACTACATTTAGTGAGATACACCATACACAGAAAGATGACCATCCGGTCTCGGTGGTTGATTACTAGGGGTGAGAGTAGAGGGAGGGGCAGGGCAGGGACATGGTCAGTGCAGATGGATGCACGCATGGGAAGAGCACACCGAGCCCGTAAACATGGAAAAGTAACGCTAGTTAGCTGGGAAGGTGGCTCAGTGGTAAAGCACTTGCCTTGCATGCCTGAGACCCTGGGTTTGATTCCTCAGCACCACATAAGCAAAAAAAAAGCCGGAAGTGGCTCTGTGGCTCAAGTGGTAGAGCGCTAGCCTTGAGCTGAAGAGCTGAGGGACAGCGCCCAGGCCCAGAGTTCAGGCCCCATGACCGGACTCCCCCCCCCCCCCACAAAAAAAGTCTCCTGGAAAAGTAATGCTAGTTATACATGGATGAAGAAAATCGCCTGGCCCTTGTCAAGACTGTCATTTAGCCTGTGACAGATTACATTCTTACAGTAGGGGGCTCTAGTACTTCATGGTATCACTGCAAATTTAAGCTTTATTTAAGTCAATATTAAATAATAGTTTGATGTAGCTCTTGGGAACAATTCTAGGATCTTAATGCCTGTCAGAGTATAAATTTAAAAATTTAAGTTGTAATCAAGAACTTTTTTCCCTTTGTCTTGATTACTCAATATCTTACCTAAAAAATTTCATCACAGAAAAAAATACATCATTTTAATGCAAATACATGTATGCTTTTTACTTATTTATATGGTTTATTTTGTGTGTGTTTTTTGTCAGTTGTGGGGCCTGAACTCTGGGCCTGGGCGCTGTCCCTCAGCTCTTCAGCTCAAGGCTAGTGCCCTACCACTTGAGCCACAGCACCACTTCTGGCTTTCTGGTGGTTAACTGGAGATTAGAGTCTCACAGACTTTTCCTTCCTGGGCTGGCTTTGAACCATGATCCTCAGATCTCAGCCTCCTGAGTAGCTAGGATTTACAGGCGTGAGCCACCAGCGCCCGGCACACATGTATCCTTTTTAATAGGCCCTTTCTCCTACATAATGATTTAATTCCAGAGCTCTGGAAAGTATTTTCCATCACTGTTTTAATGAAAGAGAACCCTAATCTATTTGTGGTAGCTGTGTGGGACCTGGTAATTGTGGAGCTGAGACTCAGTCCTGGGTGATCTCCTGTTCCCTTGGCAGCCACGCCTACTCTTGGCCAAGACATGACTGCTCTGCTTCACCGTTCTGGGCTGGTCTGTCCCATCTCCATCCACCTCCACTCACAGGGGGTGGGGCCCGGAGTTCCTGCTTGCCTCGTGGGTACTCCCGAGGCCATGGGAAGTACTGCCAGAGCATTCCTGTACACGTTCTCCACTCCTGCCCTTCTTGCCCGGTGAACCCCTGCAGCGGGAGGCAGGCAGGGGGCCCCTCGTCCCCGGCCACGCGGGGTGCTGAGTGGGCTCACGCCTGCGTGTCTCCACAGGTCCCGAGGAAGGCGCGCTGGCGATCCACGGCGGGGAGCCCGGGGAGGACAGCAAGGACCGGACCATCATGCTGATGGGCGTGTCCTCCCAGAAGATCTCCGTCCGCCTGAAGCGGGCCGTGGCTCACAAGGCCATCCAGACGGAGGCCCTGCCCTGCTCTCCTGGGCAGCTGGTGCTCTCCTCCCCGAAGGTGGCCCAGGACACCCTCTATGTGCCCCCCAGCCCCCCGTCCCCATGCCCCAGCCCGGTCCTGGTCAGAAAGCGGGCCTTCGTCAAGTGGGAGAATAAGGAGTCCTTCCTAAAGTCAAAGGAGGAGCTCCGCCGCCTCCCACTGCCGACATACCAAGAGCTGGAGCAGGTACCTCCCCTCCCTCCCACGAGGCCGGGCAGATCCAAACCAGAATGACCACTAGTGGGTTAAAGGGGGAAGAAAGGCAGAAAAGAGGCCGTGTTGCTGATTATAAGTAACGGAAGCCCATTCGTAAACCTAACTGTACCTACGTATGTGGACATTATACGGTGTTCAGTTAAGTCCTCATAGACCAATAATAAACTGGGCTAAATACTATGTGGTACTCTGTAAAATAGAGGGCTAGGATTCCACACTCCAGCTCCAGACCTCGGCACTGCACAGGCCCGTGCTGGGAGCTGCTGTAGTCAGTGCAGAACCCCTCCCCCCCGCCCCCAGCCCCCCTCTCACCGCCTCCCTGCTCCTTTTGCTAGATCCACATCAGAGGAGCAACGTTCTGTCCTCCTATTATGTGAAATCCTATGCCTTGTCCATAATTCAACAGTCCTATCCACAACCAGCTAGCCAGATGAAGCCAGTGTTTAAAACAGCATGCAAAATGGAACTGTTGTCTTACTGAAGATTGCATGTTATTTTAGCGTCTGTATCCCTCTGACTCAGCACGCACAGGACAAGTCAAGTGAAGACTCCGCCCTCTGGTCTGAAACTAGATGGCAGTGTTTTCTCCTCCTATGAAATGTAGACCTGCCACCTACTCCAGGGAGCGAGGCAGCAGACAGCGAGGGCTGTGTGCCACCTGTGAAGCCCGCAGCTAGCCGTAGAGAATCCACTCAGATGCTCGTGGACTCGGTTACCAGACGCTGCCCAGTGTGCTATAATGCAACAACACCGGCCTCACCATCAGAAGCCTAGAAATCAGCTGAGGGCTCTAATTAAATTCCGGCCAATTAGATAACTAATCCCAGTTTAGGAGGTGGGGCCAAATTCTTACTTTTATCCAAAGAGAACCATTAGTTTGCAGTGGCTTGGGGAGGGGAACAGTATTCCATTTCATGGTATAGGATTTTCCAGCCCTGCTGTCATGGCTCAGCCCGGTTAAGAATGGCTACACAGCATGCCACGGCTGTGCTCCGAGTCGAGTGGCTTCCCAGACCGGCAGACACTCGCACCCATGACACTGCTGTGTGGCATGCTGTGCTTTCCAGCCGGTGGACAGGAGGGAGCCCTCCTGCTCCAGCCCAGCCGCTGCTCCCACTGCTGCATTAACCAGCTTCATTCTCCTCCCCTGTAGGAAATAAATACCCTGAAGGCCGACAACGAGGCCCTGAAGATCCAACTGAAATACGCACAGAAGAAAATAGAATCCCTCCGGCTGGAAAAGAATAATCATGTCTTGGCCCAAATGGAGCACGGAGACTGCTCTTAGCCCACAAACAAAAGCAGGGATGAGCACCCCCCATCCTGGACCCTGGGCTCACTAGCAGACCCAAGGTGATGTCTACAAAAGCAGCAGCCATGACTGCTCGTGAACGGGAGGCTTCGTACCGCACCGAGCGGAGGAAGGCGGGAATGTGAAGCCTGTGGCGTTCATAATGCAACTCTTTTCTAGAATGAACACCAAGTGTGCTAAAGTGTGATGACAGTTTTCTGGGAAGGGAACAGCTCAGGTGGCCTGCTTCTCCCTTAGACCGGCAACCTCGGGGAAAAAGTCTGCTTTCTTCTGAAAGAGGGGCTTTACTTCGTTCCACCCAAAAACCATCACCCACACCCAGAATGACTTCTACAGGCCAGCATTCTTTGTGAATCTGGTTCTGACCTCACTACCTCAGATCTAACCAATCAGCCTCGGTCCTCCCCCCACCCCCTTCCCCAGCCTCTGACCTGAGCACATGACCCAACTGCACAGCCACTCACACTTGTGGCCTTAAAGTCCTTCCAGAATAACACACTCACTGCCAGAAACAGCTACCACGTGTTATACACGATGGTGAGCTGGCTAAAATACACAGCATAAACATGCTATCCCATGCATTCTGCACTAAGAATTAGGGATGTATGGCTTTATTAAAGAAACAGTCTATGAAGAATGGTTAACCATTCATAGTCTCTTTTTTTAAAAAAAAAAAAGTTAAGTTATTTTAAAGTTTTATTTGAACTGGATTGTGCGAAAACTGTCTTCACTATTAGAAATAAGCTAATTGGATCAGTGTTGTACGTAGCTGACGGCATGTACATATGTGTATCACATGTATATACGGTAACAGGCATGCATGTGTCACTGCAGTTTGTTGCAAGATGGAGAAATTGCTTACAATGTAGAGTATACTGTTGTGTAAAATCACAAACACCCTCCTATGACTCTTCTGTTGGGAAGGTGAATGATAAATAGGTTCATTTGGTTGCCTGAGCAGCTATTCACAAACTGTTGTTGGCCTCTTCGTAGTTCTCTCTAGAAATTTTCTGATTGTCTGGGGGGAGTGAGACTTTGCCCCCAGCTTGCAAGCTCTGATGGTGCACTGACTCACACAAGGACTGCTAAGAATTGAATCTCAACCAGGTCCCAGACCTGCCGCCACCAGCACCCGGTGTCCCTGCTTGGAGGACTCAGGTTGCACAGGCAGCTTCTTCATTTGCATGCACATCTGTGTAGCGCTCTCGTGACAGAGAACTGGCTTGTGGCCAAACTGGAGTTTTCAAAGTCACTTTACTTGCAGACTCATCCTTTTCCCAAACCTGAACTCAGAAGTCTCCAATCCAGGCAGCGCTGCTGGGGTCCCCCGCACTGCATGATGCCCTCAGAGCAGCTCTCGTTCCTTGTTTTCCATGGAACGCGTGAAGACCTGCATTCACTACAGCTTCTCGAATGGAAAGGGCCTGGCTCAGGGCTTTTAAACAGCCATGGAACACAATTCTTTCTCTTCACCCAGAATACGGGCCACAGGTTAGTTTGCACAGAAATAATCTGTTCTCATGGCACTGGAACAAAAAATGTGCCGCAGAAAAGCGAGTGAGTGAACTGTGTCGGCTGCAGCTTCGGGAGCCAGTGGAACCTGAAAGAATCTGAGACCAGCTGGGCGCCAGTGGCTCACACCTGTAATCTGAGAGTCACAGTTCAAAGCCAGCCCAGGCAGGAAAGCCCATGAGACTCTTTATCTCCAGTGAACCACCAGAAAACCAGAAGTGGCGCTGTGGCTCAAAGTGGTAGAGCGGTGGCCTTGAGCTGAAGAGCTGAGGGACAGCGCCCAGGCCCAGAGTTCAAGCCCCACAACTGACAGAGAAAAAAAAGAATCTGAAACATGGTTTTGTCTTACTGAGCCTAGGCTGTGAATACGGTCCCCCGTACCCGAGCCAGGGGCAGATGGCATTTCTCAGCACCACGGGCACTCAGGGTCTCTGTGGACGCCCCTCTTCCTGGCCATTGGCAAGTTTGTTGAAAGTGTGTAAGATAAAGAAGTACAAGGAAAAAGCCAATGTATAGATTGTAAAAGTTTTTTTAAATACTTAAATGTAAGTTTTCTTTATGTAGTATTTATATGATAAAGGACATTAAGACCCCTGCCATCTAACTGTCTCGTGTTTGTACAAGTTTCAGCTCCACACCTACTGCTACCCTGGCTCTATATTCCTGTTCCATTAAACTGAGTTTTGGTGATAAAGCAAAGTGACTGCTACTCAATTCCAAATTTTCTAGCTTCTTTTTTACCATGAAGAAGTAACAGTAGAAAATATCTGACCACCACCTTATTCATAGCACCCTACGGTGATCCCCAAATACTATGATCCCCAAATACTAGTCTAGATAAGCCAGAAATAACAATACACTCTGCAGCCGCAGAACTTAGACAAAGATGGGAGAATCATGGGCTTGACACCAGCCTGGGGTATTTTGTTTAAACCAGATATCAAAGGAAAAAAACCTTAAAAGTAGTCATAAACCCTTGTTGGCAACTGGTGTTAGAGAAAAAAAACAAAAACAAAAAAACCAAGTAAGCCCTCACACTTATATTCCTAGCTACTCAGGAACTGAGGTCTGAGAATCACACTACAAAGCCAGCCAGGCAAGAAAGCCCATGAAACTCTTTATCTCCAATTTACCACAAAAAAAGTCAGAAGTAGAGCTGTGGCTCAAGTGGTAGAGTCCCAGTCTTGAGCAAAGAATCTCAGGGACAGCACCCAGGCCCTGAGTTCGAGCCTCAGGATGAGCACACCTACACACACACACGCACACATGTACAAATGTAAAGAAAGTGGTTTGCTGGTTCTGAAATATTTTACTCAATTACTCAATATAGATGTTCTAATTTATATATATTTTTTTGCAATTCATAACTACTGATAAAGCTGTTTTCTTAAAAGCATTTTCTTGCCGGGCACCAGGGGCTCACAGCTGTAAATCCTAGCTACTCAGGAGGCTGAGATCTGAGGATCGCAGTTCAAAGGTAGCCCCAGCAAGAAAGTCCATGAGACTCTTACCTCCAATAAACCACAAGAAAACTGGAAGTGGCGCTGTGGCTTAAGTGGTAGAGCGCTCACCTTGAGCTGAAGAGCTGAGGGACAGTGCCCAGGCCCAGAGTTCAAACCCCACGACCAAAAAAAGTATTTTCTTCAAATTTATTAAATTGTCTTCATTAAATACCCCCCCTCCACACACACACACAGAATTTACTAATAATCAAAAGCATTGTTTTTCTATCTGAGGACCTGGCCTGAAAACTACTGCCCAAGACTGGAGCATGCACGCCATGTCAGTTGTAACAGTTCAGATTTTGCCACAGCGCTTACTGTGATGGTCAACCCCAGACACCAAGTACCGCCCTGGCCATTTGGCCGAGTGGCCAGACCGAAGGAAGCTGACCAGCAGCCCCCACGGAGAGCCTGGAGTGGACTGAAAACGGTCCGTGTCCAGGACATGAACACCACAACATTCACTCTTAAGCCTCCCACAACTGCCCTTCCAAAACAATTCCCTACCAACGCCCTGAAGCACTGGCAAGCGGGAATTCTTCATCTGACAACAGAGGACAAATGAACCTTGAGAGCTAGTCATCTCAATCCAAAGTGCTCAGGGGCCTCCTGCTGTAACTCACAACCTTGGATCCCTGAGCCTCCTTTCCTCCAATCACCACCCACACAGGGCCACCAAGAAAGTTTCCCAGTGTTCTGTGAGCCAATCACCAGCAGGCGCAGTGCTGTGGGACGCGGCTCAGCCCGCCTCCTCTCACCAGGTGAGATCCCCTTCTACACCAGCGCTGCTTCTCACGCCCACGAGACTGGGGTGTGCCCTGTGCTCCTGTGACCTAACTCGAATCTCTTTTCATGTAGCTTGTCGCACAAAGACCACACAGGTTTCAAATCCACTTGAAGAATAAATCGGAGCAAAAAGACGGCCCGGTGGCACTGAGGGGACTCTCTTATAGAAATACTACTAATGGTCACCTACTGAAACACGGTGACATCCCTTTCCCCGTGTCCTAAAAAACCATTCTTCTATCAGAGGAGCACAAAAAGGCAACCGACTGTTACAGCTATGTCCTTGATGCGATTCCACAGTCCAAACTCATTCATGACAAAATACTTTTGTTTTCCAAGTTCGATGGTAATAAATAATGACATTTTTAAAAATAATTTTTGTGGGTTTTGTTGTTTTTTAAAGACACTGCATGATTGGCAGAGCCACGGCGGTGGCCATGGACTGTGCTGTAATGGCGATGGTTTCTGGATTGTGTTATTTGTTTTGGAATCTCAAAACAACTCACAAACAGTAAATTCTTCATTGTATTTACTTTGTCCAGAGGACGATGTATTCCTAACAAGAATCAGTAATTGAAAAAACAAGATTAAGTATAAATTACGTTAAAATGAAGTTTTGATCAGCAGAGGTGCTATTACCAGATCTGTCTTCTGAGTATAAATTGAAAATGAGTGAAGTTCAAGCCATGCTGGAATTTTTTGTGGAGCTACAATGTGGAATATTCCAGAGTTTTTATACCAGATTCATGCAACAATGAGAATGCCACCAAGATTTCCCCACAGAGCAGAAGCCAGTCTGTTACACGTAACAGCACTTGAGCCACAGTGTTTTTCTGGTGAATTGGAAATGAGACTCACGGACTTTCCTGCCCAGGCTGGCTTTGAACTGCGATCCTCAAATCCCAGCCTCCTGAGTAGCTAGGATGACAGGTGTGAGCCACCAGCGCCCGGCAAGGTGGTTTTAAATGACGTAATGATCTTCAAAGTCAAAATGTTGTTGGATCAAAGACTGAAAAAACCCTTTAGAAAATTAATTTTCTACCTTGGATCTACACTTCACAGAAGGAGATTACTTGGCAGATGATCTGAGTGCTTTACAACTAATAAGTAACTGGACTTTGAAGCTGCAGTTTAGCCTCTATTGAGGGCTTGATCATCATGTGAAGGCCATGCTTGATTATATCCACTTTTTCTGTGATATCTGTTACAGTTCACACGTCACTGGTTGCGCTACACCAACCACTAGTAAGCTTCCTTCACCCTGTGAAGACTACCTGGTTAAACAGAAATGCACCAGAACAAAACAAAGACTGGGATTCCAGTCGGGAAAGTGTGGTTTGGCATTAACTACACAAGACACCGCACTCTCCTACACCATGCTATATGAGCGCCTTCTCAGAAAACCGTCAAGAACCCAGAAAGATACCTGTGTAGTACAGGAAATGGATGTAGAAGCTCAACTTACTCAAATATGTGAAGAAAACAGAAAATCCTAATTTGTAGAACTTAGAAATATGAATCTTGCACAACTGTGCTCACTTCTGATGGCCTTATGGGGACAATTTCTAGACGTTTTAACACTACATGAACTAAGAATATCACTAGCACAAGAACACCAGACCTTGAGGGGTCGCGATTTTCTGTGGCTCTTTTGCTTTGAACATCCTAGGAAAACTGCGATTGCATTCCAAGAACTTCATGGAGTCACCTACAGATGTGCACCACTATCAAAACCACCTCCTTCTGCAGTTCTCTTCCACCCCTACCTATTGATTGTAGTGAATTAGATACGAGATCTCAATTCATTACCTATAATCTTTCAAGATATGTATTTTGAAGGCAAATTTGCCATCTGCCAGATGACAGTGAAACCACACCCATGGAACAAAACCTGGCATCCAGAAGCACATCAGATGAATGCCATGGTCATCAAACAGCCCCACCTTCAGAAGTTAGAACTCTTGAAGTCCAGTGACAAAGATCCTTTCCATGGGGAGAAATAACTAAAAAGAGGATGCCGGACAGATACAACTATTTGTGGATAATTTACTACCTTAAGTCCTTAGAATCTGATGGTAAATCCAAATATACAGAAGCAACAGTTGAAAAGGAAGCTGCAGGAAGCAAAGTACCATTCTGCTGGAGAATCATTAGCTAAATTAGAACGTAACCCACCTGCTGCTTCTACAGAAGAATATCATGTTGTAGGAAGGGGAGATACAATTAGATTACCAGATATGAATGCCACATAGGCCTCTTCTAGATTTTCAGACTCAGGTGTTTGAAGTGAGCCAAGTTCTTCTTGCAACCCATCCAAACTCCAAGATGGTCTTTCCAACTGCACAAGGTCCTTTCAGTGAAAGATTATTTCCTCAGCATTTGGTGAAACCTGATTATAATGTAACATTTTCATTAGGAAACCATTGCACGGAGAGTACCAGTGCTTTACGTGAGATAGTCATCATTGATACCTATAAACTCTCTACCTTCTGGTGATGAACTGTCACCCAATGAAAATTCTAAGGAATCTGTTGTACTTGAATGCCATCTAGTAGATAGCAAACTGTACTAAGTCTAGTAAACTGTACTAAGCCTACCAAAATATGGTGAATTCTAAAAAAGTCAAGTATTATTTTGCAACAGCAATGTGTTGTATTTTCAGGGCATTTGGGCAGTGAAACTTGAATACATTCCTCAAATGCAAGCACTAAAGACCCTTTCCAACTTGCTTTTTCAGATAAAGATAGTTCCAGTGGTGTGAAAGGTAGCTGCAACTCCAAACCTAACTTGGACACTATTTATAGACTCCCAGAGTCCTAATAGGGCATAGTAACCCCTAGGGAACAGCAGTTGCATGAAGTTCAAAGCTGATTTCATTGGGCACTGAGGGCTTGTGTTGTTTCAGGTTCCATTTCTACTAGTGGAGAAGTTCGTGATGGTAGAACCGTGGAAAGAAAAAGTAACGATCTATTAGATCTCAAATTTCTTCAGGACCCCAGCTCACGGGAGTGTGAGTGAGTCTTTTTCGGCCAGTGCTGATGTTAGTAAAGCAAGGGCTTGTAGAAAATTATTTTGGCTCTGAGAGCAGTCCAGGTATTTCTGATGCACGTCTTGTTAGCTTCTGCAGTTCTGATAGTTCTTAGAAGGAAATGTGTAAAAAAGGAAATAGTAACCTTCAGCAGGAACAGAGCAAAAGGGATGAGGAGGAAGAACAGGATCAAGAACTGGTTCAAAATAGGTATTATGAAGAAACACATTATCCAACTTTGGATGGAACAGGAAGTGCTTGCTCTGCAGGCAGAGATGCTGAAGCAGGAGGAGGACTTGGAACACTGAAAAAGTAAACAGTGATTATCCAAGGGATGGGAGGCATATGCCTGCGGTTTGTACTTCTGGGTGTCTTTTCCATCTGCAACACGAGTCTCCTTGTAGTCTTAAGTATTCTTCTAAAAGTAAATCTGATGCCATATTACAAAGCAGCCACACAGCATTCCTTACAACTTTACACCCTCAATTTCTTGATATGAAAATTCACCAAAACCTCAAAGACAAGCCTTCCTTCAGGAAAAAGAATTGAAGCAATTTAAACTCCCTGGATCCATGTACAGTGATGTCCCTCTGCTGGCATCTTCAGTACCTTACTTCAGCATGGGAGAAGACAAAGGCTCTAAAGACGGAGTGCAACTCACTGTCTGTGTGCATGGTTTACATGGTCACAGTGCAGATCTTTGACTGGTAAAAACTTACATTGAAGTTGGACTGCCTAGAGGAAGAAATGATTTTTCTTATGTCTGAAAGAAATCAAAATGATTCTTTTGCTGATTTTGAGAGCATGACCGATCGCCTTTTGGATGAAATAATACAATATATTCAAATATATAGTCTAACAGTCTCAAAAATAAGCTTTATTGGACATTCATTGGGCAATTTAATAATTCATCCAGTGCTTACAAGGCCAAGGTTTAAACAATACCTCAGCAAACTTCGTATTTTTCTCTCTGGACCTCACCTTGGTACACTCTACAACAGCAGTGCTCTAGTTAACACAGGTCTCTGGTTTATGCAAAAATGGAATAAATCAGGTTCTCTTTTGCAAATGCCATGTTGAGATTACTCTGACCCTCCTCAAACATTTTTATTTATAGCTCGGTAAAAGGACTTCAGTATTTCAACAATGTCGTGCTGGTTGAATCCCTACCGGGCCCTTCCATTCCTTATCATTTCTGCCCACACGGAAATGTGTAAAACAGGTTTAAAGGACAAGCAGTCCGGACAAATCCATTCAGAAACGATCCACAACTTGTTTCACCCAGTCCTACAAAGCAAAGGCTGTGATCTGTCATCAGTGCATTGCCCAGGACAGCGAATTCACCCATTGGAAAAGCTGCTCATAGAGCCGTTCTTGATTCGAGATATTTTTAGAGAAGTTCTTTCTGGTTGCTGCCCTCAAATATTTCCAGTAAGATAAAAGCATCGTTAGAGGTTTGACAATTACCTCATCCAACAGTGATTTAAATGATGTACTATAGTTAAATGTAGATGTCAGTAAGTTCTAAGACTTACTTACACATTTTTTTACGGAAGATAATTTATATCATCCATGCGCAGAGCTTTCTAAACATCAACTTTAATGTGGCTGTGCAATTTTATCTTTTTACTTTTCTATGACTTTTTCATATTTTTGGGGGGGGGGTCTGGTCGTGGGGCCTGAACTCTGGGCCTGGGCACTGTCCCTCAGCTCTTCACTCAAGGCTAGCGCTCTACCACTTGAGCCACAGCGCCACTTCCGGCTTCTTTTTTTTTGGTTATGTGGTGCTGAGGAATCGAACCCAGGGCCTCAGGCATGCAAGGCAAGCACTCTACCACTGAGCCACCTTCCCAGCCCTTTTTCATACATTTTGCTCACTACATATGTCAGTGGACTTCAAGCCCATATGGATGTCTGCTTTCACAATTCTTACATCAGACTACATCTACTGGAGGCTGTTATTGCTAGAATAGCATGAGATTTTTAATTTTCTAGTTTTGGGGTATTATTCAGCTAACTATAAATTTTTCTTTTAACATTTACTGTGTTTTAACTGAAAATAAAATTATGGCTACTCAAATATAGTTTTGATATCAACTTCTTCACTCCTAAAGCATCCCTTTATCCTGTGATCAAACCAGGTAGCTCACACACGACGATGCTGTGACTGTTTGTTACGAAAGCATTGCATATATCATGCCTATTAAAATATATTTTCTGTTGTTGGTTTAAGTCTCATCTCTCATATTGACTTTTATCACTGGAATCTCTGTGTTCACGTTAGCAGCACATAAACATTTTTGAATTCCCTCTGCCTTGATTGGGCTGGAATTTTGCTAAATTTGGTAATGTTGCCTGAGCCTTTTGACTCCATTTCTTTAGCTTTTTCATGGACTTTCTTGTATGTACACAATAATTAAATGCTGAGATTTATGTAATACTTTTTACACGTTTGGTGATATAGATGCACACTTTTTTGATATACGAAGACATTAAATTTTGACATTACTAAAGGTGCTGAATAACATTAAATTCACTACTTTCCTTCCCTGTTTTTCTTATGATACACTAAGGGTGAATGGAAAGTCTGTTTGCATTCATGAATTGTAATGGACAGAAGGTTTTTGTAAGTATGTATTATCTAATTGATGCATGTTTATTTTCAGCATTGTGTTCCTTGATTTGGGTGTAAATAAATGAACAAATGTATGTCTGGAGGAATAGCTAAAAAAAAAAAAAAAAAAGACACTGCATGCCCCACGCCCCAGTACAGAGTGCAGAGCAAAGCACTGCTGGCTCAAACGGCGGGAGGTCTGAGTGAGGTCTGCTTCAGGATGACCTTCCAGCCCGCGACCTGAACACCAGCCTGAGGAGCCCAGCTCAGAGGCTACTGACTCTTAGTATCTCCTATACCCTCCCCCCCCACCTCCGTATGGGTCCCCATAGCCTCTTCCCCCATAGCCCCCTCTTCC
>NW_012267227.1:18639187-18653102 GCF_000151885.1 Dipodomys ordii
TCTTGTCTCTTTTGCCAAGGGGGCATTTCAGGGGGTGGAGGTTCGATCTCATTGGGCCGTCCGCCCCTGTCAGGCACCCTCCCCATCAGCACCTGCGGAAAGAAACGCTTTCTTTCAGTTTCCAACAGCTTGAAAGTTAAAATTTACATAATCCAACTGACACTGAAGCAATTGTTCCCATAGAGAAACAGAAGCCAGATATTTAACATTAAAGCACCAGACACGACGTGAACGAAGCCTGGAAATAAATGACAGAGTCCTCAGAGTGTGATGTTACTTTTAAACCATCTGGTAGGCTGTCTGAAACTCAAGGGCTTGTTAATTTTCTCTCATTTGTTTAAGTTCACCAAGTTCTGTAACAAAAGTAGTATATCCATCGCGCTAAGAAATTCTTTTCGACAGGACATTGTCGGTGCTCACTAACGAACCACATCCATCCACTGTACAAGGAGGACAGCCCTGGACGGCCCGCGCCCACGCCATGACGCCGGTCACCCAAAAAGGCTGCTCCCCCTCCGTGGACGTGGACGCCTCAGACACAAAGGTGGCAGAACTCACCAGAACCCCAGGCAGCCAGCCAAGGCATGGAAGGATTCCCACTCAACTATTCCTTCCCTCTGAGTATCTCATCATGTGCTTGCTTTGGCAGCACATATACTGACTGAGGATCTCAGGCTCAGACCGGGTAAAATCATGGTCACTATAATACTGTAACAACCTGAATCCTAAAATCCAAGATGGAAAATGCCCCCAAATCCAAAACTTGCCTCGAGGCATGGCTTCCCAAATGGGAAATTCCACAGCTGGCCTCCGTGTCAGTGCAGTGAAAGCACAGCACACTGGAATCGTGGTATAACATGTGCTATGTGCACAGAGTGGACATGAAACAAACAGTGTGCTTCAACATGGGTCCCATTCCCAAGATACTTCATTTGTGAATACATCAAGAAACAATCCAAAATCTGAAATACTTATGGTCCTAAACATTTCAGATAAGGGATACTCAACTTTATAAGGAAAATAAACATCTCCTTGGGAGGTGGAGATCAGAGGGTCACAGAGCGCAGAACAAGCACGATCCTGGCAAGATCCCATCCTAACCACTGGTGCAGTGAGTCATGACTAGAAGCCCAGCTACAGAATAGAAGGCAGTAGCCTAGGCCAGTTTGGGCAAAAAGCAAAGCTCTATCCCCCAAGTAACATAAGTACAAAGGACCAGGGGTGTGGCTTATGTGATAGAGGGCCTGTCTGGCAGATGTGAAGGCCTGAGTTCAATCTCCAGTCCCACAACCCAAAACAGAGAAAGAATTCATCTCCAGAACATGGCAGGGAAGAGCTGATGTTCCCAGGCCCGTGTAGCTGATCTCCTCAGTTAGACAGGGACTGAGAGAGGCTCTGAGGACTGACCTAGATACCTCAAAGAATCAGATGAATAACACAAACTGGGAGCCAGAACCTGACCCTGCAAGATGATATTTAGGTTCTAATCCAGTGCAAGACACCAGATAACTCTAGGGAAGAGAGACCACTCCCAGAGCAAGGTCAAACAAGCAAGGGACGCAGGGCTGCCCACCTCAGCAACACAAAAGCGATCACGAATCAAGGCACTCTGTCATAACCTGGTATGCTGAACTGAAACCCTTTGTAGCACTATGTAAGGATAATTTCCTTAAAAATATATTAAACAAAACAAAAACAAAATAGAAAAGCCTAACCATTCCAGAGCAGGAGATGAGGTAGACAGAGTGAGAAAAAAATATTATAAATGAGCTGTCTACTTGACTTTTGGCTTTTTTGCTACTGGCCTTCTACACTCATTACTGCTACTGCTAGGGACATGATCCAGAAATCAGCATCAGAAACCACAGCTCGGACACGGGAACCCAGGCTGGAGCTACTCGGAGCAGCCACTCTGCAACCATTCCTTTCAATCCTATGACCTCACCGCAGAATAGCCAACCACTCCGAGAAGCTACTGATAAAGATGGTCCTGAGTCCCTCCATGGCTCAGACACAACTGTGGTTTAAGTTATAAACACAGAAGCTCCAGTGTACACACGTACACACACACACACCCTTGCCTTACAGGCAAGAGGAGCACGGACCTTGTTGATGGGACATGCCGTCTTCTCCCGGCTGCGACCGCTGCTGGTCCGGATGATCTTGGACAGGTCCTCCCGAGCAGCCAGCAGGTGCGCCACGGTCACTGTTGTCTTGGGTGACAAGGCATACCGTTTAGGCTGGTAAATCCTCGCTATGTTATCTGTCTTCACCTACACAACCAAGATGAGAGTGAAAATGAACTAAGTGAATTTAAAGAGCAATAGCAATTCTAATCTTCAGGAAGAAGAAAACACCATGTAATGCACAAGCAAAGAGACGGAAGAGAGTAAAAGCAGCCAAATACCCAAGGACAATTTGTATGTAGAAGGAAAATACAGACCCAAAGATAATGATAATGACCACCAGTAAGACAGGGAAAAAAAACACAAAAGATTCTGTTCATATTAACAAAATGTAAACACAGCTAAAAAGTTTTACCAAAAACAAGTGCAGGTCTTTTAAAAGCATCCATCAATACCGGGAAAGGGAAAGCCTGACTAGAATGAATGGTGAACAGCACAGAGTTTCTAGGTGGACCCTGGAGAGAGTGTCCCCCTCTCGGCAACCCTGCTGGAATGGTCTGGGGAGGGTGGAAAATCTAAAGTTAATCCAGCAACGAAACATATTCTGGTGACTGAGACCGGCAGGTTCATCTGGGCATTGGCCAGCAGTGTAGAACCGCTTCCTGCGTGGTGGTCGCTCCAGGGTGCTGAGGACTTAGGTGTTAAAATGTCCCTTTCTGGTGATTTTTACTCAGGAGGCCCAGGATGGCGCTCCTTCACAGCCGGGAGGGGCTGGCCCCCGGGCACTGCCAGGCCGCGGTGCAGGGGGCAGGGAGGATGTAGAAGCTCTCCTGATCCTCAGATCTTCAGAGCTGGAAAGCCCTCGCTTCACCACCCCCTTCCTCCTGAATAATCCCACACAGCTCTCACTCAGGAAATATCAGTCAGGGCTCCCGAGGTACAGGAGTTGCCCAGCAAGCATGAGGCCCTCAGTGCAACTCCCCAGGACTAGGGGAAAAAAGAACTTCAAGAAAATCTGTTCAGAGCCAGGTGTGGTGATACATACGTGTGATTTCAGCTACAGGGGAGGCAGATACAGAAGGATCTCTAGTTCAAAGCCAGGCCAGGCAAAGTTAGCGAGATCCTATCTAAAAAATAAAAAAATAAAAAACAAAAGGGCAGGAGGACATAGCTCACGTGGTAGTGCTTGTCCAGCAAGTGCATGGTCCTAGGTTGGATCCCGAAAACTACCAAAACAACAACACGGAGAACCTTCCAGAGGTCTCTACACCGGTGCCCGCTCCTGTGGTGTGCTTTCACTCTACCCACTGGCTCACAGGCAGCCCCTTCCAATAAGGGTATTCTGGCCTAAACAAAACTGTCGAGGAAACACACACACACACACACACACACACACACACACACACACACACACACACACACACACACACACACACTGGCCTAAACAAAGGCTTTTTGCAAACAGGGCACAGTCCGGGGACAGCACGGTCAGGGGGCAGCCCAGGCAGCAGACCCAGGCACAACAGGACAGTGCAGGAAGCAGTCTCACCTTGGCCCGCTCCGACCACCCGAACGACTGCACCGTCACGTCCAATCGCTTCACTAGCATCCGCCGCCGGCATTCGTACTCACAGGAAAGGGCATCATTAATTCTCTCCAGCTTTTCCTAAATAAGTGGGACAAAAACCATACACTTTAGACTCACTGTGCACAGAACTTGAAAACTGCAGTAAGGCCTTCCTAGTGACTGAAGAGGCACCGCACTCAAGAGCCATTTTCTCACCCGACACTGTGTGGTCACTGACATAATAGACTTCCGGATGGAGTATGATATTCAGAAGGTATTAAACAAGTCCTTCAATCATTACCTTAAGTCTACTAACAACTGGCTAAGTAGCCTGCACCAGTAAGGAGAGAAAATGCCAATAACTTCTCAACATGTTGGCCTTTCCAAAGTAGCTCTGAAGACACACTGGACACCTATCCATTTATTAATTTGGTGACCATTCAGAATGGCCTATACCCTAAACTCAAACAATAACAAATGCTGGCGGGGATGCAGAGAAAGAGGACCCCTACTGTACTGCTGGTGGGAATGTAAACTAATACAACCACTTTGGAAAGCAGTCTGGAGGCTCCTCAGAAAACTAAACATAGACCTTCTATAGGATCCAGCCAAACCACTCCTAGACATCTACCCTGAGCAACAGGAACCAGGATACAAGGACACGTGCACCTCATGTTCATTGCAGCACTGTTCACAATAGCCAGGATATGGAAACAACACAGATGCCTCACTACAGAAGAATGGATCCATAAACTGTGGTTCCTATATACAATGGAATATTACACAGCCATTAGAACAAAATAATGGCATTCGCAGAGAAATGAATGGAACTAGTATAAATCATGTTGAGCAAAATAAGCCAAGAGCAGAAAGACCAACGGTACATGGTCTCCCTGATAGGCAGATATTAAATTCAAAATGCAACAAGCTATGACAAAGTAAACAGGATTCAAGAAACAAAGGACCTCTTCTTAACTGGTCGTATTGTTTTTAGATGACTTTAGTTCTCGACCCCACATGTGGTATATCCATGTGCACATCAGCGGGAAGCGAGGAGGGCACAGAACCAGAGGGAAACGGGTGAAAACCCAACAGAGGGGCCATCAGCTGCACTGGACATCGGTGAAAGTGAACTAAGCAACTCAAGAGCAGCGATGGGACAGAGGGAATGAGAGGGAAAGAGGGAACAGCTGACACTGAGCAAAAGGAAAGAAATGTACCTATCACCTGATTTGAAAGAAATAGCTGTAGTGTCAAGGTTTGTAGAGTTCACAAGCTTTATGGACCGTGATAATGACAATTCACCTTGTGAAGGTTAACATGTGTTTGTGACTTAGCTAAGAATCACTATCCCACAATACTGTGAAATTTATGTAATCACTTAATCTCAATAAAGACATTTAAAAAATAATTTGGAAGACAAGCTAGACTGTCACTCTAGGCCCGCCCTGTGGGGCCCGGCGGGGGCGGGAGTCGGGGACGCAGAGCTCTGCCCAGCTCTGCCCTGCTCCGCAGTGCTGTGGAGGTGCGGGAGGCAGGGAGGCAGGGAGGCGATCCTGCCAGCGGCAGAACTCTGAGGGTGAGGTGGGAACCCCTGGAGGGAGATGGCGGGTCCCCAACCTTTCCACCTCCCGCCCTCCACTGCATGGCCATCCTCACGATCACAGCTGCACGCGGTCACACACCATCAGCACATTGCTGCCTGCACCTGTCCCGTACAGTCAGCCTGCCTCTGGCATTTCACTGCAGTAGCAGCAGGCAAGGACAGTCGCATGCTCCATCAAATGCCCTGCGAGGCAGGGAGACTCACCGCTTGTTCTGGACTTAAGTCAGCTTTCAGAAGTGGTTTCCCCACATGATTTTTCTGCACTTTAGAAAGAACCTCCTTCACCTAAAAGTAAATATAAGAAGTTGTACAAATGTACATACTGAATTAAAGAGCAATCTTGCTCTTGTTCGATGTGTTGTTTGAAATGCTAGACAATAAGTAACCTGTGAAAGTAAAGTAGACCTTCACAGACAGATTCGAGGTAGTTCTAATACTCATTCCCTGAACAACACACAGTCACTCAACACCTGTGTCTGCTTCCTGCCACAGGAGACATACTGCAGTATCTGCTGATAAAAGGTTAGCTTGCCATCGACTCTGCAGGCAAACTACTTCATTCCGCATGCTGTACTGCAACTCTGGATACCAGAGCAATCGTAACACTGCAGTGATTTCTGCCCTGGTGAAGCCCAACGACACGTGCTCATTCTGATCTGATTCCTGAACATTAGCTACAGACAATTAGATCCCTCGCAGTCCAGAATGCAGCTCCAGTGAAGACGAGCTTCTGCTCTGGGTGTGGTGCGGGGGACGAGCCCAGGGCCTCGCACAAGCCAGGCAACCGCTCTGCCCGTGTGGACTCCCAGAAGGACAAACCTGTCTTACAATGCTGTGTGCATGATACATCCAAAGGGAAAGTGTTCACTTTTATTTAAACACTGATGTCTTTTTTTGGGGGGGGCGGGGGGTCCGGTCGTGGGGCCTGAACTCTGGGCCTGGGCACTGTCCTTCAGCTCTTCAGCTCAAGGCTAGCGCTCTACCACTTAAGCCACAGCACCACTTCTGGCTTGTTGCTTTTTGCTTATGTGGTGCTGAGGAATTGAACCCAGGGCCTCATGCATGCAAGGCAAGCGCTCTACCACTGCGCCACCTTCCCAGCCCCCACACTGATGTCTTATTATGGGGAATTGTGAGGAAAACAAAAGCAGAACAAATGCAATACCTTCAACTCCACCTGGCTCAGGAGATGCGGAAGATCGGTGGCAGACCAGGGCACGCCCAGGACATCGCACAGGGCCTCAACCTCCTTGTGGACATCGCTGCTCCGATCCAGCTGGGAAGTCTTGGGTTTCTTGTTCTGTAATATCTGCAAGGCTTGAAGCTCTGTACTTAAAAATACTATAAAAATGTTAAAAATGAATACTGTTAATACACGTATGACAAATTAAAAGCATTTTGCTGAAATAATTTACTTAAAGTAAGTGTCAACAATAGCAATTGCTGCAGAACACAGTAAACTTAACATGAAATGAGGAAAGACTGTCTGGGACCGAGCACAGGCTCTGTCACTGCCCCTGGGGATGGCTGGCGTTCTCACACTGGGAAGCTAGCGGCCAGCCCTGGCCCCGGAGGGCCAAGCCACTGAGCAGCAGACCAGCACCACTGTCCTCTACCTGCACAGGTCAGTCTAAAGATTAGTCTCAAAAAGATGAATGATGGAAGCCGAAATAAAACAATAAAATTAAGACTGAGCACCAGTGGCCCACGCCTGTAATCCTAGCTACACAGGAGGCTGAGATGTGAGGATCCTAGTTCAATGCCAGCCCAGGCAGGAAAGTCTGTGAGACTCTAATCTCCAAATAACTACCAGAAAACAGGAACTGGCACTCTGGTAGAGTTCTCACCTTGAGCAAAAGACCTCAGTGAGAGTCCAGGTCCTAAGTTCAAGCCCAACAACCACCCCCCCCCAAAAAAAATAAAAAAATATCAAGTGACCAGTCTGTAGAACTTAAAAAACAAAAAATTTTGCCGTGACTGTGCGAATATCGGCTCAACTTCACACTGAAAAACTTAGGAACCCTGAAGGCAAGAATTTTACCTTTTAAAAACTCCCAGTGCCTAAAGCAGTTTTTCTGATAGAAGAGCAGGTGATCAGAGTATGTTTTTGAGAAAACCACCCTTCAAAGGCTATGACTACAAACAAGATCTAATAATATGCTGCTATTAGCAGCCCACTTCTCAGAGAACTTGAAAGTCAGGCAGGACTTTGGAGGTGACCAACTTTATCCACACGGTCATACATGCTAAGAGATGAACTGGGTGAAGGAAAAATTATCAAAATACTACATAATCATAGGGCATCATCCTCCATACAAGTGTTAGAGGGTTCACTGGTAGAATCTAAACAAATCCTATATAAACGTTTCTAAGACAGCTTGATATTCTTAACTCAAAATATTAAGCATTTATATACACAAAATGGCTAATGTTTCAGTGATGAGCTGTATAAATTTCAGGAAAAGCCGTACATTTATAGGAGGCAGGGAAGAACACTCACACAGAAGTTTCAAACAGTCATCCTTCTTCTTTAAGCGGTCTTTGATGTCTCCAGATACAAGCACAGTGTACGGACAGGCCATTTCTTTTAAGAAACCACTAATCTCAAGCTGGAAGCTCTCTGGGTCATCTCTCCCTTTAGAAAGGAAAGCGCACACACATCAGTTAGTGACCACTTTCCATATAATCCAATTCTGTAAAGCCTAGCAATGGCTGATTTCAAGTTTCCTTCAATTCCAAGTTTCCACTTTCGCATTGCACCCTGAGCTGTATGACTGCGAAGCTCAGGCAGACACAGCCAAGTAATTTCCACATATAGAAAGCAACACCTTACAAGACTACAGACGTCAGCTTAAGATCATACACCACAATGAGATTGTAATTTTCTTTCTTTCTTTTTGGTGCTAGTACCAGGGAGAGAACTCAGGGCTTACTCTCATTCTCAGTGGCTCAGGACTCTGGTTCTCCAGGTCTCAGCCTCCTGAGTGGCTAGGATTGCAGGAGTGAGCCACAGGTGCTTGCAAGTACTTTATTTACAACTGAAATATTAAAATTATTACTAGGCTTCAATTATTAATTGGCTTCGGAGTAAATGATCCATTTCCACTGTATTTCTATATATTCAGACAATAAGTATAATGATCTAATTACGCCTCAAAGCTTAATTCATACTGTAAGCTATTTTTTGTTTTATTTTGTTTTTCAGGCCAGGCCTGAGGCTTGAAATCAGGGACTGGACACTGTCCCTGGGCTTCTTTTGCTCAAGGATAGCAAGGACAGCACTTGAGCCACAACGCCACTTCTGGCCTTTTCTGCTTAGTGGTACTGAGGAATTGAACCCAGGGCTTCATGCATGCTAGGCAAGCACTCTACCACTAAGCCATGTTCTCAGCCTCATAATGTAGTTATGTAGACACTTGTATCATATCTGGACCCAGACATTATACTTCAAGTGAACTGTTATATTCCACAAGGAAAAAAAAATCTAAAAGAACAGTTTTGGAAGGAAAAGCTATTTTGGTCCCTAGCAGGTACCCAACAGTTTAAGTTTTCATCATAGTATCTAAAATTCTATCAAAGATCTACAGATTTGCTACAAAGATGGTAGGTGATGAATTAACCAAGTGGTAAGAGCTGGTAAGAAGCTTTATAAAAGTATTCCTATAAGAACACAGGTCCTGAGTTAAAGGCTTGGGAAAATAGTTTAAATTAAGGACCACAGGTATGGAAAAAAATTCACAATGAGTCACATTCAGGACTGGAGGCGGAGCTCAGGGCTACAGGGGGTGTCCAGCATGCTAGCATGGAGGAGGTGGGGGAAGGTTACATCAAATGTAAAACAACCAATTCATTCTATCTTTTTCAAGAATAAAACTAAGATCAAGGCAGCAGATACAAGGTAATTGCTTAGAATTTTATGGCAAATCTAGGGATCCATGCTGGCTTTGTATAAAATGGAAGGAAAATTCTTAGCATCTCTCAGCGACATTCTTCTTCAGCTTATGCGTTTTTTCTCTGTGCAGTGGTCCTGTTACTGATGGAACTATAAAAGACAGAAGGAAGATAAAAACAATGACAATACCGGCTGACGTGATGCTTTCTTCCAAGTTGCACAAGGATTTGATCTGAGATCCTAGCCATACACAGAGCTCTGAAAACTCGGGTGAGGAGAGGCCGCCCTCAGCCGCCTTGCTAAGGGCTTGCTCTTCCAGCAGCGGTCCCTTGTACCTAGAAAGGAAATGACAGGCTCTGTAGAGAAGCAAAGTAAATCCCTCTAGTGCCCTCTTCCTGGAGTCTGTCAACACCGCCCTCGATTTCTAGACAGTTCTGTAAGCAGACATTTCTCCAAGAAACCTGTAATTGTGCCATGCCCACAGCCCTTTACAGTTTGTTAAAGAGACACAAATCAAGAATTCTGTGACTTTCAACTTCATTTTAGAAAAAGAAATGACTATTTTCTTTTAAAATGAAAATTCTAACGTCATCTGCACAATCCTATTACATAAAAACACATATGTAAATTACCCAGCTTCAGAAGTAAAGTCCAGCACTAACAACAAAATGGCTGAAAACAGATAATTTCTGGATCAATTAAACAACTTGTCCCTGAGGGTCGAATTCCTCAACTGAGATCAACAGCTGTGGATCAAGTTCAGATTTTTTAGACTTTTTTTTTCTCTCTCTCTTTTTATTTTTTGGTCTGTGGGGCCTGAACTCTGGGCTGGGCTCTGTCCCTAGCTCCTCAGCTCAAGGCTAGTGCTCTACCACTTAAGCCACAGTGCCACTTCTGGCTTTTTCTGCTTATGAGGTGCTGAGGAATCAAACCCAGGGCCTCATGCATGCAAGGCAAACACTCTACCACTGAGCCACCTTCCAAGCCCCTTTTTTTCCTCTATTGTTACCTCTTATCTCCAATAAACCACCAGAAAACGGAAGAAGTGCTGTGGCTCAAGTGGTAGAGCGCTCACCTTGAGCTGAAGAGCTGAGGGACAGCACCCAGGCCGAGTTCAAGCCCTGAGACTGACAAAAAAAAAAGTCTAATTTACAAATTAAAGTTCATTCACACAGACTTAGTCTGGGTCTTAATCCTACCTTACTACTTGTAGTCGGTCTCTGCCCTATAGGTAACGATACTTGGATGTTTGAAACTACTTTTCCATAATTACACACAACACTAATAACCACATGTTTTTCTTCACTATGATAAAAGCCTAGTACACACTATTTCTTGCTTAAACACATACAAGATTATACATCCACACATCTGCATTTACTAGGATCAGTATTTAGATATGATTCATTAGTATTCAAATATCTGAGGTGTTTTGCTCTTTGGCAAAGTGTTTCAGGAGGTGGGCTGGCTGGCTGGATAGACTTAATGGATACTTTTCTTACATACAATGGCACACAGTAAAGGCCATGTGCATTTCTTTTCTATGAATTCTCTAGCAGTACCTCGTAAGGAGTTTTTACAGATTCCCTCTCCTTCAGTAGCAGGAAAATACATCTGCAATTCATTTAACCATCACCCAAAGCTTGGTATGATCCTAATTCTGTAGAAGGGGAAGGCAAGTAACTGAGATGTAAACCCATGACCCCAACAGTCCACAGAACCTTTCCAGTACTCAGACACCCCCGGTGCTTAAACCTAGGTCAACACCAGTGCTGAGACTGAGCAGCAACTCTGCCCCAATGACCCAAGCACAGAAGGCAGTCCAGGGCTGGACCTAGCTCAGGGCAGCTTCCCCCTGCCAGGCTCTCCTACACCTCTCACTGGGATTGAATAGCAAACGTCTCATTTCCCTGTATCTGCTTTCTTTTCTGCAATAAAACAAGAACCACAAGTTTTTAGTCATAACAGTGACCAACATAAACTAATTGCTCACAGCAGACCAGTGCTAAGCACTCCTTAAAAATGCAAAAATAGGACTGGGAGGATGGCTCAGTGGTAGAGCGCTTGCCTTGCATGCATGAGGCCCTGGGTTCGAATCTTCAGCACCACATAAGCAGAAAAAAGCCAGAAGTGGCGCTGTGGCTCCAGTGGTAGAGTGCTAGCCTTGAGCTGAAGAGCTGAGGGACAGCGCCCAGGCCCAGAGTTCAGGCCCCATGACCAACCAAAAAAATAAAATAAAAAGCAAAAATACTCAGTCATTAGCATCTACTGGATGCTAATGTTAGGAAACCAAAGAATAGAGAGAAATAACTGGCCTAGGACTGCCACAATCTTGGCCAACCATTGGCTAGGTCTGGCCTGTCCCACGTGGTGATCTTAACCCCTACTGGACAGCACCATCTAAACACTGCACACACAGACATGTGTGCGGGCAAATATTCTGCTAATAATAATTTACCAAGCGCATGAGGCACTACATCTGACCTGTGCAGCGCTTTTTTTTTTTTTTTGTCAGTTGTGGGTCTTGAACTCTGGGCCTGGGCGCTGTCCCTCAGCTCTTCAGCTCAAGGCTAGTGCTCTATCACTTGAGCCACAGGGCCATTTCCGGTTTTCTGGTGGTTTATTGAGGAGTCTCACAGACTTTCCTGCCCAGGCTGGCTTTGAACCATGATCCTCAGATCTCAGCCTACTGGGTAGCTAGGATTACAGGCGTGAGCCACTGGTCCCCGGGCTGCACGGTGCTCCTTAAACATGAATCTCCCTGAGGGCCTTGTTAAAATGGACTGCCACTCAGCAGGGCTGGAACCAGATCCAAAGCTCTCCATTCCCACAGCCCGCACACTGCCCAGGCGCTGGCCAGGCCTCTGGCACGGAACGGCATGGCACATAGCACCAGAGGACTTTGCTGCCACCAAAACACCTGTCAATATGTCCCTCCCTTCCCATCTTCCCTCCACAGGCTTCCTGACAAGCAGTTAACACTAAGAGTCTCTCTGCGCTCCCTTTAACGACTAGTCAGGGCCCATCGCCTTCATTTCACGCCTGCTTTGATTTCCTATGAAATTACGCTGCTACTGAGGATAGTCCGGCTCCCGCGTGTTACACACTCTAACTGAATTAGGAAGTGATCCCCTGGCCTCTTACTGGAAATGTAGTTGTTGTTGACACTACTTTAACTTCTTTAGTCCAGGAGGTTATACGCAAGCTTCCTCACACGACTGGGCTGACTTGTTTTCTATGTTCAGCAGGCAGGAGATACGCAGCACACCTTTCCCCCCACCATTCACCAGCCTATTGCTCTCCTCACCCTCACCCACTCTGTCCATCCGTCAACGACTCTCCTATACCGTCCTTCTCTTCTCAGAAAGGCTGTCTACTGCCTCTAGCTTTGGCTGTTTTTTTCTTTAAGTCACAGGGCCAGACTTTCATCCTCTTCCTCTGGTTCAGCATCTAAGCCAAGCGTATCCAGTCATGGCCTGTCAGATCTGGGGTTCAGCTACGAATCTCTTAGGTATTCCCATCAATGCACCCGCCACTTGAGTGTTTTCCAAGTCCAGATGGATAACCTGTCTAAACCTGAGCTCTTGTTAGCAGCCCTGCTGCACCTGGCATCACAGATCGACTCCACTTCCCAAGCCACCGGTCAAGCATGCCACTCCCTGACCACGACCTACCGTGTGTCCCGCTGAGTTTCCTGGCCACTCAGTCAGGACTACTCCAATACATCAGGGCACCTGTCCCACTGATCCTCTGCGTTCTGTTTACTAGCTCCCAACACTCCCCCGCTCCCCCAGCCACCGTCCACTTTTTCCCATTCAGCACAGTCTCAGTGTGTCCAACTGCTGTTGGACATAAAGAATAAAACTGAAGACACAGGCTCCAGTCTCCACCAGGCTGTCCCTTGCACATCTTCTTCCTTCCTGTTCTAATACCTACTCCTTCCTCCTCTAGCTTGTGCTCTTCCTTCCTCACCCAGTCCCCTGCCGTTAGCTTCTATGGACTCAGGGTTGACCCCTCCCTGTTCTAACCCTTTTCTTTTTCCCTTGAAGCACTGAATGCCGCAGGGCAGGGAAGGGACCATGAGGACTCGTCGCTGCCTCCTCAGAACACTGTCCCATACCAACAGCGGCGCTCCAAACACAAAATCAACTTTCCAAAACAATGGCTCTCAACCGAGACCGCCAAGGTTCTGAAACTTTTCATGCCTGCACTGCCCCTCCGAAGAAGCTGACTCAGTCTGTGGGACACACCTGTCAAGAACCACTTTCACCAGCACCATCTGTGAGGGTGACCACAGGCAGACTACTGGCTGAGCTCAGCGTCCCACAAACCCGACTCTGGCACAGGGAGACACAAAGTCATCATCATAGGAGGCTGAGCCCCGCCCGCTCGCTACCAGCCACAGCGGCGCTGGATTGCTTTCCCAGGATTTGCTCCCCTCTACTTCAACTTCACATAACACACTAAAACCCCCTCACTGCCAGCCTGAAGGCCATCAGCACAACAAGAAGCAGTATTTACTATCTACACAGGCATCTGAGAAAAGAAAAGTGCAGAAATTTATACAGACTATAAACAAGTTCTTTCCCGTTTCATTGACCCGCTCCTCCCCGGGCCACTCCTCCCTCCTCCCGGGCCGCTCCTCCCTCCTCCCGGGCCGCTCCTCCCTCCTCCCGGGCCGCTCCTCCCGGGCCGCTCCTCCCCCCTCCCGGGCCGCTCCTCCC
>NW_012267227.1:18654632-18698456 GCF_000151885.1 Dipodomys ordii
CGCTGGGGCTGCGGATGGGGCTGCGGATGGACCCGCGGCCGCCCGACCAGCGCATGCGCCCTGCACTTGATAGCGAGGACTTTTTGGGGCTGGGAAGGTGGCTCAGTGGTAGAGCGCTTGCCTTGCATGCCTGAGGCCCTGGGTTCGATTCCTCAGCACCGCATAAGCAAAAAGAAAAAAGCCGGAAGTGGTGCTGTGGCTCAAGTGGTAGAGCGCTAGCCTTGAGCTGAAGAGCTGAGGAGTTCAGGCCCCACACGTCCATAAAGCAGAACACAGGTGATTTCAAGGAATTCCTCTCCCACGTGGCCCATTTCAACCCCAAGTACCAAATGGATTCAATCCTCCAACTGGAAAAACCTAAAACTCTTCAAACTATGTTGGGACCGTTTTCTTTTCTTCCTAGACAAGGCTTAGGAATGGAAATAAGAGACAAACTGGTGGCCACGATCATTTGGGTTTCATCAGTGTGGCATGACGGAGAGTCAGTCTTCCCAGCGTAGGATAAGCGAGTGTGTCAGTGAAATAGGACAGGAGTAAGGCCAACCCTATCGAAAACAGTCCTTAACAGCTTGGTGTACACAAGCCACAAGGCGCCAGGCACCAGTGGCTCACACCTGCAATCCTATCCCACACTGTAGGTGAGAACTTTGAGTATTTCCACAATGCCAAGATCTATGGCCTATTAAGCCATCAGGAAAACAATTAACAATGAAGAAAACCCCACATACAACAGATATAAATGCCTAAAGAGTGTGGATGATGAAGGTATTCCAAATACATACATGAAATATACATGGGGTGCCAGCTACTCAGGGGCTGAGAGCTGAGGATCACAGTTAAGCCAGGCTGGGCAGAAGTCTGTGAGACTCTTATTTCCAATTAACCACCAAAAATCCAACGAAATATACATGATAGGATGAGAATGTCCAAGTCAGGGCAGCTCTGGAGTGGACACTTTTTTTTTTTGGTGCCTGTTCTGGGCCTTGAACTTGGAGCCTGGGGGCTGTCCCTGACTTTTTGCTGCAGGATAGCGCTCTATCACTTTGAGCCACAGCCCCACTTCCGGCTTTTGGTGGTTAATTGGAGAAGTTTCATAGGCTTTCTTGCCTAGGCTGGCTTTGAACCACGAGCCTCAGATCTCAGCCTGAGTAGCTAGGATTACAAGCATGAGCCACATTTTCAATGCTCTCTTTCCTTTTACTGAGATAAGCACGGGTAGAAGCCCTGCTCAGGAAAACCGTCAGCTCAACCTAATTTGCTGACGGCCACAGATCTGTGATCAAGAATAAAATGCACAACCAAAATGAAGAGGGACAAGTGCCCAGGCCCTGAGTGGAAGTCTGATGACTGACCAAAAAAAAAAAAAAAAAAAAGGCAACCTTATATTTATTACATTGTCCTGAACTGCTACTTCAGGGATCTCTCTACACCCGCCATTTTGGAGCAGTGAAGAGGAAACGACCCCACCTTTCACACTAGGTAGAGCAACTGAGGTTTCTTTAAGAACATTCTGGGCAGAGCAGCACTATAGTAATGGCCAAGCAGAGCTCACCTCTAGGTATCAACTTGATAGAACAGAAAGCAACTCTCTGAAAACCTGCAAATAAGTGACTCTATCTCTTAACTCAGTAATTTCTTAATTCATGGTAACGTTAAGTATTTGATTTCCCAAATTAATGCAAGTGTAATGTAGTAATCCATTATCTGGATACTGAGATGTACACTATGACTTTTGACCTGTTTTATCATTTTTCATGTTTGTAAATACCAGCGATTTTATCACACACATACAGCGACAGCAGCAGCAGCCTTGGGTGGAACATTTGCCACATGTCTAAGAGAGCTAATGAATCTAGACTTACCCACGTTTACAAACCAATAAGCATGTTACTGAGTAACAAACTAAAAAGAAAAAAAAATCTGGATCCAACAAGGAAGCAGCAGACAGGGATTTTTTGTTGTTGTTGTTGGTCGTGGGGCTTGAACTCTGGGCCTGGCTGCTGTCCCTGCGCTCTTCAGCTCAAGGCGAGAGCACTACCGCTTCTGGTTTTCTGGTGGTTTATTGGAGATAAGAGTCTCACGGACTTTCCCGCCCGGGCTGGCTTTGAACCGTGGTCCTCAGATCTCAGCCTCCTCAATAGCTAGGGTGACAGGCGTGAGCCACCGGCGCCCGGCTTCCACAGGGATTTTTGTTTAAAGGTGTCCATTCCCATTGCCATGCCCTCCCCCAGTAATCATCTTCATGCAATACCTTGACATATTCTAAAAAAGGAAGAAAAAGTCCTTTTATGTTTCATGATAGGTTTAATCAGGTAATTCCAGGGCAGTAAAATCATTAAAACAAATTCTTATGATACCGTCTGATATGTCCAATTACATGGATATGGTGTAACAAAAACAGTTACAAATTTCTATATGCGTATTTACATTATATACTCAGTACTATCAAGCTGGTTAACTATAGGATACATGACATGAGTTAAACAATTTCTCACTGCTCATTAGAAAGCAAGCATCAGGCTTTTCACAGAGTAATGTACAAACGAGGCACTTTCGAGTGGAGGGAACAGAAAGCGGACGCCACCACACACGTTTCCACGTGCACATCTGTAATACAAAGGCTTTCCAAGTTCTTGAAAAACCTCCAAACTCACAACTTATGCAATGTAAGCTCCCAGGAACATGGCTACTATTTTCAGTGTACCAAAGCATATGCGAGTCTTTATAACCACTTGGCTGCTAGGCAAACTATGGTAAAGCACTTGCTGCTACTTTTGGTTTATATAAATCACTTCCCATAGTGTCTCTTAAAAAAAAGGAAGACAACTCTTAAAAATGGTTCACCATAAAACACCTTAAGGTGATTGACAGACTTAAAAGTACAGCAATAATGCAAATTTCTAGTGCTTTCCCCTTATACTTAGAAGAGTAGAGAAGTAAGAATCTGTTCTTTTCAGGTAACTGAAGTGTTCACAATTTTTATGTAGAAACTGTTGCATCATGTGCAGGACGTACCTTTGCAACAATGAAAAACTAATCTTAAACACACATTTTTCAAAGTGTAATCAGAAAACTTAAATTTCAGCATGAGAAAGACATCCTTAAAGTTCTTTATCTGTCCAGAGGAGAGTGTGTGCTTTCCTGCACTCTGGAGACTGGATACACTCATCAGGGAGGAAGAATAGAATACAGGACTTACCCAAGATGGCACTGAACCCGCGAGGTCAAAGTGCATTTGCATTACTGTAAAAGCTCATTTTAGGCACTGCTGAACAACCAATGAAAATAGGTAGTTTCAAGTTTTACCCTTTAAATCCCAGGTCCCACCCCACCATCTCAGAAACATACACAACTCTTAAAAGTTTTCGTGATAAGACACGAGTGTCTGTGTGTTGTTGTTTTTTTTATTTTAAATCTCCCTGACTGGCAATGGGAAGAAAAGTAAGTATATACCATTTTGGTAATGGCTTTTGCTCTGTAAAAAATGCCTCAACATACTCATTAGGTTTGATTGCCAGTTCCAAGTATCAATAAATGTTCTAGAACAGGATGTGTAAGAAAAAAGTGCTTAAAATCTTTCAGCCACCACCAAGATGCCAAAGAGGAAAGCTTTTCCACTTGCTTTAAGCCTTCCTGGGAGGAGGGACCCCACCCTCCCGGAACTCTGGGCCCGGTGGGGGAACACCCCCACCCCCACCCCCCATGCCAGGCCACCTCCCGGCCCTGCTCCCCCAAGCTGACCAGTAGGGGGTGCTGGGGCCCCATGTGCGTTTCCTCCCCAAGTCAAACAATGCCCCCGGACAGCAGGAGCAGGGGAAAACCTCCCGGAAAGATCAATTCTCAGCCACACCCCTGTGGCACGCTCCTTGGTGCCAGTCAGATGACTTCATTTTCAATTTTCACTTGTACTTTCACTGTTTTATTTTTTGATCCCTTTGCTTACAAAAGATTCCGACAGAAAAGTCTTGAGGAAGCGCCAAATGGCAGTGCCAAATCTGTACAAAGGAGAAAATGTCCCTGAATCTAGTATACACACATCCAAGACGCAGAGAGCTCAGCTTTCCATTTGTTTTCTCTTAGGATTTCTCTTTTACTCAAGAGAAAAGTTCCATGGGCAGATTCATACATTATATCATCAGTTAGTTTTCTAGGCTGATGTGAAAATCGGGTATGTTAAAGATCAAGATCCAAGGTGAAATAAAAATTTTCATCACCGTAGTTTTTAATGAAGAAAGTCATTTTAAATTGTAAAGGAAAAAAAATGGGAATGGGACAGCAGAAATCTTAGCAGCACAGTGGTTAAACAAATTGAAAATATTAATGCACAAACATTAAAATATTAAAGCATATATGTTTTATATAAAGTACAGTACAGAACCAGGAGTGCACTATATTGATTAGTGCTTGATAGAAGAAACGATTAGCTTTGTTCTCCTCAAAGTGTCTACACAGCTCCTCCCGCAGGATTTCCCCACACGGCCAGCAAGCTTTTCTCTTAGTTATTCACAACTTGTTCCAATCTGAATCATAAACTTCCACTTACAACTATGGATATTCATTCACAAGGAAAACCGGTATTTCCGTCTCACCAATGAAGAGGAATTTTGAAAGTTTACAGTCTATTCTAGGACACCAACTTTTAGTTGAAAACTTCAGGAATGAAAATCACTGGGTGTAGCAGCGTTCAAATATATAAACAGTAAAAATAAGACATAAAACTGCTGCTACGATGTGTCCTGTTTGGGATTTAGTTCATCCAATTGATTTTTAATACAAAACTAGAAATAACCTCTTCTTCATAACATCTATAGTTATCAATATATTTTTCTTCTTTTCAATGTGAAATAATACTCCAAGATGATCTATATACACAATGTTGTCAGTTCAAGCTGTCATATAAATATAAACGCTTTCTTAAAAAAAAGTATTTTACAGACAGATAGTGTTATATACATTGTTCTTGATCAGGGCAAAAGGAGGAAGCAAACACAAGCAAGTGTGGTATGGACACTGAATGGTATCTAAATGACATTTAAAAAGCTGCATAGAAAATGAGCTTCCAATTGGTAGTGTGATTTTCATTTCTATCACCTCTGAAACTTTAAGCCATTAAAAAAAAGGCACACCTCTCAACTTGATCTCTCTAAGGCGATATTCTGAAAGAATCCCTTACTTGGGACTTGGGTAGAGTTTTAATGTAACAGTTTGAAGAAGGAAAAAAAAAAAAAACAACACAACAGGCAATTTGACCTCAGGATATTTGAAATGGTTTGTTGGACTACGTATTCTATCTACTTGCAAATTAAATGTCCAGTAACACAAATGTTCTGCCAAAGAAATAAAATTTGTATATATCGGCGATTCCATTCACAACGTTGGATTAAATACTTTCTTGGGATAGTTTAGCACACATCTTAACACAAATTAAGTTTGCTTTTGGCCAGTTTAAATAAAAAGAAAATGCCATTTATATCATTGAGCAAACTTCTTAGGGTAGGCTGTGAGGACTGAGTTGAGCGGAGCAGTGCGCAGGCTCGGCCGAGCAGCTGCTGGAGGCCAGAGAGAGAAATCGGCCCCACAGGTGACCACTGCTGGCCCACGCTCTACCTTGTCTAACACAGCATCTCCTGAAGGAGGAAACAGAAAACAACTTGCTGGTTGAAAACCACAAAAAAAACCCAAACAACTAAAAAAAAAACACCCTCACCTTTTCCTGTTTATTCAGTCTCTTTATATAAAAATAAGTGTTCCGTCCCATCTGAAGATTAGACAATTACATCTGTGCTTTAAAAAAAAGTTGGTCACTCAAGGCGATGAGAATATGTTTAAGGATTTTAGATTACCAGAATGTACAGATATAACTCAATATAAATTGTAGCCAAAGAGAAATGATGAAAATATCCAATCCTTTATATGGAATAAAAATGTTATTAACTAAATGAGTTAAATATTCAAAATATATGGAATGTGACAGTAGATATGTATCTACTCCAGAACTAGGAAGGGCAAGAAAAGTTTAATATGTAATAATTCGTACCTTACATTTAGTTAAATATAAACATTTGTTATTTTATACATAAACCTGCTCTCAAAAAACAACGAATGATTTAGTTGCACTTGTTTAACTTCTTGTAATTTCCAAGTGTTAACTTTTCTTAGATGAAATCAACTGTCTCTAGCACTGTTTAGTTTGTGTCCTAATGAATTCGAACCTTTACAAGTTCTGTCACCTAATGCATAAATACACAAAAATGCCAAAAAGCAATCCCTTTTAGTCGGATCATATTTTATGCTGACTTTTTAGTAGCCAATAACCAGAAATGTTTTCCTTCAGCAAATACTCTGCACCTGTAACAAAACAAGCCATGCGCCCAAAGGGAAAGTTAGGCACGGCCAGTGTCTGTAAAATACCGAGAACCGACGAGTTCCGCTTCCCCGCGAGCGGCCCACGGACGCCAGGCAAGTGTGCATGGTGCTTGCCGAAAGCTTCCCAAATCCAAGTAAGCTAATTCCTGGAAACAAAGATTTTAAGCTCAGCCGGGCCCAGGCTCGCTTCATCCAGCAGCCTTGTGCTTGCCACCACAGCAGCCACACGCCTCACCACAGCGATGGCACATTCTCAGAGGGACATAGCAGCACATACAGGGGACAAGGAAGGACAGCGCTACCAGGGCTAACCATCGCCAGCAGAACTTGTCATCGCTCATGTCACACGAGCAGGGGTCAGAAAAATCTCCCTCCGAGTCTGACATACAGTGGTATAGCATGCTCTCTGCACAGAGCATGCAGCTGACTTGATAGATGCATCTCTTTACGGGATCCGGAGCATCCTGGCAGCCCCCCCTGCTGTTCTCTTCATGATTAAACCTTTCCTGGCAGTAGACGCAGCGAGAACGCTCACCGTCCTCTTTCCTTCGCTTTGACTTCTTAAATTTTAATGAGGAAGGCTGTGTCTTAAATACCACAGAGTCTTTGAGTGAATTTAACTTAGTCTCATCCCCACAAGAGTAGAGATAGTCTGTTTTTTTACTGTCTGGCTTAGAAAACTGCACATTGGCCTCGGCATCGTCTCTCTCCAGGTCACTTTTCCACATGTCAGGGTGCCTGTAGTCCGCATACCGACGGATTAAGATATCTCGAGGGTTTATTCTCACAATCTCATCCTCATCTTGAAAGCTGACATGTCTGATTGATTTCAAAGGAACCTAAAAAGCAAAGTGATGAAACTCCAGTAAACATCCACACAGACAACTATGACGGTGAGTTCTACGTGTCTATCTGGCAGAGGGACACTGCTCAGGTGATTTTTTCAGAGTCTTTGGGATGATTTTGTATTTGGGGGTGAGACTAACATGTTAGCTCAGGGCTATGAGAAGAAGCACAGAACCTTCCATGGTGGACCTGATCCAAGTGATCACCCCAGAACAAGACAGAGCTCTGCCCGTGGGCATGAGTCTGGAGGCCCAGGCTCAAGGCTTACCCTGCAGATTCTGGATTTACACTCTGCTATGGCACGGCCAACTCCTAAGAACACTTTTGCTTCACATGGCTCAGGTCCAGGTGGAAGAGAGCTGCTTTCTTCTGGAGGCCGTGTACAGGGAGCACCCCTTTCCCCTGCCTTGTCCAGTCTCGGGACAGGACTGCACGTGTTGGGTCCTGTTTCCTTCCTTGCACAAACCGACCCCTTGTTTCTGTAGTCACATCTCCTAACACCAACACCCTGCTCCCCTCTCACCAGAGTGATTACACGTTTTGTACACCTGGGTAGTCCAAAGTAATTCTATCTAAAGATCCTTAATTTACTACATTAGCACATTTATGGACTTCAAGGATTCCTCCAAGCTAAATATTTTTGGAGGATCATCAGATTTATTTTTAGTCTACTACACTTTTTGGTCCATAAATTCTGCTCCTAAGAATTAAAATAAGCCAGGCGCTGGTGGCTCACACCTGTAATCCTAGCTATTCAGGAGGCTAGGAGCTGAGGATGATGGTTCAAAGTCAGCCATGGCAGTAAATTCAGTGAAACTCTTATCTCCAATTAACCATTAGAAAACTGGTAGTGGTGCTGTGTCTCAAAGTGATAGAGTGCTTCCCTTGAGCTGAAGAGCTCAGGGACAGCACCACCCAGGCCTTGAGTTCAAGCCCCACGACCAGCAAACAAACAACAAAAACATTAAAATAGAAGAACTCTTTTCTATGCAACTTATAGGTTCTGTTTCTCCAGAGAATTAGGACAAATACACAGTTTGGTGCCAAGAAGAAGAATGCCACTATAATTGGCGCCTTAATACATGAATGTGGCACTGGAATGGGGCTTAAAGGCCAGGTCTGGGGCATGGGCAAATGGATGGAGTCCAGGAATGAATAACAATAGACATTCCCTTCGATTATATCTAGTGATAAATACAGACTTCAAAAAGAAGTTAAATGGAGCCAGGCACCAGTAGCTCACACCTGTAATCCTGGCTCACGCAGTAATCACAGCTACTCAGGAGGCTGAGATTGGAGGAGTGCAGGTCAAAGCTGGCCTGAGCAGGAAAGTCTGTGAGATGCTTATCTCTAAGCACAGAAAACAGAAAAAGCTGGAAGTGGTGCTGTGGCTCAAGGGGCAGAACGCTAGCCTAGAGTAAAAGGAGCTCAGGAGTAAAAACAGCACCCAGACCCAGAGTTCAAGCCCAGGACTGGACAAAAAACAAAACAAAGCCCACAAAGAAGTTAGATGGAGTTTAAGTAACATGGTTTAAAAGTATTATGTTCAGCAAAAAAAAAAAAAAATTATATATATATATATATATAGAGAGAGAGAGAGAGAGAGAGTACTAGTATTGTTCAACTATATGGACAATTGCATGTTTGGAAATCTTCACCTCTGTGTTGATGAACTACATTCCGTATTGGAAGACAAATCAGTGTTACTTACCCTGTTCTGGGACTTAAGGCTTCCACATTCCTTAGATATTTGCCGTTGTACATATTCCATACTTCTGCTCTGAATATCTAGTCCTGGTTGGCCGAATGTTATCTAAAATATAAACAATGTCTACATTAAGTGACATATACTGAATTTCTTACTTTTAATCATACGAGGTGCACATTCTAAAACTTCAGTACCTATCTACTGATTGTGAAGGAAAGTCTGTGAGACTCTCATCTGCAATTAACCACCAGAAAACCAAAAGTGGTGCTGTGGCTCAAGTGGTAGAGTGCTTATTTTGAGCTGAAGAGCTGAGGGACAGCGCCCAGGCCCAGAGTTCAAGCCCCACGACTGGACCCAAAAAAGAAAAAAGCATGGAGTCATTTCCTCCCTCATTTTATTTTTCGGGGAAAGAAATAATTTAGATAGATCTTAAACACTTAAGATTTACCAAGTATTATGCAGCCAAGACAGTAGAAGCAATCCAAGTACCTATGATTTTATAAATGAAATGTAGTAATCAGGAAGAAAACCTTCCATACAGGGCTAACAGAATATTCTTCAACCACAAAGAGGAGGGAGCATGGACAGGGTGGCTCAGTGGCCGTGGGCGGGTGTGAGGCCACTGGTACTTGCAGTATACAGGGAGTGATGAAAATGCTCTGGAATGCAATAGTGAGGACATCTGCAAGATCCCCAAGTCAGTTCTAAGAAGGTGATCCTGGTGCTGTGTGGTGGCCTCCAGGATTTGAGACCAGAGGATCACAGAGCTAACACAGACGGGGCTACCCAGTATACGTGTGTATGGATATGTGAATTACACCTTTTAAAAAACCCTAAGGAAGCAGGTGCTGGTGGCGCATGCCTGTCATCCTAGCTACTCAGGAGGCTGAGATCTGAGGATCATGGTTCAAAACCAGCCAGGCAGGAAAGGCCTCGAGACTCTTATGTCCAATAAAACCACTAGAAAACTGGAAGTGGTACTCAAAAGGTAGAATGCTAGCCTTGATCTGATGAGCTAAGAGACAGCACCCAGGCCTAGAGTTCAAGCCCCACAATGGAAAATACAAAAAACAAAAAACAAACCATAATGACATCTACTACTTTGACCAGATAACTAAAATGTGGAATATTACCTATATTCTTTGTGTGGCATGAAGGTTTTAGCATCTGTACCTAAATGATTCAATTTGGTAATGACATGTGTTTTTCTTAAAAAAAAAAAAAGTCTAGCTTTCCCTGATACACCCTTAAATGATGAAAATGTTGCCAAGTGCATTTCCCATTTATGGCTTTGCCACCATAAAATTTCAAGTCAAATTTAAGGTCTGCGCGGTGCGGCCACACAGGCGTTCATGGTCCTCCTCTGTTGCCACACTCTGGATTCGACCCCTGACAATCACTTTCTCCCAGCGTCCTTGCTGTCTGTGGCCGTTTCTTTGATTTGGCAAAGGGGAGAGGGTGCAACGCCTTCCTCTAGCGTATGCAGTCCCACATGCGGCCACTGGTGGAAACACCTTCTCACCTGACTGCCTTGGCTTTGCAAGTACGCCCTCCTGGCGCTCAGGTCTTCAAGGGGAGACGGTCTCACACTGGAGCTTCTGTAGGGGTCACTGGTGACAACCGTCTCTTGTGGAAAAAGGTGATCTTTCACCAGAGAACTACAAGTGTCTTCTTCAGTTGCCTAATGGAAACAACCATCAACTTTAATTACTTATCAGACAAAAAGTCCAACAAAATAAGCTACTTAAGGGGGCATCAATGTCTATAACCTAGGCAGCAAAGTCTGTGAGACTCTTAGTTAAAAAAAACTGGAAGTGGAGCTGCAACTCAAGTGGTAGAGCATTAGCCTTGAGCAAAAGGCTGGGAGACAGTGTCCTGGCCCTGAGTTCATGTACACACACAGACACACACACACACACACACAGTGTCCTGGCCCTGAGTTCATGTACACACACACACAGTGTCCTGGCCCTGAGTTCATGTACACACACACACACACACACACACACACACACACACACACTCCTACCTGAATGTTTAGCAAGTATACATCATCACCAGTGACACCATAAATAACAATCCCTAAGCTCAAGTGTACATGACTAGGGAACCATGCCAACAGAAAACAGCAGGGAAGACAGAAAACTAACTTTATAAGCAGAATTGACTTCCATGTTGAAAATAACTTAGGAAGAAATGGAAGGTCACTAAGCCACATAGCTATCTCAACAAATAATTTCAGGAGTGTTGATATGTACCTGTAATCCTAGCAACAAGGACTTGGAGAAAGGAAGATCTCAGTACAAGGCCAGCCCGATAACAACAACAAAACAAGACCCTAAAAGATAACTAAGATGGAAAGAGATAGGGCATGGCTCAAGTAATGCAGCACCTGCCGAGGGTATGTGAGCCCTCATTCAAACCCCAGTGACAGCTCCCCGAAAAACACTGCTTTTAGATGCTTAAAATGGTTAGTAACAAAGTAAATGTTTTCAAAAGTTCTCATGCATTTTATTAAGATTGCTTTTAGCACTATTCTTTTTTTTTTTTTGGTGGGTCATGGTGCTTGAACTCTGGGCCTGGGCGCTGTCCCTCAGCTCTTCAGCTCAAGGCGAGCACTCTACTGCTTGAGCCACAGCATCACTTCCTGTTTTCTAATGGTATATTGGAGATAAGAGTCTCATGGACTTTCCTGCCCGGGCTGGTTTTAAATCTCTATTCTCAGATCTCAGCCTCCTGAGTAGCTAAGATTACAGGCATGAGCCACCGGCACCCAGCTTGATTCTTAAAATAAAGTGTTACTGCTGAATTTACCTACTATAACTAGAATAACCCAAGTCACCACAATCAAACACTGGGTTACATCACTGTACTGGGTTTGCTTAGATTTTTCTTCCTTCCTGTTTTATTCTTTGGAGACGGAGTCTAGCTAATGCATCCCAGGTTGTATGTAGCTTAGGACCTTGAACTCAAGATCCTTCTACTGGAATGGGAAGGTAGCTCAGTGGTAGAGCGCTTGCCTTGCATGCATGAGGCCCTGGGTTCGATTCCTTAGCACCACATAAAAAAAGCCAGAAGTGGCACTGTGGCTCATGTGGTAGAGCGCTAGCCTTGAGCTGAAGAGCTGAAGGACAGCGCCCAGGCCCAGAGTTCAGGCCCCATGACTGGCCAACAAAAAAAAAAGATCCTTCTACTATATTAGAAGAATGGTTGTAAGCCACTAAATCTGGCCTCGGTCTTCTTTCTTCTCTTCCCTTCCCTGTCTGATATTATAAGGTCAGCTGACCCATTCCATGAAAAGCCTTGCAAGCAATTATATCCTGTATCTTTGTCCTGCTGTTATTTATGAAAATTAAGTAAAATCAAACCAGAAGACTAGCAAAATGAAACACTACCAAATAAGGAGTGACTATTCACAGTATACAAAACTCTTTACAAACTGAATTTTAACCAAAGAACAACTGAAAGAATTGCCAATGTGATCCAGCACGGTGGCTCACACCTGTAATCCTAGCTACTCAAAAGGCTGAGACCTGCATGACTGTGATGTAAGGCCAGTCTAGACAGAAGTTCTTTAGACTTATCTCCAAATAACTAGAGCAAGAAGCAGGGCTGGAGGGCTGGTGCAAGTAGTAGAATACCAGCCTACCTAGAAACTGAGAAGTACTGAATTTAAACCCCAGTACTACAAAAACAAAACGAAACAAAAACAATTTTAAAAAGTGCAAAGAGGAGCTGGGAAGGTGGCTCAGTGGTAGAGTGCTTGCCTTGATGCATGAGGCCCTGGGTTCGATTCCTCAGCACCACATAAGGAGAAAAACCCAGAAGTGGTACTGTGGTTCTAGTGATAGAGCACTATGCCTTGAGCTGAAGAGCTGAGGGACAGTGCCCAGGCCCAGCATGCAGGCCCCATGACCGACCAAAAAAAAAAAAAGTGCAAAGATATGAGTATTTAAGGATATAGAAAATATAGCTATATATTTACATGTTTGTGTATAGGAGGAAACAGATTATGAGGAAACCACCAAACCATTTTTGTTTTACAAGTACTGCTCAGTATATGACAAGCACATTTGTAAACAATGCATTTTTCAATGGTTGCCTAACAGGGGTATGTTTTAAAACTATCCCTGTTATCCTGCTCTTAGCTAGTTTATGAAGTTCCTTATCTTTAATCCAATAATATATACACACATAAATATACACCAAATCCACACATAAATATTTTCAAATATCTCTGTCTCTGATATATACCACTACAAATTCACTAGGTCAACAGGCAGTGAATGTTTCCATATGGTTTTTTGGTTTTTTTGGGGGGTCTGGTCATGGGGCCTGAACTCTGGGCCTGGGCGCTGTCCCTCAGCTCTTCAGCTCAAGGCTAGCGCTCTACCACTTGAGCCACAGTGCCACTTCCGGCTTTTTTCTTTCTTTTTTTATGTGGTGCTGAGGAATTGAACCCAGGGCCTCAGGCATGCAAGGGAAGCGCTCTACCACTGAGCCACCTTCCCAGCCCCCTCCATATGGTTTTTTTAAAAAAAAATACATGGTGACAACTGCTTTGCAGACAAATATATACTAATTTGCATTTTCTCAGCAGGGCATCAATCTGTCATTTTCAGATAGACACAGCATGGACAAGAAGCATTTTAAAAATCTTTGATCATGTGGTAACTAAAACTACTAGTTTACCTTGATTTATACAGCCTGTGGGTCACCAGTGAACTAAATGCAAAGGTGTCCACATGCTTATCAGCATGTTGCCTTCCTCTTCTGTGACCTTCCCTTTTATTCCCCCTGGGAAATGGTGTTCCTGGGGTTAACTTCATTCTGCCTTGGAAGTGTGGTGCCCTGCACCATCAAGTGCCCCCAGAGGTAGCTGGAGCTGTGTTCCAGATGTGCCGCTCCTTTACTGCAGCACACGTGGAGTGAGGGAGGTGTCCCTCGGCCTTCTGAGCAAAGCTGAGGGCTGCTGGAATGGCACTGCCGCGTCCCCTCGGCCTGCCCCGCAGAGTGCAGCTCCTCAGCCTGTAATCTAATTCCTCAGTTTACAAGTTGTTTATTTATGAAGCCTAATGACTTCCCGAGATGCGTCCTGTTTAGAAATTCCTCTCAAGCCACACTACTTACTTGTAAGTCATCTTCTGTCCCTTCAGTTTCGTTTTTCGATGGTGGGCACCCTAGGAAACAGATCAAAGTTAAGCACACAAATTTTAGGCCTTAGATTTTAATATTCCTCAACATCTTGTGAAAGTGAGGCACAGGGCATCAGCCAAGGTTCCTATACCAGAACCACTGCTCAAGAATCTTAGGATTCAAGCCAGGCGCTAGTAGCTTACATCTATAATTCTACTCAACAGGCTGAGATCTGAGGATCAAGGTTCAAAGTAGACAATTCAAGAGACTTTATCTCCAGTTAACCAGCAAAAAGGCTAAAGTGTAGCTGTGGTAAGTGGTACCAATTTTTGGGTTTTTTTTTGTCGGTGTGAGGCCTGACCTCTGGGCCTGGGCACTGTCCCTCAGCTCTTCAGCTCAAGGCTAACATTCTACCACTTGAGCCACAGCGCCACTTCCGGCTTTTTTCTTTTTGCTTGTGGTGCTGAGAAATGGAACCCAGGGCCTCAGGCATGCAAGGCAAGCGCTCTACCACTGAGCCACCTTCCCAGCCCAGTGGTACCAGTCTTAAGTGAAAAAGTCAAGCAAGAGTACAAGGCCCTGACTTCAAGCCCCAGTATTATAGTATGCACACATACACATAACCCCTAGGATTCATGTCCATTTGTCTATCAATTTTTTTTTTCAAATTCAAGTTAATTTAATCGTTTGAGCATACTACAATTCTCTACCGCTTCTGGACTTCCTTGGAGCTTTTGGAAGGTGTGGATGCCTGGTGTGGGGCAGGGCAGGGCAGTCCCTCCACCTCCACAGCCTCCGGCCAGACACCTCCACAGGAGCCTCACTAAAGAGACTGTTCCTCCTCGTGACATTTTGTGAAAAATCTCCCAAGTTAAAAACCAAAGACCGCTTGTTTACCAAATACTGCGCTTACAAAGTAGCTAAAAGCCCCACGACCAACAAAAATAAAAACAAAAAAACAAAGTAGCTAAAAGAAATTATTCAGCAGTTTCATGTACTATCAAAACATTTGTACTAAGCATTTCCACATTTTTAACTATGATTTATTTTACAAGTTGTTCATTTTTTAATTTTCCTATAAAATGCGATCTGGAAAAATAAAGCATAATGCATCTCACTCAACTTTGCTGCCTTCCTCCTTCCCTTCTTTCTTCACAGGGTCTCATATGGAGCCTGGGTGGACCTCAAATTCACAATCTATCTGCCTTAATCTCCCAAATACTAGGATAAGCACCACCATGCCTGGCTAACAAACCTTGACTCGGTTACTTTATATATAAAGTTAGTGCTACTTATATAAACATACTTTCTTCATTAGAAAGAAATCAAAGCTCAGCTGTTTCTCCCTTTATAGAAATAGTGATTTCTGCCGGGCACTGGTGGCTCACGCCTGTAATCCTAGCTACTCAGGAGGCTGAGACCTGAGGATCGGGGTTCAAAGCCAGCCCGGGCAGGAAAGACCGTGAGACTCCTATCTCCAATAAACCACCAGAAAACGGGAAGTGGTGCTGTGGCTCAAGTGGTAGAGCGCTAGCCTTGAGCTGAAGAGCTGAGGGACAGCGCCCAGGCCCAGAGTTCAGGCCCCATGTCCGAACCCCCCCGCCCCCCAAAAAAGAAATTGATTATTTCTTTTTGCCTAAATAAGCATTAGGCCTGTCTTACCTGAAAATAAACTTCCTCCATCTAGACTCTAGATGCCTTAGGATTGGTCAGATTTATAAAGGAACAGGTGAACAAGTAGTTTTGTCAGTGAATAGGCAGTGTCCACGCAATTTGCACATTCTAAGTTTCTGTCTAATCCTGGAGGAGGAAGAGGAGGCGGGGGCGGCGGGACTGATGTAACAGCACACGCCTCACTGGGACTCGACAGCGCTCCTTCATGTTCCCTCTGCTTCAGACTCTGAGCCACTCAGTGGCAGGTTCCTGGCAGATGCTTCATGAGGACACATGCAAGCGGTGTAGACTGACTGTGATTTGAGAAATTCAAAGTGGGCTAAGAGCTCACAACTTTAGCTTTACTCACTGTGAGCTTTCGAAGTCTGGCCACTAACACCAAGGCTGACTTTTTAAAATTGCAGTGGGTCAACATTTAAGACAGGTAGTTTTTAATTAACATGCATATATATTAATGTATCTATATATGTAAGACTATTCAAACATTTTATTTATTTATTTTTGGCAGTCCTGGGGCTTGAACTTGGGGCCTGGACGCTGTCCCTAAGCCTCTTTTGCTCAAGGCTGGCACGCTACCACTTCAGCCAAAGTGCCGCTTCCAGCCTTTTCTGTTTATGTGGTACTGAGGAATTGAACCCAGGGCTTTGTGCAGGCTAGGCAAACACTCTACCACTAAACCACATTCCTAGCCCTTCAAAAAGTATTTTTGAAAACTCCTACCTTGAGAAATATCCTCTATAGCTCTCCGAATGCCTCTATCAAAAGCCCTAGCATCAGCAGGACTTTGAAAGGTGAGGCCGAACTTCTTGTCATCGATCTTCCAGTGGTGAAATGTGGGAGTGACCTTATTATAAATGAGGTCTTTTTTAAGCATACATTCCAAAACCACCTGCCAAAAGTCAAATGCTGAAGTTAATATACATAAATCAAAATCATCTAATAAAAATAGCAATGAGTATTTAAAAAATAAATTTATTAATTCAAAAGTCTTAATCTACTTCACAATGCCACACATTAAAATGATTTAAGATGTGGTCACATGCAAGTTGTGAACATAATGTTTATCACATTGTCATTTCAAAAATGCACACTTCTACTACACACAATATTTCTAAGAAAAATAGAGGGGGGAGGGGAATCCGGTAATAAACATTTTATTTCCTCATTCCCTGCTTCCCCCCAAAACTCTTCCACACTTGTAATCCTAGCTACTCAGGAGGCTGAGATATGAGGATCATGGTTTGAAGCCATCCTAGACAGTAAAGTCTGTGAGACTCTTATCTCCAATTAACCACCAAAGAGCCAAAATAGAGCTGTGGCTCAAGTGGCAGACCATTGGCCTTGAACAACAACCACAAAAAGCTATAAAAGACAGTGTTCAGGCCCTGAGTTCAAGCCCTAGGACTGGCATGCGTGTGCACATGTGCATGTATACACATGTATACCACACATACACATACACACTTATAATCAAATAAAGGTAAACCATCAATGAACACCACAAATGATGGCAATGCCAGTGGCTGGTGCCACATCGTCTCCCGTTAGGAGGTGGGCAGCCATTATGTATGGAGAGATTCTCTGCACAGGCAGGAAGAGGAGGAGCTTGGATGATAAATTCAGACTCCCAAGACTCAAAGGTTTATTGTGAAGACTTTCATTTGATTTAAAAAAAAAAAAAAAAAACCCACCAAGGCCAGGCACTAGTGGCTCATGCACACCTGTAAATCCTAGCTACTCAGGAGGCTGAAATATGAGGATCACGGTTCAAAGCCAGATCTAACTACCAGAAAACTATAAGTGGCTCTGTGGCCCAAGTGGTAGAGCACTCGCCTGGAGTTGAAGAGCTGGGACCGCACCCAGGCCCAGAGTTCAAGACCCACAACCGACAAAAAAAAAAAAGCTTCAACTCCAGCATTTTTCCTTTATCTAAAACTAATTTTGGAGTCATAATTTAGAGGGAGAAAAAAAAGCAAGAAAACTATGATCATTAAACAACTAAATCTTAAAATATGTTCTAATTATCTTGAGAATTACAGAGCAAAATTCTCATCATAAAATTACCATAATGTTTGCCCAAAGCCTTTAAAACAGACCAAACAAGTCGTGAAGTACATTATTGTTCTGTTGTTTTACTAATAATTTGAGGGAATAAAATTAAATATACAATTTTAACCTAATAGGTATCTTATTATAGTTCCCTTTACATGTAGTTAATAATTAAACATTTGCAAATGGTGCTAAAAAGTAGTATGGTTGGTAACTAAAAATAAACTGAAAAAATTTTTACTGGTATCTTTACTGGTATCGTCTCCCGTTAGGAGGTGGGCAGCCATTATGTATGGAGAGATTCTCTGCACAGGCAGGAATATGAGTGCGTGTGTGTGTATGTGTGGGGGGGGCACATGTGTGTGGGCACGTGCGTGTGTGCGCACCCGCACAGGCTACTCAGAGCCTTAAGCTCTCCCCCTAGCCTTTTCCACTCAAGGCTGGCACTTTGCCATCAAGAAACTCCTCCACTTTCGGCTTTTTTCTGGTTAAATGGAGATAAGGGTCTCATCACAGATGCGTCTGCCTGGCTGGTATAATAACCCATGGCACAAGCAGAAAATGCTGAGATAACGAAACCATGCTCACACAAAGGAATGCAACAAATGAGAAACTTCCTTCACTTAAACAAAGGTTAAGAACTTTATGTTCATAAATTTAAAAATTTCAAAGAAATGAAGCAACAATTTGAAATCACAGATTACTCAAACTTGGCTAAGATGAAAGAGAATAGTTTTATAAAAATCAAAGAAACTGCTGGGCACTAGTGACTGGTGCCTTTAATCATAGCTACTCCTGAGGTTGAGATCGGAGGGGGGGGGAGGGGAAGAGAGAGACAGAGAGACAGAGGGAGAGAGGGAGACAGAGACAGATGGACAAAATCTGATCACAGACTAGTCTGACAACCTCTGGTCCTTTAGGAAAATTGGGAGAAAGGGAAGCAGGGTGCAACTGGTCATACACATTTCTTTATTTACCCTAAACCGAAAAGCAGCATTCGGCACAAGTGTACATTAACATCAGCTCCAGAAAAACTGTCTTTAACAGCTGCCAAACGGTAACTAGAGAGTCATCGGCAAAAGTAATTCTCAGCGATAACTCAGTCAACATAACTTTCAACTTTCAGCACTTAGTAGTTCATTACCATTTTGTCCCTGAGTCGCTCTCCCCGGATGAAGAGGCCGGCGCAGCCGTTCTCCTCGGGACGGGGGGCTCTGAAGACAGTGACGCTGCTCAGCCCGCTCCCTCCGAGTGGCAGCCACCCGCCGCTTGAGTCATCCCGGGTCATCACCACAGCTCGCACACGTGCGTAACTATTGCTGGAAAGACGCAGAGACTCGAGTCAGCTCTTCACAGACACAAACCAGACGCGTGGCCAGTCCCCCTTGAGAAAACAAAGGCTGTGTAGACTGGTGCCTCTATGCCCTCCCTCCACAACAGTCCTCACCCGGCTTTACTTCGTTAGCCGTTCACGATGACCTAGTAACAGAAGATGTCAGAACCTAGCTTCAGCCCATCACCTCCACAGGCAACACACATCCGATCTGAACAAGGACCTAGGGGAGTAGCACCAAAACGATGTAGGTCCCCATCAAACTTGTCCATATGTCCATCTGTTGCAGCATCATAACCAGACAAATCAAAGCTGTATTTAAATTTACAAAAGCCATAGGGTACATTATAAACAAAACGCGCTTAAGCTCATAGTCCACATTTTTTATTTCTTGTAGCAACTGGAAGCCTAAATTATTTACATAAAATATATGAAAACAAATGTTTATCAATCACAAATGGACCTGCAGGATCTTTTCATACCTTCTTTTGGCAGACTTCTTTTGGTGCCGGACCTGAGACTTGAACTCAGGTCCTGTGGCACTGCCACTAAGCTTTTGTGCTCAAGGGTAGAGCTCTAACACCTGAGACACAGCTCCACTTCAGCCTTTTCCTGGGTAGTTAACGAAAGATAGGAATCTCACACTTTCCTGGCTGGGCTGGGTTTGAACTGCAATCCACACATCTCCGTCTTCTGAGCAGCTAGGATTATAGGTGTGAGCCACCAGCGCCCAGGCTTAGACAATATTCAAATTCAAAAGTGGTACTCACTAGACACTATGTTGAAAATGAACGATACAACTTGTGGGTGGGGACATGAGGGAAAAACTGGGAGACAGTGAGGGAAGGGGTAACACTGTCCAAAAAGAAATGTTACTTTTTATCTGACTTAGGTAACTGTAACCCCCCCATATTACCTTTATTATAATAAAAATATTTACAAAAGCCAATTTCTCACTTTGTTTGCAAATCACTTCCCAGTATTGACAATGATTCTTAACATAGAACCTAAGCTATGTGTTTAATGTTTTAAATGTTCTACATGTCTGACACCTAAGCACTTTAAACAATTTGTAATAAGGCCCTAAGAGTAGTACACTGTGCTGCCCTCTTAAGAAATTGTGCTGAATATAACTTAAACTCCTCAGGGTACGAGTATCACCTGAGGCCCTACGGAACAGTTCGGGGCCTCCTGATGTGTTTTAACTTGTTTAAAATCTTTTAACTTGGTTCTTGTCACCATGCTTGTCTGAGAGCCTTCCTAGTGGTTTAAAATTTTAGTATGTGTAATTTACTGAGGTATACTTTACATGCAATAACAGGAATTGATCTTAAATTCAAAAAAAAAATTTTTTTTTTTGGTCATGGGGCTTGAACTCAAGGCTGGGGCACTATCCCTGAGCTCTTTTGCTCAAGTCTAGTGCTCTATCACTTTGAGCCACAGCTCCATTCCTTTTAAAAAAAAAAATTCTAGAATACATACATCTATTGTTACAGTCCAAGTGTTTGTGTCAAAAGTTACTGAAATCCTTACTGCCCAAGTAAGAGTCTTTAGGAAATATGGCTTTTCTTATGGCTTCATAAGAAAAATCACATGGTTGGGTTAGTGACCTTGTAAGAGAACCCAAAAGGCCACCTTGTCCTCCACTATGTGGTGGCACAGCAGCAGGACACCATGCATGGCCTAGAACGTGGGCCTTAGCCACACAAGCAAACCTGCTTCCTTCACAGACACCATGCATGGCCTAGACCGTGGGCCTTAGCCACACAAGCAAACCTGCTTACTTCACAGATTTTTGCTCTCCTAATAATATAATTTTATGATTACTTTGTAGGATACTGTTATTATACTGAACTACAAAGCGAATGTTACCTTGACAAATCTAATAATAGGAACTATCTACACATGATTACAGAGCAAACTGTTCTCAAGACTAAAAATTCTTAATCTCAAACGTGAGTTTTAAGGCTATGTATGTACTATGTTCGGTGAGGATGGAGCACACCTTCAATCACAATTTAATGTCATCAATGATTTATTTCCCTGAACCACCAACTTACAGGAAACAGACAAGCTGACTTTCATTGGTTGACTCTTCCTCAGATGAGTTTCCTAGATCTGGGTATATTTCCAATTCATCTACAACACCCTGGCTAAATTGTTAATATTTCTTAATAAATTATTTCCTTCATCTTTTTCTCCTTTCTGTAATATATCTAGCCAACACTTTGATTTTACGCAAAACTATCATAATACAAATTTCTATCATTTTAAAGTACTAGGTTGGTAGTGATTTATCCCACCAGTGACAGAAAACTAATAGAAAACATAACAGAAAACCTCTAAGCTAGGGGCTGGGAAGGTGGTTCAGTGGTAGAGTGCTTGCCTTGCATGCATGAGGCCCTGGGTTCGATTCCTCAGCACCACATAAGCAAAAAGAAAAAAGCCGGAAGTGGCACTGTGGCTCAAGTGGTAGAGTGCTAGCCTTGAGCTGAAGAGCTGAGGGACAGCGCCAAGGCCCAGAGTTCAGGCCCCACAAAGGGATCCAAAAGAACAAAAACAAAAAAAGAAAACCTCCAGGCTACGAAAGCCATCAACAAAACAAGTGACAAAGGTAACACTACCTGCTCTCTAGTTCTAGCTACAACAGACAAAACAGCTTCCTCACACATAAAAGATCCTTAAATCCTGTAAGGTGAGTTCTGTACTGCAAGAATTTATATACTATTTCTTTCCATTGAGAGTTGTTCACAATGGCAAAATATCTTTCCTAGCCACAAGATATTTGAAGCAAACAATGACTATCCAAATGCTAATACGGTTATTTAGAAGGTAACCATATGACAACTTATTATCTAGTCACTCAACTTTCAGGCATTAATATGTCACATATATAAACAAAATGGAAAGTAGAGACCAAAAGTGTAAGTAACACCTAATGGGAATATAGAAGATGACTAATGTTCACTTTTGTTTTGAGACAGTCTTGCTATGCAGCCCAGGTTGACCTGGAAGTTGGGATCCTCCTGTTTCAGCTTCCTGAGTACTGGGATCGCAAGCATGAGCTGGCACGCTTGGCTCAGTATTCTTACTTGATGTAAGTTTTAACAGAATACACCCCATGGAGGAAGCATGACCCACAAATATTGTACTTAGGATACCAGGTTTCAAAGGTGATGGAGCATCAGCAGAAGAGAGGAAGAAACACAGCCTTAACATCAGTATTCTACTTCAACAGATGAGGAAATAGGCAATGCTCTTCTCGGGAAGAACACTGCTGGATTGGCCCCAGCAAAGTAGGCATTTCTTTATCTGACTGGTAAGGAAATGAAGGACTGAGTCTGATTACAAAGACATAAGTCTAGCCAGAACCAGTGGTTCATGCCTATAATAGCAGCCCATGTCTGTAATCATAGCTGAGAGAGACTGAGACCTGAGGATCAAGGTTAGAACCCAGCAAGCAGAGATCAATCTGAGATTCTCACCTGCAATTAACCAGCAAGGAGCTAGAAGTGGAGAGTGGCTCAAGTGGTAGAGCACCAGGTCTTGAGGGGGTAAAAAGCTAATAAATGGCATAAAGCCAAGTTCAAGCCCCAGTATGTACAGACACACACAGGCACACGCACACACATGCACGCACACACACACAGAGAAAAGTCTAAATTGCTTTGCTATTAGTAACTTCAGACACTGGTATAAATATTTTCCACACAGTCATCAATGCAAACCAATACACAATATTCTGCGTATTACAAGCTACATCTCCAAGATTCCTAAGGTAATCCCTCTAATTAAGAGTTATGATTAAACTCCCCCACCTCATTTTGCTGGCCTACAAAAGGGGCAAAATACCTATGCATCACAGTTCCTGAGAAGTACATGTGGATACGCATGTAAAGTGGTTAGCATTGTGACTGACTCAGTTAGGTGCTCAATGAATGTTATGACTTTGAAGCTAAATCATTTGTGTAGTAAACTCAGGAGACAACCACCATCCCAGAACTTAGAAATTATTAACAAACACTAAGAATCAAGTTGTCAGCTAAGTCTCCCACAAACTGCTCACATGGTGACAGCACTCACTCAAATCCAACCAAGATACAGCATCTGCATGGTCTCACAAGAGGAGGAGGAGGACCAGACCTAAAGGATGAATGAGCATCTATGGTCTCCCAAAAGGAAGAGGAAGAGGAAGAGGAAGAGGAGGAGGAGGGGAGGGGGAGGGGGAGGAGAGGGAGGAGGAGCAGGAGGTGGGAGATACAAAAGCTCGGTGAATGGAGGTCCGAGGAATTCCACTGGCCTAGTAATCAAAAGCGACAGCGTCGATGCTGCTCTCTTTTCGAGGAGCTCTGAAGAGGCACCAGGGCCTCCTCCTTCCTTCACACCCAGGATCCCTGCCTCCTCTGAGCCTCTGGAGTCACGTCTCTGGGTCCTCAGTTCCATGGTCAGGAAAGGTTCACTCAACCTCCTTGAAATACTCCTGCAATTCGGTATGGACCACTTCTCCACATCAAAGCCCTCCAATATGTACAAGTTCTAAGACTGGGGCCTGGGCATCTTTGGGACGAATAGAAAATGAGGGTACATTATTCTAATACACACACATACCTTTACACACACACACACACACACACACACACTCACAAAGCAACAACAAAAATTAATAGTCTCTTGCCAGGCGCCGGTGGCTCACACCTGTAATCCTAGCTACTTAGGAGACTGAGATCTGAGGATCATGGTTCAAAGCCAGACCGGGCAGGAAAGGCCATGAGACTCTTATGTCCAATAAACCACTCCTAAACCAGAAGTGGTGCTGTGGCTCAAATGGTAGAACACTCACCTTGAGCTGAAGAGCTGAGGGACAGCACCCAGGCCCAGAGTTCAAGCCCCATGACCAACCAAAAAAGAAAAGAAAAAAATGATACTCTCTTAATTCCAAAATCAGTAAAAGGGGGTGGGGGGGTTAGCAAGATAAAGAACCCAGAGCAAACACTGGCAAAGTTTATGCACAAAATTCAGAGTAAATATAAACAATATAATTCCTCTATGATCACAGCTTAAAGGGAAGTACTATTTAAGCGGTATAACAGAGTAAAAGCAGCCTAAATAAGAAAAGGACACTAGTTAAAATCATGAACCACCTACACAGCAAGATAGGATGGAGTCAGGACAGAAACAAGAAAGTCCTTCCACTGTTGAATGAACAGATCTCCAAGATGCAGTCATTCTTCTCAGAAGGTCACAGCCTGTTCAGAATGCCCCTGTGCTGGGGAGAGCAGACACAAACGCTTGCCTACGAACACAGCTTTTACACAATCAAACTGACAACTGGACTGCCAGTGAGAGGAAACGGAATAGGAGTATAAGTAAATCTGTTCAACATTCTTTTATGTTTTTAAATTCTGTGCAATGTGTGTGCATTATTCGCTCAAACATCTATTCCCTGACATAGAGTCTCTAAGGGCTATGTATTCAAAATAACACTTGCCTTTGTGACTGTTAAGTATATATGCCATTGTACAGCACAAGACACTCCAGTGGCATACAGCCAGCCAGTCTTCTTCCCCTGATATTAACCGTACTCCTCTTCAACTTGAAAGAACCAACTATACTCCTGTCCCTGCCTACTGCTTTCTAGTAAGTATCCAAAGTAGCACCAACTAGCTCAAATGTAGCTTGGAAGCCCAATCCTTTCCACATTCTTCTACAGATTAGACCACAGCTCACATCAATATGCATTTAAAGCTGCTGAGCGCTGTGGAAATTAGAGCACAGAGCAAACGAGGTTTCGCCTGAAGAAAGGCTGGATACTGTCTGCTGGATAAGTAAAAAGCAGACATGCCCTTAAGAGATGTGAACTCAGGAAGTGGGCAGGAAGAGAGGGTGCTGCAGGGTGTTCTGTGCTGGACCTTGGTTTCGAGGATGTCCTTGAGGAGGTCCCATGGTGACACAAAGAAGCGTAACTGTCACCCTTTCACAGGAGGCCCAGCTTACCAGATTCCCACAGACTCCAGAGTGAAAACGAATAATCTGTATTTGAAATTCATTATACAATTTTATTTTTTTACTCTTTAGGAAGTCCTGTGACTAGACTGAGTAATTTAGAAATGTTTCCCCTGCGTAAGGTATGAGTGGAAGGCTCAGGTAATTGATACTTTATGGCTAGCTATGATTAGTAATTCTGATTTAAGGCAAGAGGTAGACAGCTATTTTTCTGATTTAGGTGAAATATATGCTATCTTCATGTGTGTTGATATTTAATTACATTGGAAAGTCCTATGAACCAGTTGGAAAGAAGGCACAGGAGCCCACTAATCCTTATTTTCTGTGTCTTTAGCAAAATTCTACAGCCATGGTCTCATCTTCACTACCACTGAATGACAGCTGTGGGTTTACGGATTGGATGAAGTCTAGCTGCACGGGACACACAGAGCCTCTCCATTCTGGAGGAAGCAGGTGGCTCTCCTGAGAAGGTAATACAGTATGAACATTTGGAATGGCTTTCACTAAGGAAGCCAGCACTTCAGTACAAGTATTTGGCCTAGCTTGTGTGTATATAACATCCTGGCCACACTGGCAGGACAGTGAGAACAGGAGGAGGATGTCAGTTCCTGAGGATTATGCAGCACCTGAGGCAGCAGTGAAGGTATGAAGAAAGAGAGTGGAAGGGACCTGGAGAACCGGCAGACTAACTCCCCAACAGACCACCTCTACAGAGCGTCCACACAAGAAGCTTTACTTCTACAAGTAAAACTCACCAACAGGTCAGTACTCTGATATGGCCAGCTCCTGGGTGTCTTAGCAGTGCCTGCACAACACAGGCATTCAGTAGCCACTTGACTCACTCACTTACAGTGAATCAAAAATAACCAGGTAAATCAGACAGAGGAGGCCTGAGGATGTTTAGTGCTCGTAGAAATACCATCACCAGGTGGCTCTGAAGAGAGTCAACAACGAAGAATAACTTCAGGAGTCAACATTTAGAATTCTTTAGGCGGCTACACAACAGTTACACAGTTAACAATTGTGCATCCTGGAGAAGACAGTTTACAGCCATCCTCTGAAAGGGCCACACTAGTTTAGAAGAGTGTAGGCAACTGAATAGCTAATCTTTTCAATTTCAACATAAACTGGTTCCATTTTCATTGAAAACTGAATGCTCTACCTTAGTACTGTTCAACAGAAACACAATACAAGCCACATGTGTAGTTTAAAATGTTTTAGTTATTACATTAAGAGTACAAAGAACAAGTATGAAGCACAGCTCTGAGGGCCTATTCCCTTCAAATTATCATGGAAGACTGAGTAGCCAGAATCCACTTCCTCAGAACTCAGAAAGCAGGAAAGGTCTACAGAGAGCAAGCAAATGCTGAATGACGAAGAGGCACCTTGTCCATCGCCTGAATGCACACTCTCTCCTGGGTCTTCTGTCTTTAAGATGGGCTCCATATGTACAAGCAAGGGTCTTACTCTTGGGTCCATGGAAGCAGAATACACTCAAACACCTTGTCTGGTCTGTTCTGTCTGTCCAGAAGGAATGATAAGGACTAATATTCGGTACTTATATTTCTCAAACACACTACAAGGCAAACAAAGCAGCTGTTGTGCAGTGACTGGAGTAGGGGCTGACATGTAAACACAAAAGGCCTGGAAGGAAAGCTGGCAGAAAGGGTTCTTCAGGACTCAGAAAGACCAAACCAACTGCACAGACTGGGGATTTTGGAAGACCACATACATTCCTGCACAGAACACATGTTCCTTCACAGAGACCCCAGGCCCCATCCCCTCCCTGTGTCATCTCTGCCTGCTCTCAAGACTCAGTAGAAGCTGGATACAAAGGGTGGAAGGCAGAACTGTAAATGGCCTAGCCACAAGCCGAAGAAGTGCCACTGTAGTCCAGACAACTTGAAAAAACTGTGACAGTTTTTCTTTCTTTTCTGTTTTTAAGTTCCTGGTATTCAAAGAAACAGCTATAAAATCACAGAATGATCACATGCGAAAAGACAGAGAGCTTCAAGACTCACACTTCTGGATTTCAAAACTACTACAAAGTTTCAACAGCCAAACACTGAGGTAGGTAAGAATAGTGTGTGAAAAATTATCCCTTGGATTTTTGTTTGGGGGGAGGTCCTCCCCCTCTCCTTCCTCCTCTCCCTCCCTCTCTCCCTCCCTCCTTCCTTCCTTCCTGAACTCTGGGCCTGGGCACTGTCCCTCAGGCTCTTTAGCTCAAGACTAGTGCTCTGCCACTTGAGCCACAGTGTCGCTTCCAGTTTTCTGAGTTGTGTACTGGAGATAAGATTCTCAAGAGCTTTCCTGTTCAGGCTGGCTTTGAACCTGTGATCCTCGGATCTCAGCCTCCTGATAACTAGGATTACAGATGCGAGCCATCGGAGCCCAGCTTGTTTTTTCTTTCTTTTTGACAGGTTTCTATTGCTCTGTGCAGCCCAGGCTGACCCTGAACAATGCTCTTGCCTTCTCACTCTCCCACGTAGGGAACCCCACTCCGCACCGGTCTACTTATTTCATTTTTTGACAAGGCACTGCTGCTCTTTCATTTGTGTGCCTGTATGCATGCGCGCGTGAGTGTGGGCACACAGGTCTTAGGGCTGAATTCAGGACTTAGGTATTATCCCAGAGCGTTTTTACTCAAGGCTTGAGCCACAGTACCATGTCTGGGTTTCTGGTGGTGTGAAATGTACTCATTACTTTTGTAACTGTAACCACTCTATACACCACCTTTATAATAATAAAAAAATTAAAGAGTATTGCTGACAGGCAGAAAAAAATCTATTAGCAAGTTAACTTTAAAATAAAACGGATTGTAGTACAATGTTCTGAAACAGTTTAGAGACAAAAAGCTGACAGAATACAGATCTGGCAGCCAATGTGTGATGGTGCAGAGCAGGTTTTAAGAATGGGAACTCTGAATTAAACCTTGCACAGGACAGTCTAGCATTGGCTGATGAGCCAAATAACATAGCAATTCCTCTGGGAATGCAAACAAAGACACTCCATCCTGGTAACATCCTTCCAGTTAGCCTAAAATAACAGAGTACGATTTAGTTTTGTAGCTAATTTTTCTTATAGCAAGATATCCTTAACCTCTCAATTTTTCCATACCCAATTACACCAATACTAAGTCACAGGTAAGGAGTCAAATAAAACTCTGAGGTAGAAGTTCTCATTCCAGGGCTGGGTACAGCATGAGGCCCCAGATTCTGTCCTCAGCACCACATGAAAACAAAGCAAAAAAAACAAAAAAAGCCATGCTCTTTTTTTGGTTTTTTTTTTGGTTGGTCGTGGGGCTTGAACTCTGGGCTTGGACGCTGTCCCTCAGCTCTTCAGCTCAAGGCAAGGGCTCTACCACTTGAGCTACAGCGCCACTTCTGGTTTTCGGGTGCTTTATTGGAGATAAGAGTTTCACGGACTTTCCTGCCCAGGCTGGCTTTGAACCATAATCCTCAGATCTCAGCCTCCTGAGTAGCCAGGATTACAGGCGTGAGCCACCAGAGCCCGGCTAGCCCAGGCTCTTTGAACTTTATCACTGACATAATCAAAACAAATACATTGGTAATAAATAATATAAAAATAGCGTCTACCTCCAAGTATTCAGTCAGAAATAAATTATTTTATCTTATGCTTCAGGATTCCAAGCTGCAGGATTTCTCTAGTGTAAGCTGTGAAGGAAGTTCGCGGGCTCTCCATGACTCTTGCATGTGTGCACAAACACATGCCTGCCCGCCCGCAGGTGGACAAGTTTGCATATGCCGTGTGGCAAACAGTGACCCCTGCTATCAACCGGCCTTAAGTGTGCTCTCAGACTACAAACCAAAATGGCCTGCTAAACAAAACCAACCTCATTCTAAAACTGACCCTGTTTAAGGGCTCCTCATGGCTCAGAAACCCCCAGAACTTGTAGGTTCATGAGTTATGTGCAAACCTAAAGAGTTTTAGTCACCCAATGAAAAGGCCTGAAAGGGAAGAAGGGATGGTTCCCCAAAGAAGAGTAGGCTGACCTTCACAAAGAGTCCTGGTTTGTTTGATAGAGTCAAGCTACAGATGGTCATTACTTTAATTACTGTAAACATACACTTCCTTTTAGGCGCATGGCACATCGTGAAGATGGAAAATACACATATGGTATTCTTGCATAAGCTAGAAGCTCGCTCATGACAAGAAAAAATGAGTTAAGAATAAGGAGCAATGTACAACTTCTGTGCAGGGGATACAACCAAGTTGGTACCTAAAAACAATTACATTGAAAAACAAGATCTTGGACTCTGCAGAGGCAGACAGAAAGGCAGCTGGGGAGAGGCTATCTGAATGCACATCCTATGCTAATAATGAAGCCCAAGAATGCAGCAGTGTCTTCACAGACAGAGCGGTAACACAGAATCCTGGATCTATTCTTCTGAACAGAACTAAGGCAGAACAAATAATACAAAAGGTAAAGGTGTACAGAAAAAGGCAGGAGTTAATGATACCCACACTAAGATTATAATGCTGAAAAACAAGTCAGGCAGACCTGCAGGATACTGAAAAGTAGCAGCTGTCCACAGGTGTGTGCTTAGATCTTAATTCTCCAAAGGCTATGTAATTCAAGGCATGGTGGCAAGCTTATGACATCACTGGGAGATAGTGGGCGTTCAGGAAGTGGGGCCTAATGGCCAGTTAGGTCCCTGCAGATGTGCCCTTGAAGGGGGCATGGAGACCACAGTCCCTTCCCCTCTTCATCTCCTGGCCACCACGAGTCCCCCATTATGGGCCCAAAGCAACAGGCCCAAGCAATCACAAACTGGAACCTCTGAAACTCTTAAGGCAAAAGACAAATCGTTCCTCCTTGACAAGTTGTTTTCAATGGATTGCAATGTCTGGAATAAAGGTTGTTTTTATTTTTGTTTTTGCTTTCTGTGCCAGTCCTAAGACTTGAATGCAGGGCCTGGGTGCTGTTCTTGAGCTTCTGTGTTCAAGGCACTCTACCACTTGAGCCATAACTCTACCTCTAACTTTTCTGGTGCTTATTTGGAGATAAGAGTGTCACAGACTTTCCTGCCTAGGTTGACATTGAACTACGCTCCTCAGCTCTCACTCAGCTTTCTGAGTAGCTACGATCACAGACATGAGCCCAGCTGGAACAAAGAATGAATGGATAATCTACTCCCCTTCCCAGACAGCCAGTGCTGCCATAGCAGATAGTTTGCTGTCCTTCACTGTTTTGTATATTAACTCCCACACCAAGCCCTAGGTAAGCTCAAATGTTGTTTTGTTCTTTAAATACATCTTTAAACGAAGGGAGTGCCAGGCAGCAAATAAGCACCAAAGAAAACATCCACTGATAAACATTTCAATGGGGGGGGGGTGCCTTTCCTAGTAGCTATCATAGCATACGGTAAACATACATCATATCTGAAGGAGGGGGCAGCAGCAGGCTGCACAGAGATCAAAACAAGACAGTACTTAATACAGTGCAGTAAAGAACAGGCAGGCAGGTTTCTTACGTGTGGGTAGTAAGACACGTGTCTTAACACATGCAGTCAAATGTGTTTATTATACAACCAATCCCTAAGTCCCACAAATGTCTCTATCCACGTTTCTGAAGGCAAAGTCCAAGAAGATGTTTAAAAAAGGAATTCCTGTATGAAGTGAAACTGAGGTAGAATATAGTCCGAAAGTCACAAGAATGAGTGCAAAAAATGCTGAAATATATACAAACATTTAATGTGTAGCCCCAGGAAGGCCCCTCAAATCTCCGCAGAACAGCAGTATTCACAGGAAGTCTACTAGAAAGAAATTACAATTTTATTATTTTTGGTCCGGTCATGGGGCCTGAACTCTGGGCCTGGGCGCTGTCCCTCAGCTCTTCAGCTCAAGGCTAGCGCTCTACCACTTGAGCCACAGCGCCACTTCCGGCTTTTTTCTTTTTGCTTATGTGGTGCTGAGGAATCGAACCCAGGGCCTCAGGCATGCAAGGCAAGCACTCTACCACTGAGCCACCTTCCCAGCCCCAAGAAATTACAATTTTAATCTGCTAAGCTACAATTATCTAATTATTAAGAGAAATATTTCTAACAGGGGCAAAAAAATAAACTCCTAACAATGTTAGAAATGATGATCTAGCCATAGATCTAGCTCTAACTTCACAAAGGTAGAAAATATCTGGGTAGATAAAATCATGAGGACATTAGAAGACAAACTGAAAACCTGGGGGAAACATACTTGGTAAAGACCAGTATCCTAATACAAAAATAAAATTTTTAAAATTAGTGTTAAAAGGATATAGAAATAAACAGGAAAAGATGAAAAGGAATCTACAAAAAAAGATAACAGGTTATCCAATCTCACTAGTAATCAATGAATTCAAATCACAATAGTGTGATACTTACCTGGTAACTAGTAAGGCCTTAAAAGTCTAATAGTACTAGAACAGTGTAGCCCTCCACAGTGCTGACTGGAATGGGAACTGCTATGATGTGTCTCGATCACAGTTTGACAAATTTAAATTTCTTTTTTTTTTTTTTTGGTTGGTCGTGGGACTTGAACTCTGGGCCTGGGCGCTGTCCCTCGGCTCTTCAGCTCAAGGCTAGCGCTCTACCACTTGACCACAGTACCACTTCCGGTTTCCTGAGTGGTTTATTGAAGAGTCTCACAGACTTTCCTGCTTAGGCTGGCTTTGAACTGGGATCCTCAGATCTCAGCCTCCTGAGTAGCTAGGACTACAGGCGTGAGCCACCAGTGCCCAGTCCAAATTTAAATTTTAGTGCATGGAATTATCCATATAACAATGCTACCTTTTTTAATTCAAACTGGGAGATTCTTGAACAGTATATGACACTTTTGCTCACTGGCTAGCATTCTGCCACCTGAGCCACACCTCCAACCTCTTAATTCTTAAGGAACAGAGTCACTTGGCTCCTGGCACACGCCTGTAATCCTAGCTACTCTGGGGGCTGAGTGAGATGTGAGGATCACAGTTCAAAGACAGCCCAGGCAGGAAAGCCCATGACTCTTATGTCTAATTAACTACCCAAAGGCTGAAAGTGAAGGTATGGCCCAAGCGCTGGATTGCAATCTGTAAGCAAAAAAGCTCAGGACAGCTCTCAGGCTTTAGACCAAGCCCTGGGACTGGCACATGTACACATGCACACACACACAAAGAGACAAGAAAGTATACTCCCAGACTCCTGCAAACACACACACACACATATACACACACACTTCCTGTAGTAAAAAACAAAAAAAAAAAACTATAACAGTAGGAACCTGCTCATGATTAGTAAGAAACTAAAAGTAAATTTTCCTTAAGTACTAAAATGGAAATCTTAAATAGTCTGACAAAGTAAAGGAAAAAAAACAGACTTCAAAACAACATGACCCAGGTACTGGTGGCTCATGTCTGTCATTTTAGCTACTCAGGAGGCTGTGATGCAAGGATCGTGATTTGAAGCACCTCAGGTAGGAAAATCGATGAGACTCTCATCTCCAATTATTCACCAGAAAAGTAGAAGTAGAGCTGTGGCTCAAAGTGGTAGAGTACTAGTCTTGGGGGGCGGGAGAGCTCAAGGACAGTGCCCAGGCCCTGAGTTCAAGCCCATTGCCAATTAAAAACAACAAACAAAAAACTTTGAAATAGTATGACCTCCAGTCTGGGGAGAACATAGTAAGACTTAAAAATATTAATCTGAAAAAAAATATTAATCTGGCCAGTCACCGGTGGCTCACATCTGTAATCCTAGTTACTCAGGAGGCTCAGATCTGAGGATCACAATTCAAAACCAGCCTGGACAGAAAAGTCCATGAGACTCTGATCTCCAATAAACCATTAGAAAACCAGAAGTGGAACTGTGGCTCAAGAGGTAGAGTGCTCACCTTGAGCTGAAGAGCTGAGGGACAGGGCCCAGGCCCAGTATTCAATCCCCCACAACTGACAAAAAAATTAATATATATATACACACACACACACACACACACACACACATATATTAATCTGGACCAGCAAGAATGGAAGGCACACCTGTAATCTCAGCACTAGGGAGACTAAAAGGCAGAAAAAAGTGAGTTGGAGGTCAGTCTGAGCTATACAGCAAACCCTGTTTTTAAAGGCAACCAAGAAAGAAATTTAAAATATGAAAAATAAAACAAAGCAACACAAGCCCTAATGAACACTTAATGGTAACCACACAACAGTAAACTTTTACCTAGACACTAATCCATCTTAGGTGTTTAAACACAGGTTTACTTTAGACAATAACCTTCTACACACTGGCACCTGCCACTACGTCCAGTTTTTACTGGTTGGGATGGGAGTCTGCTAACTTTTGCCCTGATTGACACTCTCAATCTTTTCCTCCATGTGGCTGGGATTATCGGTTTGAGAGAACTGCACCTGTCACCTCAATGGCTACTTTCTGTGCTAATACAATCAGCCCTGCCTTAGAAGAGCTCATTGAAATGGGAATCAATTTGACATTTACGTGTGTCAGAAATTACAAGTGAGCACAAACCGAACATGTGCTTTCCTTGATAGCAAAGGACAATGGAGAGTAATCAAGATATTTTTCTTGATTACCCACAAATCTCAAACTCGCATATTTCTCTACAGCTATAATTTTTGTTTTATTTCTAAACAAAAATGTGCATCTTCAGAGGGTAAACTTTAAAAATAAACAAAGCAGTATATTAAATGTGTAGAAGTTAGAAGGCATGGGCCAGGAACCCCAAGGATGGACGCTGTACCATGACACACCACCCTGCACTCCTTTGGAAGAGATCCTCACTGACAACCAACCTTCTTGACTTTGTTGGAAACAGCTCAGCTTTCCAAGATGCCTCATCTACTATCAAGATAAAATTCGCAAGTTCTCTTGCAGAGATCCCTTAATGTCCATCTACTTTTCTAGTTTTACTCACAGGAACTAGAGTCTAAGCTTGTTTCCACCATATGAAAAAAACAAACATAGTTTTGATTCTTTGAGGGCATAATTTCCACTTTGAATCTTCTGAGAGCTCCTTCTGACCTGTGCCTCCAGCAAGTCCTTATCTGAGTCTCTGTCTCCTCCCACTGCCATGACCCCTGTGTTGGGAAAGAATAAGCCACCACCCTCAGATGAGTGCACTGGGTGATAAGCCCCCTGCCGTATTCTCATACTACACCTACTCCTTAATGAAGGTCAACAGAGTTTGTCTGTCTCAGCCACTAGACCAAACCTTCAGAGATTACTGCCAATGCTTGAGGGGGAATGAGGGGGAGATACTTTTTATTTCAGACAAGGCCCAGGCAGAGAAACAGTCAAAGTGACCTAAAAGTGAGTTTTGTGCCAGTCAAACTTGCAAACCATCTTGCCCTGCCCCTAGGTGATCTAGAGGTGAACTTAGTCATTGTACCACTACACTGCCAGCGGCATTCCCACACCATGTCTGAACATGTCATCACGCTAGAACATGGTATGTAACAAAAGGCACTACCACAAACACCCGTGCATGTGATGAGGTGAGTGTGGACTTCCTCCATGACAGCCTCCGCCTTCAGTTCCTGGGGCCTCCCACCAGCTGCACCCTGGCGGTGAGGTGAGCCCATGACTCCTGATACAAGTTCACAGTCTAAGTAATTCTTTTCCTTGTGAGATACCTCATTAGTACGGAATCATTTTATATCATTTGGCTTTGCAAACACATGTTTTTGATTATAAGAGAAAATGCAGTCTGTTGGTTTATATACTCTTATTAACTTTGGGTCCACTGCTTAATCAAATGCCTTAAATTATCCCCAAGCTGAAATCACATCATTTTTCATAATCTAGATCTGACAGCCTAACTCAATTGTATAAAGCAATTGTGTAACTCTTACAAAAATGACCAGAGATTTTGTGTGTGTGTGTGTGTGTGTGTGTGCGCGCGCGCGCGCGTGTGTGTGTGCATACATGCCAATCCTGGGGCTCAAGCTCAGAGCCTGGGGGCACCATTCCTGGACTTTTTGGTTGAGGATAGCACTCTACCACTTGAGCCACAGCTCTACTTCCAGCTTTTTAGTGGCTAATTGAAGATAAGAGTCTCAAGGACTTTCCTACTGGGGCTGGCTTCAGATCACCATCCTCAAATCTCAGCCACCTAAAATAGCTAAGGATTTTTGGGACAAAAGTGGCAAATAATGGTTAATTCTGGATAAGGACACAAATCACTTATTGTCATATCTTCTCTTATTAAAATTTTCTACAAACAAATTATTCATAAAGCCCTTTTGGACACAATGCCACTGTAATGTTTGGGGTAAATTATTTTATAATTCCAATGTGTATTTTTCACCTATAAAAATAGAGATCCTATTTAAAACCCACATTTTCTTTAATTCTATGAAACACATGAGGCAAGTAATTTACCCTAAGTAGTCTCCCAAAGTTGTAGGGCACGTATTATTACTCTTACTTAGAGCTAATTCTACAGCATTTTCAATGAATTACTAGTTCTATTCCTACCACTAGTAAGATCAACCATTGAACCCTTTAGTGCTTCGTATGTACAGACACAGTTCAATGATTTACAGGTGTGAAGCCACCGGCACCTGGCTAATAGTTCTAATTTCTAAGCGTTCTAATTTTTGTCTTGAGATCTGCTTTCATGGGGCTGGGAAGTTGGCTCAGTAGTAGAGCGCTTGCCTTGCATGCCTGAGGCCCTGGGTTCGATTCCTCAGTACCACATAAGAAAAAAGCTGGAAATGGCGCTGTAGCTCAAGTGGTAGAGCGCTAGCCTTGAGCTGAAGAGCTGAGGGACAGTGCCCAGGCCCAGAGTTCAGGCCCCACGACCGGACCCCCCCAAAAAAAAGAGAGATCTGCTTTCATTACTACTAATGACTACACAGTTCTACCATATCCCATCATACAGGTTTTCAGTTTTACATTTGCTATGACAGAGTTCTGCATTCTTGCTATTGATATTCCCTTAAAGCGACACCAACGCCGTCATTCCATCTATTCAGAAGGTAAGGCAGGAGGACTGGGAATTTGAGGCCAGCCTAGACAAAGTTGAAGTTAGCAAGACTCCATCTCAAACACAAGATACAAAACATGCCCCAGCTCTCTACCACTGTAGTGGTAGACCTCCTGTCTACATGTGTGAAGAGCCCTGGGTTCAGTCCCAAGTACCATTTAAAACAAAATAAAAACTTCAATGCAAAAGCATAAACATAAGCCTTGTGAGCAGTATTATCTGCGATGGACTACAAACTATCACAGAAACCTGTGCTCAACAAGAAGTAGCCTAGTATTGGGAGCACAAAAACATGTCCTTCTCTGTATTTGTACATGCTGATCACTAAGACTTCACAGAAGACTGTCTCATTAAAAACAGATAAAATGACTCCAAGATAAGATTATTTAAAAATAAACAACACCAAGTTTTATGAATCAACTATGCTGAGAAGGAATAAGGATTAAAATATATGAGCCAGTTGGGCATGGTGGCTCATGCCTATAGCCTGGTCAGTGAAGTTCATGAGACTCTTATCTCCAATTAACCACCACGAAGCAGGAAGTAGATCTGTGGCTCAAGTAGTAGCCTGGTAGCCTTGAGCAGAAAAGCTCAGGGGCAATGACACCCAGAGAGAGAGAGAGAGAGAGACAGAGAGAGAGACAGACAGACAGACAGAGACAGAGAGACAGACAGAGAGACAGAGAGAGACAGACAGAGAGACAGAGAGAGACAGAGACAGGGGGAGGGTAGAGGGAGGGGAAGAAAGGGAGGAGACAGAGATACAGAGAGAGAGAGACAGAGACAGAAAGACAGGCCAAACAGGTGTGGAAACTCCAGCATTTAAGAGGCTAGTCAGTATGAGCTACATAGCAAGTTTGAGACCAATCTGGGTTAAAAAACAAATGAGCTTTATAACGTTTAAACTGAAATATATGTTTTCTAGCAAGTTAATAATCCTTAAAAGAAAAAAGTAATCCCACCCTTAGGCTACATGAAAATGAGCACTGATTATTTCATGAGCATACCCCTGTTCTTCTGAAGAACCAGAAGTTCTTTTAACACTCCCTTATCGCTAATCAAAAACTGTTAAGGAGGGAGGTCACATTTACTTAACAGCCCGCGGAAGCAGGGACATATTATCCTAGCTTTACAGATGGAGAATCAAATACAAAGACAGGTTATGCAATCTGTCCAAGTCTTTTGGTATGTGTTTGTGGGTTTTGTTTTTTGAGACAGGCTATGCAGCCCAGGCTGTCCTGGAATTCCTTATACAGTCTAGGCTGTCCTTGAACTTATTATCTTCCTTCTTGCCTCTGTCTCTCAAGTGTTGGGATTCCAGCCCTGCTCCACCATGCCCAGCAGTGTGGTTCTTTCTTAACACATACTATCTAATGGGTTTCATAGCTATAATTTCAAGGTATGATAACTATAACTACTGTTTTACTGAGCATCAACTCTGCCAAGAGAAAAGGTTTGTACTTTTCTATTGGTATTATGGGATGAACTGTGCCCCTTAAAAATATACATTTTGAAGCCGAACCCCTAGCATCTTAGAATGTACTTAGAATGTTACCTTACCAGCAAGTTGGTCCTGCCAGCACTTGCCTCCAGAATGATGAGACAAGGCATTTCTGTTATCAAATGCCAATGTGGGACCTAGCTGCTACAGCACCAAGGAATGAACACAGGTGCTGTCACAGATACACCTAAAATAACTAGGGCTTGTGAGTACTGCCTTCTACTGTAAACACTAACACATTTTACACATTAGTACAAATAAAATGTCATTTTCTTCCCACTCAAGTCAACAAAAACTCTATCTACAGTCATTTAACACCTGGACTGACAACCCTGTTAAGATTTTAAGAAAAATTCACTGCATTTTCATTCACTGCATTTTCATTCTAAGTATTACCAAAACAGAAACACACAGATTTGTGAAGACTTTTAGTTCTATACTGCTGAGCTGCAACTGTGACAAACTTGTCATTAATATTGAACTAAATCTAAATATCAAAGGATAATAAAACTGTGTAAACTTCTTAAAGGGATTAAATGTGTTAGATGAATGTGATCTGGACAAATGACTCAGATTTACTGGTGGTATTTCTTGGTCATTCATTAAGTCAAGCATGAAGTCTGGCAGAGTGTTAGTATGTTCCTTAAAGAACTACTCCAATGGTGGCCTTTTGCTCACGGACATCTAATCCATGGATAGAGGCCATACTCAAAAGTTGTCCATTTTTAATGACCCTCACACCACAAGCAGAAAGGCATGGCAATATACAACTGTCCCAGCTACCTGGGAAGCTAAGGCAGGATCATATAAATGCCCTGGATTTGAGACCAGCTTGACATAGAATTTGGGATCCTATCTCAAAACAAACAACCAAGAAACGAGAAAGGGCTACTAACCCCAACATTAAAAAAAAAACAAAAAACCCATAGGATTACATATTCTGGTTATTCAAAATTCATGTTTTAACTTTATCAGCCTAGGAAACACTATTGGAAGGTTTTCATTTGCTTAATTATGTCAAAAATAACAATATTTAAAACTAACAAAATGGGGGCTGGGAAGGTGGCTCAGTGGTAGAGTGCTTGCCTTGCATGCATGAGGCCCTGGGTTCGATTCCTCAGCACCACATAAGCAGAAAAGGCCGGAAGTGGCGCTGTGGCTCAAGTGGTAGAGCACTAGCCTTGAGCTGAAGAGCTGAGGGACAGCGCCCAGGCCCAGAGTTCAGGTCCCATGACCATACCACCCCCCCCAAAAAAAAACCCTAACAAAACAGTTGGGTGTCAGTGGCTCAACTCCTATAATCCCAGCTACTCAGGAGGCTGAGATCTAAGGGTCACAGTGCAAAGCCAGCCTGGGCAGTTAAGTCTATGAGACTATATTTTTGTCAATCGTAGGACTTGAACTCGGACTGGGCCTTGTCCCTGAGCTCTTTTGTTCAAGGCTAGCACTCTACCACTTTGAACCACAGCTCTACTTCTGGGTTTTGACTGGTTAACTGGAGGTAAGAGTCTCACCAAGACTTTTCTGCCCAGGCTGACTTTGATCCCAGATCTCAGCTTGAAACTGTTGTCTCCAATTAACCACTAGAAAGCAAACTGGAGGTGGAGCTGTGACCCAAAGTGGTAGAGCATTAGCTCTGAGCTATAAAAGTTCAGATAGTACCCAGGCCACCTTGAGTTCAAGCCCATGACTGACTAAATAAATAAATAAATTTTACAAAATGTATTGACTGGCACAATGTCAACCACTGTATTACTTCAGAAGAGATAAGGAGGGGCTGGGAAGGTGGCTCCGTGGTAGAGCGCTTGCCTTGCATGCTCAAGACCCTGGGTTCGATTCCTCAGCACCACATAAGCAAACAGAAAAAAGCCGGAAGTGGCGCTGTGGCTCAAGTGGTAGAGCGCTAGCCTTGAGCTGAAGAGCTGAGGGACAGCGCCCAGGCCCAGAGTTCAGGCCCCACGACCGGACCCAAAAAAAAAAAAAAAAAAAGAAGAGATAAGGACCCATAATGATGCTTAGTTCAAGTGGTCTGATAATAAGCAAGCTAAGGTTTAGAGACCAAGGCCTACAAAGGCCTTCACTTGTTCAGGATTTGTCCAGAATTAAGAAGAAAATGTGTCTCCAAATCCCAAATTTAATGCTCCTTAACTATACCATACTGTATAAAAGATAACTAAGAATTAAATATACACAAACAGTTTAGAAATGCTCACTTTAATCCTATTTGTAATGTTTTTAAAAAGTCCTACCCCCCAAAATTATTTTGCCATCCAGCACTTTTAAACACAGGAACAAGATTTCATTTTCCATATTCAAAATTAAGAAGGGGGGGAACCATGAAATCATGGGGACAGCTGAACATCAGTGGCTCATGCCCATAATCCTAGCTACCCAGGAGGCTGAGATCTGAGGACTGCTACAGGAAGCCAGCCCAGGCAGGAAAGCTCCTAACATCCTTACCTCCAATAAACTACAAAAAAAAAAAACAAAAACAAAAAAAACTGACAGTAGAGCCTTGACTCAAGTGGTAGAGTGCTAGTCTTGAGCTGAGGGACAATGCCCAGGCCCAGAGTTCAAGCCCCAAAACTGACCAAAAAACAAACAAACAACAACAACCAAAAACCCTCAGGGATAGCACTCAGATCCTGAGTTCAAGCACCAGAGCTGGCACCAAAAAATAAAAAAAGCCCAAGCATTTCAAAGCCCAAATACTACCATATACTGAATTTTTCTTTTGAGGAAGGCAAATAAAAATACGTTCATCTTTTTAAAAAACGCCATTGCTAGCTTGTCTCAAGGAAAAATAGGTTTCATTTTTTTTTAAAGCAACCACAGGATCAAATGTTCAAAACTTCAGAATCAAATGTTAAAAAATAGAACTACAATAGTATTGATAAAAGCTAAGGTCTATCATACAATAAAAATAATGTAGTTTTGGAAGAATATTTAATGCCATGGTAATACTCCCAATGTATCACTGTAGTACTGCAATTCCATTCTACTGAAAATGCTTACGCATATATAAACTATGTAATAGTTGAGTAAAACATGTACCATGGTACTTGGCACAAAGTGAAAAATCAAACAAATGAGCATGCTATATCACCTACATCAAAAAGACAGGTATGACCAGATACCAAAAATGTCATTTTCTTGTAATCTAGTAGCAATGCAGACAAATTATTATTTATTCACTTTAGAGATTGTTTTACATATAAAGTAAACTACTCTTGCATAGGGTAAATACTTGAATGCAGTTCCAGTTCCTACTGAAGGCTGAAGAAGAAAAGTGGGCTTTTGACAAAGCCTTCCCTACATGTGGTAAGACTTCCCAGTCATCAATGATCCTCACCCTTTCCAGTCAGGCATTTCTCAGTCACCAGCCACAGCCGGAAATAATGGATTCTGTTCCTGTGACCCTTTCCTGATCAGTCTCTTCTTCTTTATCCCTACCCAGTTCCTCACAGCTGGCATTACATACAGAAAATCTGTAGAAGACCAAAACAACTTAAAAATAATAAACAGCCAGAGATACAAACTGCTAAGTCCTGACCTTTCTATGTCAACACACACACACACACACACACACACACACACACACACACACACACTTCTTGATAACATGGTTCTTCTACTGTACAGCTCAGAGGTCAAACCCTGCCAAATATTTCATCTGTGTCTAGCATATTTGTTGTTGTTTTATTTTTATTGTCAAGGTGATGCACAGTGGGGTTACAGTTACATAAGTCAGGTACTGAGTACATTTCTTTTTGAACAGTGTCCACCCCCTCTATGACAGTTTTAGGCTGGAAATAAGTTATTTCTAAAACTTGCAAAAGAAAAATATTTTAAAAATGAGGCTAATTTTGGCCTTAAAAAAAAAACCTTCTTCAAAGCATAGTAATTTACTTTTCTCTTAATTTCTCAACCTACTTCTTAGCACAGCTAATATTCTCAAATGCACACCAAAATGATTTAGAAATTCACACACACACACACACATCCCAAACCTAAAAAATGAGGCAGTATAAATCCATTAATTCAACCACATTTACTAATCATCTATCACCAACCACTGTGAAAGGCCAAATAGGGTAGATTTAGCAAGAAAACCGGAAGTAAATGAACAGTAATCCTAATATAAGCTGTCTAAATAAAGAGATAATATAATACAGGAGGGAGGGAAGGACAGGGTGGAGTATGGACAGTCTAGTGTACACAAGAAAGGGGTCTGAGGAAAAATGATCACTTGCAGGGAAGTTGTTTGAGGAGAGATCATTTCAGGCAGGCCAGAATAGTGTTTCAAAAGCACAATTCAAGACTGTCAAGTTTTAAGCCAGAAAGAAGATGGAAATGAAGCTAAAGCAGGTGAGCAGTCACTTAGCTCATATTTACATAGACTGATTGACTTCTAAACAACTTTTATGTACCTACATCTATATAAACAGTATTTAATGTTACACAGATTTCTAGTTTCCATTCATTTCTAGTATACTTTCCAACTCTAAACATACACACAAATATATATAAACACATTCACCAAATATTTATACATATACATTTATGGTGTACAGATGTAAATATATAGTTGTACACATCCTTGGACTAACCCGTCATAGGTTACACTTTCAATGAGGCACTGAACGATATGACAAAAATCTGCTTTTGATTTATAGTTCTAACCCAGATTACACCATATCAAGTTTATCACAATTGACCTAACTCTAATTAACCTAGTTCTAAAACTTAATATAATCCCAATTTGCTATCAGAAAGGCTAGTACTGACACACAGTGTTTCTGGATAATGTCAGCTAGTAAGTAAAATGCTTAATATTTCAGCTATTTCCTTTCTCCAAGAGCTTTGGTCAAACTGGCTGAGAACACGTACCACTATATTCATTCAATAACAAAGCACAGAGACATTTCCTCATTATGTAATATGCCTTTAATAGTTTAAATTCTATTTAACATTGTCCTCATAATCTGACTGGAAGTGAAACATCTTTGTGCACCTACTTAAAATAAAGTTCAAAAAATCTATTTAAAAGGCTAACCCAACATGCGTAATAAATATGGTAGATTTATCTAATGAGAACCTCTGAGGCATGAAACTATTTCTGTAAAATAATCACATGTAGCTTAGTTCCTGTACATATGAAACAAAGAATTTTTCTAGATAGAGTGCATTTATTTGGCTGCTATTTGAAAAGAAAGCCTTAAGCAGGAGCCGAAACAGTATGGATTTCATCCTATTCTAATCCTTTTATCTCATTTGGTCTGTCATTGTTTAAGATAAAGCTTTACACATCCTCTAACATTAAAAAAAAACCCCACCTAGGACTAACATAGAACTTTAAATTCAAATAAATTCAAACCAGGCTTCTAAAGGCCTTACTGATTTTCCAAAAGCAATCTAGAAAAAAGTTAACATTTTTTCCCAATAGATTATTATAGTGATTTGCAATTTTTTTGTAAGTGAAAAAGAAGAGATGCAATGGTAGAAAGTCTACTGAAATCATATCCTTATGGACTGTGGCTAAAAAAAAAAGATAAAAATGAAAATATGTCTAAGACTCAAACAGAATCCCTATCATTGGTATAAACTATTCCAAGAGCTATGGGCTTCTGCCTTACAACACTTGTTTCTTGCATATGATTATAAATAATAAATTTCATTCTCAAAGTACATGGCTATAAACAATAAACTTCCTTTTCCTATATTACAGATGAGACATAAATTATCAGATTAAAAGCTGCTCTCCAAAGAACTCACTTCACTCTTGGTGGCTTGGCTAATGCTCCAGCAAGGTCGGCTGGAGGAAACCTGCTTGCCAGAGGAACACATCAGCTTCGAACGGAACAGGTTTATAAAAATGGAAGCGTTTGGGGTATCGTTCTTACCAAAGCCCGGGGTATTGAGGGCTCCTGGGATCGCCCCGCGGCGGCCCGGCCACGGGAGCTCTCTCACGTTCTGAAACCGCGACACCTCACCGGCATCCCCGCGCCCGGAACCCGCATTTCAGTTCATTCACCATTCACCGCAAGCACGGAAAACAACCTGCTTCCGGCGTCCGTGTTTCCAGAGCGGCAACAGCGAGCAGAGGGCGAAGGAACACCGCTTCGACTCCGAGCCCGGCAGGCCCTCCTTCCCACGCCCGACCTAGATCTTCACGTTCCGATCGCCGTCTGCCGGCCGAGGGGGGCCGAGGGGGGCCGGGGAGGCCGGAGG
>NW_012267227.1:18701193-18739288 GCF_000151885.1 Dipodomys ordii
GTGTCCGCAGGCCGCTGCCCCGGCCCCCGGGGCCGCCCGACCCCGCGCACACGCACCTCTTCCGGACTGGGGATAACCGCGGAGCCCGGGTCCGGGGCGAGCGGCTTCAGTTCGGAGCTGCCACCGCACGCACGGGTGAGGAGAGGAGCGCAGGGGATCCAGGTTCTCAGCCAACCCGGGCCGGAAAAGACAGCCTCGTGCTCACTGGACCGCCCCAAAGCCAGAAGTGGAGCTGTGGTTCAGGCGGCAGAGCACCAGTCGCGGGACCGTGGCCAGAGCCTGAGCTCCAGTAACTTACTTGACAAATAGCCATCCCTCATCCCCCAGCAGCAGCCTTGCCTTCAGGAGTAGGGACACGGCGAGGGCGGGAGATGGGAAACACTGGCTGTCCCGTGCCCGGCAATGGCCTGGCCACTCGCTCACACAGGGCTTCCCAACAGCCCAGGTGAAAGTTTCACAAGTTATGCCAAAGCCCCTGGCTGAGACTTAGCACTAAGCACTCAGTCTCTCTGGTGGTCTCTTAGGGTACTTCTTTGCCCATTTGAAGTGTGCTTGTACTTCTTACCTCTTACCCAGTTACACATGATCTTGCACTCCACCACCCCTCTCCTCCTGGGGCTTGAACTCAGGGCCTAGGCCCCACCCTTGAGCTCCTTTTGCTCAAGGCTAGCACTCTACCGAGCCACAGCTCCACTTCTGGCTTTTGGTGGAGTAATTTATTGGAGATAAGAGGCCCACGGACTTTCCTGCCCAGGCTGGCTTTGAACCTCCATCCTCAGGCCTCAGCCTCCTGAGATGACTGGTGTGAACCACCACAGCCGGCATGTATGATCTTACTTTGTTTTTAATTGCCCTCACCTGGATAGAAATCTGAATCAGAAGTGATTCTACAACATAGGATCAGGGTCCTGGCAGAAATCTTGTAGTTTAGCCGGGCGCTGGTGGCTCACGCCTGTCATCCTAGCTACTCAGGAGGCTGAGATCTGAGGATCGCGGTTCAAAGCCAGCCCCGGCAGGACAGACCATGAGACTCCTATCTCCAATAAACCATCAGAAAACCGGAAGTGGCGCTGTAGCTCAAGTGGTAGAGCGCAGCGCTAGCCTTGAGCTGAAGAGCTGAGGGACAGCGCCCAGGCCCAGAGTTCAAGCCCCACGACCGACCAAAAAAAGAAATCTTGTAGTTTACCTTTAAATCAGCAGCTGCTCCAAACTGCAGGGGCCTTCCCTGACCTAAGGTAAGGTACAAGCGATGTGACACACACAGGCAGTGTGGAAGATGTTCGTTATGGGACTCCTATTTGAGCAAGTATTTTAAAACTGGAAACAATTGGGGGATTTTTACTTCTTCACCGGAAATAGGATGAAAATAAAGAACTTTTTAAAATACTGGTTTGTGGCATTAAAAAAAAATCTTTATCTTCAGAGCTGGGCACTGAAAGATTAACAATATCACCCACATGATAGCTGAGATCCCCTTCCAACAAGCTGATGTGATGCAGTGGGCTGAGCGCATGAAGAGACGGAGACTGGCTGTGGATCGATGATGGCCACACATTTTTCAGTATTTTATCATTTTAAGTCTTCAACAATACTTTGAATTCTTCCTTAGGTGCTTGCTTGCTTGCTTTCTTCCTTCCTTTCTTCTGTCCTTCCGTCTTTCTGTTTGTATTTCATACTGTGGATCGTGCTCAGTAGGACTGCAGCGGGGGTGGGGGGGGTGGGCATGAGTGCCCCCTCTGTCAGGACAGGGCTTTTGCAGCCCCAGGTAGGAGTCTCCAGGGCTCACAGGGCTAGCAAAAGGTACCCTGTCCTCACCAAGTCTCTGGCAGCTGGCCGAGGCTTTGCCAGGCACCACTTTCTCTCTCCAGACTGCTCATTCTCTGGTAATCCTCTTCCTTGGGAACTCAGAGTTTGTCTTCTCAACTTCATTTTTTAATTGTTTTGATAAAGGTGATGTACAGAGGGGTTCCAGTTACATGAAGTCAGGTAAAGAGTACACTGGATTTTTGGACAGTGTCACCTCTTCACCTGCTCTCTCCCAGTTTTTCCCTCCTGTCTCTAACCACTAGTTGTATAGCTCATTTTCAGGAGTGTCCAGTAAGCACCATGGCTGCATTTTTTTCACCCTTTACCCCTTCATTTCTGCACCTCTCCAACAACTCACTCCCCAACACACATGAACACAGAACAAAAAGAAAGGAAAACAAAAACAGCACCAAAAAAAAAAAGAGAGAAACCTTGTTTTCATTTCCTGGAGCTCATTTCAATAAATAATTTGTATGATCAGATCTCAACTTCTTTCATAGTTTTTTTTTTTGATTGCTAGTTAATGTTTTGTGGGTTTGTTTGTTCCCGTAGTTGAACTTGAAGGGACTTGAAGGGCAAAGGCTGGGTGTCATATTTTTGGTGTTCTCTTTAGCAATACTTTTAAATAACAAAGTGTTTAGGTGAGATACTATGTTAACATCTTCCCTATGCACAAAACCAACAGCTGCATTGCTGCAGTGCTGCTGGAGTCTGGGGGTCACTGTGGCCCCCGAGCTGCTGTGTGTGGTCCCCCATTGCACATACATTGTGTCCTGCACTAGCTCTCAGCAGACACTTGTGCACTTAGAAAGCCAGACAGGAGTCAGCCAGGCCAACACACAAAGATTCTTGTAACACATAAAACACAAGTGTGCGTTTCCATTTTCAAAATTACCCTTTGCATTATTCCTCAGCAGATGCTATGAAATTTGTGTCTCTTGAAATTAGTTATCAAAGGACTGTCTTCATGCTGTACTGTACTTTTTGTTGAATACATTTTCTCTCCGTGTGTGTGTGTGTGTGTGTGTGTGTGTAAAACCACTTTCTTGGCTAATGAGCCTTGCCTCTCAGTGGAATTTCTAAAAGGTAACCATGCTTCTAAATAGTTTCCTGGCCTCTGGCATCTCTCTGTTTCTTCATCCCCAGTTTCCATGTTCTTCCAAACTAATATAAAGTATAAAGGATAAGTATGCTATTTTCCTTTCCCCCCTAAGGACTGCAATTGTTGGTCTGGTAGTATCCGGTGAGTGTGAAATCCGTTTACTTTTAAGGCTATAACTGCCTTCCACAGGAAGTTTCCACAAGATTACCATGCGTCTGTGATTTCCTCTATACTCAGTGTAATCTTCATTGGAAGAGTGCTTATCAGGCCCCCGATACTAAATAAAGCACCCCTTCCTTGCCAGCAGGCTCCCAAGTGGCTTTCCCATGCTCTCTTTAAACATTATTTCCCACTACAACAAACATGAAGGATTGAGCTATGCATCACACGAGATTTCTAAGGCGAGGGGCATGCAATACAAATATAGTACAACAAAAGATTCCACAGTTCTGGGATTTTTGCTTTATGGCTTTGCTTCCCTTTTAGTGAGTAATAATTAACCAAGTATAAGACTTTAATGCAGGCAGGAGCTTACCTTCTTTCCTAACACTCCTGCCCAGTAATTATTATTACCCATTCCCAACTGATAAACATGGGAAGTGGAGACCAGAGAAGTTAGAGTCTAGGGGGTTCCACAGTAGTAAAGGGTAACTAGAGCTGAAACCCGAAGCAGCAGCATCTTCAAAAGCCTCTGTGTGTGTGTGTGTGTGTGTTTCAGTATTTTATATCATATTTCAAACAGTTGTATAGATGGGATATTTCTCCTCCTCCTCCTCCTCCTCCTCTTGATTTGTCAGTCACTGTGCTTGAACTAAGGATCTGGGTACTGTCCCTAATCTTTTTTAAAACACTAAGGCTAGCACTCTACCACTTGAGCCAGAGTACCACTTCCGGTTTTCTGATGATTAATTGGAGATAAGAATCTCATGGACTTCCTGCCCGGGCTGGCTTCAAACCACTATCCTTAGGTCTCCTGATTAGCTAGGATGATGGGCGAGAGCCACTAGGCAGCTGGCTATTTAAGAGTCATTATTCCTTCTGATGGTGATGAGCAGGAGCATCCTACTTTTAGATAAAGACTAGGTTAAATTTTTCGTTATCTGCTGCCTTCCAGGAGCCTCAAGCATCTAAGTTCCTTTATGCTATCAGTTCTCACAGTGAGGTCTGGATCTCTTCCGTAAGTTAGAAGATAAATCTAGAGTCCGGATGGCAGGACTCCTCTCAGAAGGCAACAGCAGGTGGGTGTCTTCGGGTGCTTCTAGCAGATGTGGCTGGCCATAAGTGCTCAGGAACTGCAGACAACTGGTGGCTGACACATTTGGACGTCTCTCCTGTCACAGGAGGCACTTCCAGATGCTGCAGTGTGTGCTTGTGCGGCTATGAATAATTCAGGTAGCTATCTTGTCATGTTGTGGCCATGTGACAATGGTTACACTCTCAAATATGTTATTATTGGCTTGAACTACAGCACTGGGATTCCCTCTTCTGCTCTCTGATTATCTATTCAGCACCATCCACCAAAGGTAAAAGAGAGGATAATTTCATAATTAAAGTCTTTGATGAACCCACAGGAGATGCCTAGCTTGGGAAGCACAAGTTCATTGATTTGTGTTATTTTAAAAAGGCTGCAAGGGCTCTTGTTTAGTATCGTAACTCCTCACTTCTCAGAGTGACAAAGACTCACCCCAGAAACCTGTTGGCAAGGCAGGCTCTTAATAGGAGGTGTGCAAGTGTGAGGTGCTGAGTTTAAACCCCATACCAACAAAAGAGAGGGAAAGGGAGGGGGAGGAAGAATTGTCAGAGTATAGAGCACTGCAGCAGGCATGTCAGTGTTTGAGATAGGAGGATTTCGTTTTATCATTTCTTTTGGGTAAACATATTATCCTTTTGGTTTTGGTGTCTCTGTAGCTATACTATCAGACATTGGAGACTAAAGAAAAGGCTGTTGCAGGCCCAGGATGTGGCTCCAAGTGGGAGAGTGCCTGCTGAGCAAGCTCTGAGTTCAACTCCCGCATCACTAAGAAAACAAAAGCACACTATTACAATAGTCTAGATAGGAGGAAAAATGATGGAGGTAGTACTCATAAGGCTAGAGAGAAGATGCTTGTAAATACATGTATATGGTAGAATCCATCGTGTGTGTGTGTGTGACAGTACTGGGGTTTGAACTCAGGGCCTGGATACTTTTTCACTCAAGGCTGGAATGCCTCCACTTGAGCCACAGCTCCATTTCTAGCCTTTTGGTTGTTAACTAGAGATAAGAATCTCACATTTCTCTGCCTGGGCTAGCTTTGAACCGCAATCCTCAGATTTTAGCCTCTTGAGTGGCTAGGATTACAGTCATGAGCCACCAGCGCCCAGCTTAACATCTACCTTAGATGCAAGGAGCAATCTTAGTGGCATCTCCAAACGGGTCTGTGTTGGAATCCTGGAGTATTATGATTATATGCATTTGTGTGAGAAAGTTAGAATGCCCACCAATAAGGAAAAAAAAATCCCATGTTTAAGATTGCAAACTTAAGATGTCCCTTGGGCTGACCTCTGACTTCTGGTGAAACCTGAAACCGGAAAGAGGGGTCTGTGTTCTCCTTAAGTTTGAAACTCTGCGCAGACACTGGCTTTCCTCCACACCAGAGAATGTCACGCCACCTTCAGCTGGAAAGCTCCTTATCAAAAGGCCTGAAAACACTTCACACTCTGACTGCCTCCTGGGTTGGAGCCAATCTTTGTTTATTTCAAGTTTCCTTCCTCTATTGACTGTCACAGACTTCCTTCTGGGTCCTTTGCCAAGGAATGCCACGTCCTTTTGAGCAGTCTCTTTGCCCTTCTCACTGAACTTGCCTATTTTCAACACATCTCCTGATTGTCTCTATGAAGCTTTTCAGAACAAACTGCTCTCTGCAATCTTCCATTCTCCAATCCAGTCTCCATTTTAGAAATAGAGCTACTTTCTTTCTTCCTTTCTTTTCTTCTCCTTCCTTCCTTCCTTCCTTCTTTCTTTCTTTCTAGTCCTGGGGTTTGAACTCAGGACCTTGCACTTGAAAGGCACAACAACTCTAGCTCTCCTTTTACTTTTCAATTTCCTTAACAATCCTGAGAAATGTACCTCATTTATTACCAACAATGATTATTTCTTGGGCTTGACTTTTCTTACGTTCCTCACCTTTACTTCCGGTATTTTTAAAAAACCAAAGTACTCAGTACATGACATAAGGACTTGGATCATTCTAGACTTTATTAGTGACAAGTATTTGGTTTTAAAGGATCAATAAGTTTGCAGAAGGCATCTGTATTAGGAGAATTAATTCACTGAGATCTTCTTTACATTGAATTCCAGATTCAGCAGTGGAGATGAACTGGAAACTGTTGATTTCAGGAAGCCTGTGGGCTCAGGAAGACAGAGCTTGGTAACTTCCACGGCGGGGTGAATGCTGGGACACCATGTCCACAGCTGATTTCGTTCGCGTATAACAAAGAACGAGCAATAAGTCATTGCACAGAGTTATTATGAAAAATAAACAAGAGCCAGGGAGTGAACAAAATCCTTGAAACTGATCAAGGAGAATGTGCTAGAAAAATGCGGATGGCTTATGTACATCACTTTAACTTCCCAAGGGCCAGTTGGGCAAGTGATGGCTTCTCTCGTACCTTTTCTCTAACAATGGGGTCAGATTACTGAGGATGCAACCCGATGCATGGACATGTAACCCCTCCCTCTGTCTATCACCTCTATAATATCAATACAGTAAATTCTGAAAAAAGGAAAAGGAGGCAATGGAAAAAGAAGCCCTTAGAGCGAGGCCCTGCCTGCACCTCCCCCCCCCCACCGCATGTAGGGAGAGAACACAGGTGGGGGACGGAGTTTGTTTGCTGTTACAGAGTAGAGGGCAGATGCTGGTGTAGCCCACATGGATGTTTTCAGTGATATTTTCTAGCAGTTATTTATCTAGTACCAAAATGCTCTGAGAAAGTAGCCTTGTACATGATGCACTTTGGTTTGATTCCCAGCTCCAGAACTGACAGCAGTGGTCTTTTGGGTTCGCTCTAAGTATCCAAGGCCCTCAGCCTATCCATTGCACAGCCCCTTGCTCTGGACCTTCCATCTCTCTTTTCTCTCTGAATACACATAAAAATTTTACTCGGGGTATATGTTTTTGGGTCTTTATTCTAAAAAGGTTCTTAGTAGAAGTGTTGGATAACTTTCTTCTTCTCCCCCACCCTCCCTCCCTCTCTCCCTCCCTCCCCCTGCTCTTTCTTTTGAACTCCCTCTGCCACTGGTGCTGCAGCCCACTTCTTTTCCCTTTGGCTTCTTTTCTTCTCAGGTAAAGATCTCCACTTGCCTGGGTTGGCCTCGAGTCACAATCCTTCTGTCTGGGCTTACAGATGTGTACCACAGTACCCTGACTCCTAGCATATGTTCTGAAAATGGAATTAAGACACCAGGAGCCTTACCTTCTAAGATACCTTTTTATCTTTCTAAGACATCTAATGGAGAACCCTGAACAATGTCAAAGCAGAAATTGCCTTTTGCTTCCCAGAAGTTTGAAGGAAGATTACTATGTGTAATTCAAAGCAAGAAATCTAAAAGTCAGAAATAATATCAAGTTGGAGATATAGTAAAGTTGACAGTTTACATGATATTTGCATACATTCAGAAATTCCTGAGTGAAAAATAATATATACACATATACCTGCATATACACACATAAAAAGTAGTTTTAATGTTCATTAAAAATATTAAATGGCCACCTGTGGTGAAGCATGCTGGTAATCAATGAGGAGGAGGAAACAGGTCACGAGTTTGAGACCAGCCTGGGCTATACTTTGCCAGGCACCTGTGGCTCACGCCTGTATCCATCCTAGCTACTCAGGAGGCTGAAATCTGAAGATTGCGGTTCAAAGCCAGCCCGGGTGGAAAAGTCCCTCTGAGACTCTTATCTCCAATTAACTACTCAAAACTCAGCATTGGCTCTGTGGCTCAAGTGGTAGAGTGCTAGCCTTGAGCACAAACAGACTGAGGGACAGTACCTTGGCCCTGAGTTCCAGCCCCATAACCAATAGCAAAAAAAAAAAAATTAAATGATTCTTGTCAAAAGTTGGAATTCAACTAGGTGCTGGTGGCTCACGCTTGTAATCATACCTACTCAGGATGCTGAGATCTGGAAGATTGAGGTTTGAAGCTAGTCTAGGAAGAAGAGTCCTATCACCAATTAACTAACAAAATGCCAGATTAGAGGCATAGCTCAAGTAGTAGAGCATCAGCCTTGATCTAACGAGTTTAAGCCTCAGTACAGGCATACACACACACACACACACACACACACACACACACACACACACAATTTCATACCCTTTTCTATATATTTATATACACATAATAAGGAAAAATTTGCATAATACTCTGACACTATTTTTTAGCATGCTGTAGTCAATTTTTATATTAGAGTTCATTCTTTAAAGTGATTAAATGATACTTTGTGATGTGGGTATATTAGCTGGTTCTATTTATCTGCACCTGTCTATAAGTGGAGAGACATGAGTCATTGATTGTTTCTAGGTTTTATTTTTTCTGTTAGAAATGATGTATCTATAAAGTCCTTGTACATTTGTCTTTGAGTTTAATGGCAAAGATGTCTCTCAGAAAGATAGAAAGATTTATATAAATGATATGATGAGGTAAAAGAAAATGAGCATTTTGAATAATCAAAGATAATGCCCAACAAGCCTCCAAAACCATAGCTTTTTTTTTAAAGAAAAGGAAAAGGGCTGGGAAGGTGGCTCAGTGGTAGAGTGCTTGCCTTGTATGCATGAGGCTCTAGGTTTGATTCCTCAGCACCATATAAGCAGAAAAAGTCAGAAGTGGTGCTGTGGCTCAAGTGGTAGAGCGCTAGCCTTGAGCTGAAGAGCTGAGGGACAGCGCCCAGGCCCAGAGTTCAGGCCCCATGACCGACGGAAGAAAGCAAGCAAGCAAGCAAGCAAGAAAGAAAGAAAGAAAGAAAGGAAAAAAACAGGAAAACCCCAGTTTCTTTATCACAGTAGTGTATGGTGGTCCTTTCCCTTTTCTCTATGCTCTACAGAAAAGATATTAGTAATCTTTTTAGTGTCTTATTAATGTGATACCTTGCAAAACTGACAGCTTATTGTTTCATGTTGTTCTTCCCTAACTTCTACTTTTGATGTCATTAATATTTCTTTCTTAATGAACCCCTTTATTCACCTCCTCCTCACTAATTTCTTCGCCTCAGCTTTTTTCTTCTTTTTTGGTACCAGCACTGGTACCACTTGAACTCACAGCCTCATGCTCTTCTTTGCCTTTTTCACTCAAGCCTGGCACTCTACCAGTTGAGCCACAGCTCCACTTCTAGTTTTTTGGTAGTTAATTGGATATAAAAGGTCTTCTGGGCTTCCTTCTGCCTGGGCTGGTTTTCAGCTCTGAGCCTCAGATCTCAGCCTCCTGTGTCACTAGGATTACAGATGTGAGCCACTGCAGACCCCATCCCAGCTACTCAGCTCCAGCTTTAGCTATTGTTGTGTAATCACCGTGACTTAAAGAAAATACTCACTTGGATTTTATTTCAGTTTATCTCCCCACCCTTTCAAACAACTTCTCCTGACCTTCTCATAGTAGAAGCTAAAGTATGTTGTTTACATTCAATGCACATTATTCACAGTCTCCACTTACTTCATTTCATGAAAATCTAACAGAGGGGTGAGAAGAAAAGACACATCCTCCCCCGCCCCCAGTAGATAATTCCAATATACCTATTTGATTCATTTTTTTAGGCCTGCTTCAGTGTCTTTATTGCCTGGGAGTATATGTTAATGCACACTTTCTTCTGATAGCAGAACATGTTCGTATTAGGTTTATGGAAAGGATGCTGGGCCCAGCGTGTCTGCACTGCCTTGAGTTCCCTTGACGACCAGTCGGCTCTGCCCACATGGGACCTGGAAGACAGAGCATGTGAAACTGTGCGCTTCCGAGAAGCAGTCTGCAGTCCCCGCAGCCAGAGGCCGGGTGGATGTTCCTGGAAACAAGCACTCAGGAGTGCTACTTTTAGCCATAGAAGCAGCTCGGATCTGGTGCACGAGGAGGCAGGGCCCAGTGCGGTGCCTTTTCTAAATCCCTTGAATGAGCTACTGCTGGAAGGTGCTGCCTGAGCTCAAAGCAGAACTGTGGCCTCCATACAACACAGGCCTCGTGTCTTTCTAACATCAGGTAAGCCCAAAACGGGGCCAGAGTGCTGGGGACCGGTGGCTCACCCCTGTAATCCTAATTACTGAAGAGCCTGAGATATAGAGGATCCAGATTTGAGACCAGCCTAGGCAGAAAGGTTTGCTAGACTCCATCTCCAAAATAACTAGCAAAAAGCAAGACTGGAGGTATGGCCCAAGTAGTAGGTACACCACCAGTCTAGCAAATGGACTTCAAAATCAGTATTACCAAAAAGGTGATATTTATAAACAATTTCTGATTTTTATTTTTTACTTTTTTGTCAGTCATGGAGCCTGAACTCTGGGCCTCAGCTCTTCAGCTCAAGGGTAGCCCTCTATCACTTGAGCCACAGGGCCACTTCTGCTTTTCTGGTGGTTTATTGGAGATAAGAGTCTCATGGCAGTCTTGGGCTGGCTTTGAACCGTGATCCTCAGATCTCAGTCTCCTGAGTAGCTAGGGTTATAGGCGTGAGCTACTGGCATCTGGCTGATTTCCTTCTTAAAGGGGGCTTTATACTTCTTTTTTTTTTTTTTTTGCTTTATACTTCTTTACTTTGCATCACACTTGCTTCTGTGTTCCATTAGAATTGTTCAAGTTGCTTCAGCTGGGAGAGCCTCAGTTACCTCCCAAATTACTGGTTAGGATTAAGACACGTGTCTCCAGTTCTGTCTGTGTGCATGAATAACAGAGACTTGTGCCTTAGGCCTAAGAGCCCTGGTCAGTTCTGCTACTCATTAGACTGCTAACCTTGGCCACATTACTTAACCCTCTCCTGTGAACTGGGAGGAAGAATAATACCAACACCTAGATTCCTTTTGTCAAAGAAATATAGGCAGCTTGACATATTATTATTTGTCCACCTTTTGCTCAACCATAAGTTCATATTGACACAATGAAATAAGGATGGTTTGGGAACATTGTATGAATGATGCAAAAATGCTATCAGTCAGAAGCAAGAGGTTTGTTTCTTTCCAGAGGTTTTAATGTCTTAGGTGATGTTTTAGATCCAACCCAAAAAGTCAAGTCATAGACGTAAAATAAGCACTGCAGGGCATTTATAGTGCATCTGACATTTATTTACATACATGTTTTTAGTGTTAAGGCACTAGGTTCATAGAATACGATGTTATTTGATGAGACTTCTTTAAGTAACCAGCTCAGTTTCCATGAAACTAAACTAGTTAAAAACTGAACAATACCATTCCATTTGAAGTAGTGAAAGATGCTTGGGGCGTAGCTCAAGATGGACAATGACTGCATAGCCCGTGTGAGTCCCTGGGTCCAATCCCCAGTACAAAGAAAGAAAGAACGAAGGGACAGAGGGGGAAAAGTATTTAGATCTCCAAACTCCTCTGCTATTCCCTTGGTCCATAATTTTGGAGAAAATGAGAACCTCTTAGCAGGTAACTGTCTCTAGGTGACTTAGTTACTTTTATTCTACTTCAGTTAAATAAATAGCATTTATACATGACTGTTAGTCTAGCTGTCTGGAATTCAGAAATGAGCAAGTCACATTGTAACCCTGGAAAATAAAACCCAAGATCACAAACGTGTTGAGTAGGTGGAAACTGTGCTTTTGAGGAGTGCCCTGCTTATTAGAAGTCGAGGATATGAGCAGTTAGATCACTCCCTGCGTTGTCTGGCTTATAGAATTCTATATTCCTATCTATTTCCCAGGCTCCTGGTTTGTTAGCTTAGGTGCACATTTATTTTCCATCTTGTGAATGCGGCCAAAATTTCTGCCCCGGAGACAGGAGCTTGGGTGAGCCATTTGCCGGGGCCCTGAAAGCTAACTTTCTCTGTCACACAAGCCGTTGTTGTCATCAACTTGGCTCTGTGCCCCCAGAGGCCTGTGCGACTCAGTGACAGTGGCCATCGGAGCCTGGACTCAAGACAAAGAGGTCACAGATCAGGGAAATGCAGTGATGGCGGACCGCTGGGGTGGGGGGGTTGATATGAGGAGACATTTCTTTTTGTTTTTAAAGATTTTTTTTTTCCTTTAAAGAGGTTTCAACAAAAACACCCTCGGTTCTGTTACTTTTGCATGAGATTTTAAACCACGTTTTGGTCCTCAAGATAACTCTGTTCAATACTACAAAGTCACTCTGTACTAAGATTGCATTCCCCATATGATAACAAGCATTCAATGTTTCCAGAGACCCATGCTTGGGACGACATATGGGTATAAATTCAAACTCTCGTTTGAATTAGCTCCGCTTTTAGAAGTCCCTTTGATTTAACATCTGCCCGGAGCTAGATTAAGTTCTTTTTAGGATAACAGACTAGTGGGGTGATGGTGGCTCACGCCTGTAATCCCAGCTACTCAGGAGGCTGAGATCTGAGGATTGCGGTTCAAAGCCAGCTCAAGCAGGAACGTCCACAAGATTCCTATCTCCAATAAACTACTCAGAAAAATCCAGAAGTGGTGCTGTGGCTCAAGTGGTAGAGTGCTCGCTTTGAGCAAAAGAAACTTAGGGACAGACAGTGCCCAGGCCCCAGGTTGGAGCCCCAGGACTGGCAAAAAAAAAAAAAAGAATTGAGTTCCAAGAGAAATCTTAAAGCAAAAGTAGATGGATGCTTTTAAGTCCACATGCACATTTTGTGGAAAAATAATCATATACTTAGGTTTCATATCTATCGGTCTAGTTTTCAATAGTTATAACTTTGTGTGACAAATGATAATATTGCTCTGTAGTGCTGGTTTAACTTGAGAAAGATACCTGGGAAAGGTTACATGAATAAGTGTGTGAGTTTGCTTTGTTTTATTTTGTGCTGGTCCTGAGGCTGGAACTTCAGGGCTTCATGCTCTCCCTTAGCTTTCTTTGCTCAAGGCTTGGCTCTACCACTCGATTGATATTTCCATTTCCTGCCTTTTGCTGGTCAGTTGGAGTTAAGAGTCTGTTGATTTGTCTGCCTATCCTGAGCAGACAAATTCTGATCCTCAGATCTCAGTGATTATAGGTAGGAGAATGAAGTTTTAATAGTTATAATTCAATTTATTTCAATTTTGTAAGGATTAAATCACATCACCTCCAAGGGAAGAGGCATTACTGAAGGAAAGTGTTGGACTACAGACAAACATGTCATGCTTGCTGGGCAGGTACTCTGTCACTTGAGCCATGCTTCTAGCTCCCCCCTTTTTTTTCTGGTCCTAGGGCTTGAACTCAGGTCCTGGGCTCTGTCCCTGAGCCTATTGTGCTCAAGGCTAGTGATCCACCACTTGAGCCACAGAACCAGTTCTGGCTTTTTCTGAGTAGTTTATTGGAGATAAGAGTTTACAGACTTTTCTTCCTGGGCTGGCTTCAAACTCCGATCCTCAGATCTTAGTCTCCTGAGTAGCTAGGATTATAGGCATGAGCCACCAGCGCCCAGTTCTGTAGCTGTTTTAGAGGTAGGGTCTCCATTTATGCCAGACCTGCTCTGGCGTGCCTCTTCTGTGGCTGTGGATGACAGGTGCGTGCCACCACGCCCAGCCATTGGTCGAGATGGAATTTCATAAACCTCTTTTTTGTGTGTGTGCAGTTCTTGGGGCTTGTACTCAGGGCCTGGGCACTGTCTCTGAGCTTTTTTTGCTCAAGGTTAGCACTCTTCCACTTGAACCATAGCTTCAATTCCAACTTCTTTGGTGGTTAATTAGAGACAAAAGTCTCACAGTCTTTCCTACCCAGGCTGACACAGAACCACAATTTTCAGATCTCAGCTTCCTGAGTAGCTACTAGGCTTATAGGTGTGAGCTTCTTTTTGCCTGAGCTGATCTCAAATTTCAGTCCTCTGATTTCTACCCTCCCAAGTAGCTAGGATTATAGCCTTGAGAGTACCTGACTTCTCCAGAAATTTAAATATTAAATTTGATGGTATATAGTATATTCACATAACAAGTGAGGGTTGGGTATAGTTCAAGTGATTAGCACTACCAAACAAGCATAATGCCCTGGATTCAAGGCTCAGTATGGCCTGATTAATTAATTGGTAGAAGACACATAAATACACACAGGCACACTCATTTTCTCTATAGACTGATAATCTTTCAAGTACATGCATTGTACTGATGCTAACTATTTAATATGCAATTTCAGAGGCAGAAACACTACGAGAAACTTTGGAATAAAACCTCTCTGTGGCTTGGCAGCACTCATGGGAATAAATGGTGATAAACTGTGGGCACATGAACATCTATATTTGAGTATATGCACCACCCCACCCCCGCCCCATCACGGGAGAGCAGTGGAGGCACTAATTCCAATCTAGTAAATATGGCTTCCGAGTAAAAGGCACACACCCTTCACTCAGACAGGAAACCCATTCTATGTAAACCATGGAGGTGATTAGAGAGCATTTTAATAGATCATTTCGTGATGCCATGGAGAATATGACCAGGGTTCTTATTCCACTGCAGAATTTGAATTAATTCTGCACCTGGGGGAACATAATATTTAAAAAAAACCAACAAGGGCTGAGGTGTAGCTCTGTATAGAGTCAGTGGGAGAATACGGAGAGAGCATGGAATTTGGAGTCAGCTGAAACCCTGGTTACATCTTTTTTTTTTGGTCAGTTATGGGGCTTGAACTCGGCCTGGGCGCTGTCCCTCAGCCCTTCAACTCTAGGTGAGCGCTCTACCACTTGTGTCACAGCCTCAGGCGTGAGCCACCAGCACCTGACCCTGGTTACATCTCATCTGTGTCTCTTAGGTGGTCATAGGCTGCTTATCTAACCTTTGAGCCTCAGTGTTCTGGTTGTGTGTACTTTGCCCGATGGTCACAAGACCAGAGATAATGTCTCAAAACTCGATCAATATGGTAATTGTTGCGATGTAATCATTGTCTCTGAGTCTAAACAGAGTCTCAAAGACATAAAGAAAGCTTCACCCAGCTCTGACTCCATCCCACCTTTCCTTCCCTCATTAACCAGGGTTATAGGTGGCAGCCAGGGAACTTGTACCTTTAGACAGGTGTGAACAGTGCTAGAGACCATGACTCCATGGTCTTCTGTGTTGCACACAATGTGGGAAATGAAGCCCATTTAGTCCAGTAGCCCATTTACACCAGAGCTTTTGGTACCAAAGGAAGTCTTCCTCTGAAAGGAAACAGACAATAAGATAATTTCCCAAGGAGGGAGAGATAATTGGCTAATTCATGATCAACCAAGGCTGGATCCCAGCATCCTCTTTTGGTCCAAGATGGCCATCCCTTAGCCCAGCTCTACCAGATCCCGAGTCACAGAAGGGTAAATTGAAGCTTAAAGATGCCTTCAGCAGGCTGGGTGTTGGTGGCTCACGAGTGTAATCCTAGCTACTCAGGAGGCTGAGATCTGAGGATCGTGGTTCAAAGCCAGCCCAGGCAGGAAAGACTGTGAGACTCTTACCTCCAATTAACCACTAGAAAACCAGAAGTAGGGGCTGGGAAGGTGGCTCAATGGTAGAGCGCTTGCCTTGCATGCATGAGGCCCTGGGTTCGATTCCTCAGCACCACCTAAGCAAAAAGAAAAAAACCGGAAGTGGCGCTGTGGCTCAAGTGGTAGAGCACTAGCCTTGAGCTGAAGAGCTGAGGGACAGCGCCCAGGCCCAGAGTTCAGGCCCCACGACCAGACCCCCCCAAAAAAATAAAAGAAAACTAGAAGTAGCTGTGGCTGAAGTGGTAGAGTGCTAGCCTTAAGCTGAAGGACTCAGGGACAGCGCCTACCTAGACCTAGAGTTCAAGCCCCACCACCAACAATAAAAGATTCCTTCAGCAGCAGACGACAGATGTGAAATGGGGCTCTTGACCCCCACATTTACATTTACATAGAGTTGTACTATCAGAATAAAAAGAAAAAAACAGTCAAGCCCGGAAACAAGCCGTTACAGTGAAGAATAGGAGGAAGAACAGGATTACAATGAATGGTCTATAATTTTTTTTTTTTGAGTGTGGAACTGAAAACCCAAGAAAGGAAATGCTATGTCTAGTTCATCTTGATTTTATTTTCTTGGATAAGGGGCCGGGCCTTCACAAGGAGCCAAATGTATAGGGGTTCTGGAAGCCAGAGGCCTGGCTAAATTTAGATCTGATTCCTGCTTACGTAATTTTCCTTGTGCTTTCAATTATTTATATGAATATATTATTTATATATGTCTAGAACTTGTGCTTTTAGCACTCAATAAGTAGGAATAATTTATAGGATTATGGAGCTCTTCCTGTCGCTACCTTTCAGTGTGTTCTTTTGCATTGTTAATTAATTGTTCCATTTCAGTCTTTCCCGGCAGGCTTCTGGGACGTGAACTGGCTAGAGAGCGATATGTTAGGATCAACTGTTAGCTTCACAGGTGTATTCCAAAATGCAATCAATGATCCTTCCAGTCATTCCTCTCCCTATAGAGGACTCAATGGTACAACTGAACAGACCATGTTCCTTACATACCAAGGCACTAGCCAAAGCACAAGCCAGTTTGCAGGCCTGAAATAGCACTTGCCTGCGTGCCTGCCTGCCTGCCTGCCTTCTTTCCTTCCTTCCTCTGTCTCTATCTCTCTTTCTTATTTCTTTTTGGGCAGCCCTAGTCTGGCCCTTTCCTCCTTGATCCTGTATTGCTGGGATTTTGTTCGGTAACCCAGTAGACAGGCTTGAATTCAGGGCCTGGGCTCTGTCCTTTGATTTTTTTCCCACTCAAGGTTGGTTCTCCACCAGTTGAGCCACACTCTTCTGGCTTTTGGGTGGTTAATTGGAGATAAGAATCTCAGGAGCTTTTCTGCTCTGAGCCATGCCCCCCCTCCCAGCCCCATCCTGGCTGGACGTCAGATAAATGTCAGTGACCAGGTGACAGCCTGTAACTGCGTTAGAATGCCATCCGCTTGCTGAATGACACTCCCTCCAGCGCCCAGACAACCGGCTGTTACCATGACAACTAGAAACACCACCCATTCCCAGAAAAACATGAATAATCCTCAATTCTCTCTTCATTATCCTATCCCTGCCCTCATTTCATTTGCCCTATGTATCTCTAACCTCCTAACTTCCAGCAGGCCAAAAGCTGATCTGAAAATCTGTCCCCCATGTCGATTCTTGGCAAGAATAAAAGCTCCTGTTCCTGTTCTTGCCTTATAATATTGGTTCCATGACTCTGAGCAGAATAAAGGGCTCCGTTTGGGGTAAAAAATGGGTAACGCTGTAGGCGGAAGCCAGGCAGGGCATCGTGCAGCCTGGGGCCGGGCGCCCTGCTCCCACGATTCCTGGGTTCCCCGGAGCGGATGCACATCGCTCCAGGCCCCTTCTCCTGGCTGTGCAGCTAGCTCCCTGACTATGTCTTTCTTCGGGAGAAGGTGTCATAATGACACAAATAAAGCGGGGGCAGAGCCCTGCATGTTCAGGCTGACATCTTTTTGCCTAATCTACCTCAAAGGCATCAAGCCGTTGGCTGGGAAGGAGGCCTTAGAGCCAGTGGGTGAGCTGCACTCCAGGCCTCTGACTCTGCGGTCCAGAATGACTGCACCACGCTCACGAGTGTCTCTAAGAAGGTAGACTGCGTGCGTAGCGACTGCCATGATGTGAAGCTGTACAGGACTTAGCTACTCCGGAGGCGCAGGTCTGAAGGTCAAGGTGCAAAGCCAGCCCAGGCAGACAAAGCCAAGAGACGCTTATCTCCAACTAACCAGCAAAACACAGCCGCGGAGATGCAGCTCGAGGGGGAGAGCACCGGCCCTCAATGGAAAGAGGGACCGGAAATAGGGAGGCCCTGAGTTCAAGCCCAGTACCAGCACAAAAAAAAGAAAAAGGAAAACCACGAGATACCAACCAGAACACTTCAGAGAAGGAGCTGGGAAGGCACTGCTCTTTCCTCAGCATGGCCTTCGATTCTCCACCACCTCACTGAAGGGCGACTAGGGAGTCAAGTGCAATTCTAGGAATCCTGGCCTCTTCCTTGCCGCCCTCCCACCTTGAGCTCCCCGTCCTCGTCCTCTCGCACAGGGCAGGGAGGGGGGGATGAGAGGGGACAGGGTGCGGCTGGGGAGGTGCGTCAGCACATCTACACGGCCGCTGGGTGGCAGCTACCCAAGGCTGGGAAAGTTCTGGGGGTTCTCAGCCTCCCAGGCGACTTCCACTCTGGGGTGGGGGTCTCGGCCTCCCCCCGTAACTGTGCTCTCTTAAGGGCACATGTCCAGTTCCCCAGCTCTTCCAGCGTGTTCCCGCTGGGCAGCAGTGTGGGCCAGGTGACGCCGTAGCTTGATGATTGCTTGACTCATGGAGAAGGCTGGGTATGGGTTTTTTGTTTGTTTTTGCCAGTCCTGGGGCTTGAACTCAGGGCCTGGGCACTGTCCCTGAGCTTCCTTTGCTCAAAGCTAGCGCTCTACCACTTGAGCCGCAGCACCAATTCTGGCCTTTTCTGTGTATGTGGTACTGAGGAATCGAACCCAGGGCTTCATGCATGCTAGACAAGCACTCTACTACTGAGCCACCTTCCCAGCCCAAGGCTGGGCATTTTTGCCCTTCACAACCCTTCTAGAAGGAGCACAGACCACCGAGTCCACCAGTGCTGCCCCTGTGCGGTGAGCGCGCCGCACAGAGCAAGCTCATCGTTTTGGCAGACTGGCAACATGGGAGCTGGGCCACGAGGCCCCTTTTTTCTCCCTCTGGTGATCCCCGCAACTATCTCCAAGCTTTTCTCGTTCTTTCTCTCACCTAGGATGGTATTCAGCCTCTCAGGGGGCGGAGGCTCCGTGATGGATCCTAGGAGGGGGTGACCCTGCCACAGACGCCCCTCTCCCTCCCCGCCCTGCGACGCTCAGAGCCCAGGGCCCATCCTCCAGGAACCTTAGTCGGACTGGGCATTCACCAATGGACCGGTGCTTATTTTCACGGTGATCTAGTGATGAGAGAGGTGGTATTTATTTACAGTAGATGCCAGGACAGGAAAGTAAGCAATTGGCCCAGGGTCACGGAACAAATTAAGGTGTTGAAATACTAGGTGCGGAGCCTTTCTGCCTGTTCACCTTAGTCAACGGCGCGCATCACCGGCCAGGCACAGGTAGAAAGCATTCTTATCTCATCACTCTCAAAATTACATAATCCCTAACAAAAACAGCCAGAGGGCAGTGGACAGGAAAAAGCCAGGCTCCTTGTGCTGCGCAGATGCTCCGGGGCCTGCTCACCGAGATCCTATACAATAATTGAGTGCGTGAGTCACACTTGGGCCACATTCAAGAATCATCTTATCCCCTTCACGAAATTGTGGATTGTTTTGACTTGCTCCTCTCGGCCTGTTCCAAGTTGCCTGGCGGTGTGTTACTGAGACAGTCTTGTGGGTCTGAGGCTCTACTCGCAAATGCTGAATTATGGAGTCCATTAAGAGGTTTAGAAGATCTGTTTGGAGAGGCAGGAATCCAATAAAGCTTCTAATTTTTCCACGATGACTGATGGATCTGGAAGACGCTGCAGGGGTGGCTGTATCATGCTAAGTGTTTAGCATGTGCCAGTGTTGTCACCTCACATGAACCCTTGAGTCCAACCTCATCATCCCACATGACCTGGGAGCGCCAGGAGGGGAGGCGGGGGATGCTGCCTCCCCTGGGAGATGGAAAGAGGTCAGGGTGCTGAGGTATACCAAAAAACAAAACAAAGCACAGCACATGCACGCGTGCGCACACACACACACACACACACAGCCTGAGTCTTCATTACCTGGCAGGTTCCTCGCGCTGCTTTCATAGGTCTTTGGATTTCTTCCCAAAATGTTGTTTTGCAAAGGGTGTGTGGAATAAAGTCAGTCTGCTGGCAAATAGGATAGTTTCCTTCTTTTTTCTTTTCTCCCCACCCCTGACGACAGGATATGGAAGTTCAGCTCCAGAAAGAGCCCTCCCTCCTCCCCAGCGACGGGCAGAAGTCGGAAGCGATGGCCACCTGGCCACATGTTGCTTTGCATCCCTGCAGAGAGGCCCTGGTGCCCCACACCCCCAACACCAGGATATTGTGTTTAATCTCAGATGCCCAAAGTCGTTTGGGTTGTCTGTGGTGTACGCGGCGGGTGCTGACTGGAGCGGAGAAGCTGGCCGCGTGGCTGTAGTCCCGCTCACCTGCAGGTGGTTTGTTCCTTGGTGCGCCTTCAAGGCATGTATCCTACGAATCCTGACGGTGACAAACCATCCTCCGGCCCAGCACTTTGTTAATAAATAAGGCTTGAAAGCCAGCCCAAGATGCATGTGTTTGCTAGGCTGGTAGATTCCTTCTTCAAAGGCAAAGTCTCTTCTGAACACGGTACACCAAAGAACCTATTAATTAAGAGAACTTACAGTGTCTCCCTACAGAATAAGGATAAAAGGCATCACATGCATTTCTACTTCAGAGTCCACTTGTTGGACAAAGTTTATTGCTCTTGCTTCCAGCAAAGAATTCACTCCTCTGACCTCTCAATCATCTCGCTGCGCATACAAAACAATTCATTAATGTCAACAAGATTTATGAGGACATATCCGGTAGGGTGGAGGCCAGAGGACTAGACCTCAGACCTTGAGTCAACATCTTCGAGATACAATCCAAATGAAATTGATCAAAGTCCTATTACTCGTTGATGACAAGTTGAGCATCAAGACATAGGTTAAAGATGAAACAGGAGACTTTTCAATATTTTTTCCCCTGAATTGTGTTCATATAGACAACAAATCCTGAAACACTTCAAGCCAAATTCCTCCCTAGGTAGAACACAATAGGGTGGTTGGAGCTCACTCTCTAGAAACAGAATTTCTAGAAAGTAATTGAAACTTCCAGAAAGCTGAAAGGAAAAAGTGCAGCCTCCCAGACAGGAACCAGCTACTAAAGACTCTGAAACATACAGGAAGGATAAAATCAGCCAGTCCAGGCAGAAAAATCCAAGATTTTTGTTGTTGGTGGTGGTGGTTGTGGGTTTTGAACTCTGGGCCCAAGTGCTGTCCCTCAGCTCTTCAGCTCAAGGCGAGCGCTCTACCACTTGAGCTAGAAGTGCCACTTCCGGTTTTCTGGTGGTTTGTTGGAGATAAGAGTTTCATGGACTTTCCTGCCCGGGCTGGCTTTGAACCGTGATCTTCAGATCTCAGCCTCCTGAGTAGCTAGGATTACAGGTGTGAGCCACCAGCACCTGGCCAAGATTTTTTTTTCAAATCTCCAGTTAACCAGCAAAAAGCCTGAACTAGAAGTGGAACAATGGTTTAAGAGGTAGAGTGCCAGTCTCATGGAAAAAAGTGAGTGAGGCCCTATGTTCACCCTAGTTTCAGCACACACACACACACACACACACACACACACCATCTTCCCATTTCATGAAAATGGAGGCTGAAGTCTCATGCCTTCTGTTTTTATGCAACTCAAGAGCTTTAGATATAATTATAAAGCATCAAACCAACTGATTTTTAATTGATCCCTAAATAGCAATGCTAAAAATCCTGTCTTGGTTGACAAGCAGCTAATTCCATTTCCTTTTAGAAACACAACTGTTAAGAGAATCGCACAACCTTCCTTGGGTATCAGGTAATGAGCAGATGGCTCACAGACAGGGCAATTCGCTAGAAATTGAATCAGAAGAGTTCAGCAAACCCACAGGGCCATTTTACAGCTGAGTCTGAAAGCCTTAGAAAACAGGGTTAGGTTAGAAGAACTGACACATGCTCAGGAGAGAGAAAGGTCTCCCTCTATTGCTGTTCTGATCTGAAACAAAAAAAGGAAGGAAGGAAGGAGGGAAGAAAGGGAAAAGCTAAAAGACAATCCACTTTTTTGTGTGTGCTTCCAGTGACTTGAGGAAAGCCACGGACCCAGCGCGGCCTGGCTGTGCAAATCCAGTGACTAGGGCCCTTCATCACATTCCTACCAATTATGCTGCTCTCAAAAGAGTTGAACTAAGTCTTAACATGTCAAGAATGCTCAGGGGAGGAAAAAAATCAGCAAAAAAAAAAGGGGGGTGGAGAGCGGGAATTTTGCCTTTTTGGAATAAAAATAGCAGAGGTTTCGGGGACTGGCAAGTGGAGACTTGCTAGGCCACCCCTGTGAGTTACGAGGTGACATCTGGGTTGGGAGATGACCTGTTTCCCATTGAACTTGGGGCTCTTCTCATGAGGTTTATCTTATCCTAGATGGAAAAGCGCCATGTGTTTGTATTGTTACTTTTAGTATCTATATCTGTATGTCTACCCCAGTACCTCAGACCTGAATTTCCAGAGGACCAAATAAATACATGAGTGTTGCTATTTTATTATTAAATGAAATTATTTGTTTATTTTTTGTGCTGATAGCAGGGATTGAACTCAGAGCCTGGGTGCTGGTTCTCAAGGTGGTACTCCACGTCCGGCTTTGATGGTTCATTGCACACAAGAGTCTTGTGAAACGTTTCTGCCAAGGCTGGCAATTGAACTGTGATCCTCAGATCTCAGCCTCCTGAATAGGATTACAGGTGTGAGCCACCAGCACCTGGCTTTTGTGTATTTTCTCACTAGTCTCTTGATGTCTTAGTTGGGATGGAGGCCAGCTGTCAAACACCCTGGGCAGCTTTGTTTCACCATGGATCGAGCCGCTGAGCCCCAGGAATAGTTCTACAATGCACACACAGGCTGTGCAGTTAGGCAAACTCGGATTTGAATCCCAGTTTTGCCAGTTTCTGGCTGCGTGATGTTGGGCAGATTTCTCAATCTCTCTAAGGGAAGCAGTCTAGACAGATTCCAGAGGCAGTGCCCACGGCTTGCGGGCATTTCCTGTGCTCCAGCCTTTGCGTAGGTGAGCACCAGCCTTCAAAGAGGGCCACTCGAGAAAGACTGGAAGCCATGACCCGGCTCTTGAGAGCAGTAGGGAGCCTAGAAGCCAGCGAGGCTGGAGTTTGTTCTGCGGGTTTTTGGCATTTCATGGAAGTCGCATAGACACCAGCGATCACCCTATGGCTTGATGTGCTGGTTGAGGGTTTATTGGCAATCTGGTAACGGGTGAGATAGAGTCCTGGGAACGCTGCTACCGAGGGGATCTGGGGGAGTCTACTGAGAATGTCGGTGTGGAGCCGGGCCACGCCCCAGAGCTGTGGAAAAGCTGTGGAAAGCCCCGGATGTTGCTTCCTCCATGCTGAGCGAGGCGAGAAAACGACCACGGTAGGCCCTTCTGAGGGCTTTTCAGATTGGGGAAATGGAATGAAATGCCTTCTAAAAAGTCTGTGTGACTCAGTCTTGAAGTCAGAGAGAGGTTGTGGAGTTGGATGGTGTCCTGTGGCCTAAGCTGCCCGTGCTGTAGTGTGACTTCTCTGCATTTCCACCCTGGCCGCCCAGACACTGACAGTGCGCAAAGCCAAGATGGGCCTTGGGGCTGTCACCCAGCACCAGGAGACAGGAGGAGGGTCGAGGCTGGAGCCTCAGGGTTTTGTGTCTGGCTGCTTTGGTCTTTCCCAGCTGGCCAGTAAGGAACCTAGAACATGGTAAGCTCAGCACTGATTCTCCCCAAACGGAGTTGCGTCATCTGACCTTCTGAAAGTAAGTTTTCTTTAAAAAAGGAGCGGGGATTTTTTTCTTTTTAATGACAAAGGAAGCAGCATTTTAATAACAGGACAGGACGTGGCGAGCGTCGCCGTGATCTGACATCACAGGGAATTCCCTCTGGCCATCCCAGTCAGGAGGTAGAGCCAGGATGGTCTACCGGAACAAATGGATTGTTCCGCTCTCCTTGGCCGTGGCCGTGGGAACAGCTCTGTCAGCAGGCCTCGCCTGTGCGCAGATGCAGGGAATCCTCAGGAGCTGCTCCTGCCCACACCCCCACCTCTGGGTCCTGCACAGCACCCCTGTTTGCCCACCCCCCCTCAGGCCACAAAACCATCCTCCATCTTGTTCATCCTCTCTCCATGCCAATGCTACACGTTTCTCGCTGCTCATTTCCAGTGGACATGCCATTTCTCCACTCCAGACGACACAAGGACGGATGGCTCTCTACCCAAGGGACTGGATCCAGGGGTTCCTTTCTGGATCGTTCGGAGTCAGCTGGTGCCACGCTGTTCAAGGCCACCTTGGGTTACGCCTTTCTTCCATTTCCCGCCATTTCAGTCTCATAGTCTCCTCTTCTACTCATGGCCTCTCTCTCCCATCATGAGATTTGAGACAGAACCAGCCACCTTTAGGGAGAGGACAGAGTGGAGGCACAGGAGGGTGGGCTTTTGAGAGACGTGCTTGAAAGGGCCTAACCCACAAAATAAAGAGATCTCTACACAGCTTCAACGCTGGGCTCCCCACGGGGCCTTTTTTGTTATGATTTATAAAGAGCAGATTTTATGTTGAGAATAGTTTTAGGTTTATGGCACATGGACAGACAGTACAGAAAGTTCTTATATACTCTTCTCTTCTCCACCCTCTGAGATTCCCTGTATTCTGGCTGAGAACTCAAGACGCCTTCTAGGGACAGTGGCTCCTGCCTGTAACCCTAACTAGATGGGAGACAGAGAGGACAAAAGTCATCTTGGTCGACAAGTCATATCTATAGAAGTTAATTATACATGTCCTAATTGCAGAGAATTTTTGAGCATAAATATTGGAGAATTTTTATTGTATTTTGTAGTTCATCCCTTTTTTTTTTTTGTTTGCTTGAAGGAGATCTAATATGGCTGGATATGGTGGCTCATGCCTGTCATTCAGGCTAGGAGGGAAACAGAGATCAGGAGGATCATAATTTGAGGCCAATGTAGGCAAAAAGTTAGTGGGAGCCCCATCTCAACAAACAGGCAGGGCATGACGGCTCATTCTGTAAACCTAGGTAGGAGGTAGGTATAATTAGGAGGATCATGGTCCAAGGCCAGTCCACACCAAAACCTAAGATCCAATCTGAAAAAAAAATAACTAAAGCAAAAAGGGCTGGAGGCATGGTGCCTTAAGAGCAGGGTGCCTGCCTAGCAACAAGCAAATGACTCTGTATTCCAAGCCTGGTATTGCTGCCTGCAAAAGAAGTATCATGTAATTGAGCAGTGGTCTAACAATAGGGACTGTTTTCATTCTGCCCGACTCCTTTTCTTCTTGCTTTTCTTCTGCATTCCCAGCCTAGTCTAGAGCATGTGTCCAGAACCACAAATTGATTCTTAAAAGCTACCTGCGGCTGACATGTGGGCGCCGTGTAGAGCTCTCTTAACGGTGCGTGGTTCCGGCTTTCTGCAGCTAAACCCCGAAAGGCTTTCAAAGGCCCAGGACTTTGAGGTCCCCTCTAATGATGAGTAATGCTGCAGAGCGCTGGCTGGAAAGGCAGCAAATGCTGCGGATGGATTGTTAAGAGATAAAGACGCTTGTCCTAAGCTTTTACACTCCTTTCATTTCAGTGGTTTTTTTTTTTTAAATTTCTCATGCTTTGGGCCCTCGACATACATTTCAAAAAACAGACCTTTTCTTCAAGTACAACAAAACACAGGTAAACGTGTAACACCACCAAGTCCGACAAAGCCAACTGCAGCTCTTCATGAGTAAAACACTTTTACTTCCAGTCCACTGGCGGGGAGGAAGCGGTGTAGGTGGAACAGGCAGCTGCCAATGTCCTGAGATTGGAACATTAGCAGGACATGGGCCTGCCCCCAAATAGGTCTCCCTTCCATCTCGTGCAGACACAGGAAGGAAGGCACTGCGGGAGAGAGAGTGTCTCCAGTTGGTGCCGTTACAATGAGCATCTCAATGTCAGTCAATGCTGGCACATTGGGAATAGTGTGTGTGTGTGTTTTATATTTTGAGATGATTGTAGATCCATATGTAGTTAGAAGGAATAGGAAAGACAGAGAGAAAGAGAACGAGACAGAGAGATTTCCTACATTTTTTCCCTTAGCTTCCCCATCTACCTCAACTATAGCTCAGTACCAAGAAGTTGACCAGGATCCAGTCTGCAGTCCCTATTCAGATTCCCAGCCTCATCGGTATGTTTGTATTTAGGTGTATGCTGTTTTATCACTTGCATAAATATGGCCATCATCATAGTCAATCTACAGAAGACACAAGATGCAAACCCGCTTCAGAATCACTTTTTATCTTTTCATAGCTCTCTCTCTCTCTCTCCCCCCCCTCCTGCTGCCTAAGGCCACGTTCTGGGGCAACCGTCCATTTCTTCTCCATCTCTACTGCCACTTCAATACCATTATGGACATGGAGTCAATAGCATGTAACCATCTGAGCTTGCCTTTTCTCATTTAGCATAATTTGAGGCCTGTCCACGTTGTGCGGAATGTGTTTGTTCCTTCGTGCTCCTGGGGAGGCCTCCATGCTGGGTGGCTGTCCACCCCTCCGCCACTCACCCAGCCAGGGACACGGGAGTTGTCTCTAGGGTTTTTGTTTGTTTGCTATTATGGGTTTTCTGTTTGTCCTTTCTCGATGTCTCTTCTCTTCCTGTACATTGCTTAAACAATGTTAAAAAGTCTCAATTTGATTTGCTTCTAGTGTTTTCCAGTACATTATTCAGTTGTGTCTTCATCTTCTCCTTTCCATTTTGGCAATTCTTGAGCTTGGTATTTGCCAGCAGGTGCTCTTTTGCTGAGCCACATTTGTAGCCCTATGTTTTGCTGGTTATTTTTAGGATAGGGTCTCACTTCATATCGAGGTATGAAGCTGGATATCGACCCACCTACTTTAGGCTTCCTGGAGTCATCGAGTGCAGGGCCACAGCTCAAGGGTCAACCACAGGCCCCAGAAATGTTCACGACACTCCATCTTGACTAATGGGTGGACAGGGTAGTGCACATTTGTCATCCCAGTGAAGTGGGATGACAGGAGAATCACAGTCCAGATCAAACTAAGCATGAAGTAAGACCCCCAGTCAAAAATAGCTAACACAGAAGGGGCTGGTAGAGTAGCTCAAGCGGCAACGTTCCTGGTAAGCCAGCAAAAGGCTCTAAGTTTAAACACCTGTACTTAACAAAATGCGACAAGGTCTCCCGACGTAGCCCAGGCTCCTCTCTAACTCCAGGCTCTCCTGCCACACTTAGCAAAGCTGCCTGGAGCACTGGGATTACAGACTTATGCTACCATGCTCCCCTGAGAATGGGCTTTATTATCTGGCAACCCAGCTCTCTAGCACATAGCATACATTTGGGAAGGATTAATTTTTCTGGAAAAGAATCCTAGGTAAGGATTGAAGTAGTGGCAGGTACTTGGAGAGGAGAGGTGAAGAGATTTCCAGCAGACTGGAAAGCTTATTGCTGGATCCATAATAATGGGGTGTGGCTGGAGACAGTGGTGTTCATTTCTACAGGAAGAAACAGAGAACTTCCATAGACAGCGTCACATTTCACCTTCACAGCAACCCTATAAAGTGCATTGCATTGACTCTAATTCATGAACAAGACCGTTTTGGCCTAGTCATCTAGAGCCCACGTGGATGGAAGCTTTAGGTTGTGTGTGTGCGTGCGCATGCATACATGTTTGCATGTGTGTGTTTGTGTATAATAAATGGAAAGAAGAAAGAGAATTGAGCCTGGGGACAGGAGATCAGGCATCTTGCTGGATGATTTCCACAGTAAACTCAGTGATCAGCCATTTAATTTTGTAACAACCCTGGAGATAATGGCTCTATCCTGGTAATACCGATAATGAAATGGAGGAGACGCAGGAAGCTGGCTTCAGAGCACAGAGCATCCGTTAGAATGGGGGACAGACGTGCTCGTGATGCGGCATCCAGTTCAGCAAGTTTTTTGCCTGGCTCTAGGTAGAGTTTCCCCACTTTCCCCACATAGTTCCAAACACACCTCCCCTTCACAGAAACTGTCTAAAGCAGTGAGGCATTAATATGAGAAATTATGAGAAATGAGTTTAGCATATCTCCCCTCCCTGCAAATTTAGTTAAGTTCAAAGAATTTCCAGTTGGCTGGCCACTGGTGGCTTATGCCTGCAGCCCTAGCTACTCAGGAGGCTGAGATCTGAGGATGGTGGTTCAAAGCCAGCCTGGACAGGAAAGTCTGTGAGACTCTTATCTCCAACCAGAAAACTGGAAGTGACACTATGACTCAAAGTGGTAGAATGCTAGCCTTGAGCAAGAGTCCAGGTATAGCACCCAGGTCCTGATTTCAAGCTCCATGACAGACTAAATGAATTAATATATTTCTAGTTGGTAAAATGAAAGTGAAATTGTCTCTCTCTTTCTCGCTCTGTGTCTCTCAGTGAAGCACTACTGACATTATACCCAATTACCCATTAGTTTTGCCACAGCCTGGGAATACGGCTAGCCTTAAACTAGTGCCAGTCTGACTTCCCTCCCATGTGAGATGCAGGGTTGCTGTATGATCTCAAGGTCCCTTTCAGATGAAATGGTTTATAAACTCAGGACCATGATGCAGAATAGGAAATTCTGTTTCAGAACTATTTTGTGTCTAGAGACCTTTGCTTGTTTACTATCACAGAGCATGAAAGGCCATTCCTAAGAGCAGTGTGCTACCTTGGCACCAACACACACTCAATCTTGTCTGGCAGTGCAGCAGCTTTCAAAGCCACAGTGTGCAGAGACTTGCTGTCCGTATGTCTACCACTGCAAGCCTTTCAATGTAAAACTGCTCCTGGTAATGAGGGATTCCTATACGTTGATGCTCTATGTTTCCTCTCCTAAGCACATGTCCTTGTTTTGTTTTATGCTTTTGAGATGTTTCTGGTGGACTGAATTGCTTTAAGAATAAGTTCTGCTGGGTTTAATGGCTTACACCTGTCATCCTAGCTACTCAGGATGCTGAGATCTACAAATCAAGGTTTGATACCAGACTGGGCAGGAACGTCTGTGAGACTCTTATCTCCAATCAATCACCAAAAAGTTAGAAGTGGATCAAGTGGTAGATCACCAACCTTGAGCAAGAAAGCTCAGGGACTGTACCCAGGTCCTGGGTTCAAGTACACACACACACACACACACACACACACAAACACAAACAGGGGTTGACTCAGTTGGTAAAGTGTTAACCAGTGAGTAAAAATGTCAGATACCAAATTCCAGCCTTGGTCTTGGACCCAAAAAGAAAGCGGGGGCAGGGCGGGGGGAAGAGCAGTAGATGTATGCAGGCAAACTTGAGCCGGCTGCAGAACGATTCTTCCACAGGCTTTCACTCCAGAGACACCATCACAAATTACAAAGCAGGGGTAACATAATCTGCTTCAATAAGTCTCGGGGAATGCGACAACACCATAGGCCATGAGTGACAGAAATGGTGACATTTCTCAAGTTGCCAAGGCTTGAGATTTATGGAAGGCCTCCGAGATGGCAGACTTTCCAGGTGGGTCTCTATGTGCAATCATCATCACCGTTCTCTTGAGGAAGGTTGTTTCTAGTAGTTTCCATAGGAAAATGCCACACATTTCAAAGAGAGGAGCCCGAGGCAGACGTGCATGAGCAAAAGCACAGGAAGTGGCAGGAATGTTTTCAACTGTGCAGTGCCTGACCCTGAATGGGACCATTGTTTTCCAAGCTGCACATGGTAGCCACCTGCAGGGGTTGGAGTATGTTGTGCATTTCCAGCCCTGGTCCTGGCCATTCTCCTCCTTCGACAGTGCACAGGAGGACACCAGGTGGTTCAGAGGCACATGGATCATCCGCGTCCTGGGTGGAGAGAAGGAGTATCAGTGACTTAGCCCTTGCCGGTGCTGGGGACTGAGACGGCTCGGCCGTCTGCCTGGGTTGTGGTGCTTTCCTCTGTGAGGCGGTGGACCATGCGGGAGACTGAGCAAGGAAGGGCTCCAGCAAGGGCTCCCCTGGGCTGCATGAGTCAGAGGTGGAGCATTTCCTTCCTGCCCAGCAAGTGCCCATGGGAACTGGACCCTGGCCTCCTTCCCAGCCTAGACTCCCAGAGTTCCCTTTCCCGGTCCCCATTCCCACTGGGGACACCCCAGTCCCCCAGATCCTCCTGCTGGCTGTGGATCAAGAGGAACAAAACGCAAGAGAGAACAAGTCCTAGGTCACGATGGGAAGTCCACCGGCTAAGAAGCGGGCCTGTGACCCAGCCGGCGGCAGATGTGACAGCTGTGGCCTCGTGGAGTCACCGAGACCACGGCCCTGAATGGGCCTGGTGGGCATCCACGAGGGGAAAGGCAGCGCGCCCTACAGCAACAGCCCAGAGAGGTTCTGCGAGCAGACGTCCATGCAGGCCCGCACCACACAAGCAGGGATGCTGTGAAGTGCATCCTGGGTTTGTGCAAGAGCAAGTCTGGCACTGTAAATTCCAGTAAGGAGGAGGAGGAGGAGGAGGGGAAAGAGGAGGAGGAGGAGGACGAGGACGAGGATGAGGACGAGGAGGACGAGGAGGCAAGAAGGGGGAGCCAGTGAACACGTGTGCAATTTAGACTTAGGAAGGCAGAGAACTCATTCCTGATGATAGGAGAGAAAGCGGCAGGGCTGGACACAGATGCCAGTGGGCGGTGGGTGAGGCTGGTGGGAACTTGTGGAAGCTCTCTTCTAATTGTTTCTATTTTCTCAGGGAGCGAGCAATCGAGGTTGAGAGCCGCGCGTGAAGATGGTGGAGGAGGCGTTGGAAGTTTTAGAAGACAGGAGAAAGTAGGCAACTGTTGTTGAGGAGAGCTGAGCATGGAATAGACGAGAAAAGCTAGGTGTGATGGCTCCAGTGCCTGAAGCTGATTTCCAGTACTGCGGCCCCTCTGCACGGCTGAACATTCTTGTCTTGCTCAGTTCCGCTCCATGGTTTTAAGTGAGTGATATTTCTTCAAGGGAGGATAATATGGCTACATACTTACATCTAACCAACCAGCCCGAATAGGAGGATTACAGTCCAGGCAGAAAGAAAAGAAAACTCTATTAGAAAAATAAGGATAGCAAAAAGGGATGTAGGTGTGGTTCAAGTGGTAGAGTATCTATAGAATAAGCACAAGGCCCTGATTTCAAACATCAGTACTGGAGAAAAAAAAAAGGAAAGAAAAAATTGTAAAGAAAAGCTAAGAAAGGATGCATTTGTATAATCGACTTCCTTTAACATGGTTGGAGAATGTGACCTGTGGGTTAATAGAATGTTTTAGGGAACTAAGGCCATTATTTACCTATGAGCTATTTTTTAAATAGAATTAGAAGATTTAAAAAAAGCTACCCCAAAAATCACATGAGCACTTTGTGTTAGCAGTGTCCATAAGTGTCAAAGAGTGAATCTTAAAGATCCTGGTGGATCCTAGAAGAATTCTGGGTGGCTGGTAAGCATGGGTTCTGGATGTGTCATGTCAAGAGTTTTCCAAAATACACAAGCATGGCAAAAGATGTATTAAACATAACAGCATCTTCTCCATAGAAACCAGTTATTGTGCCTTAGTGGTACCGGTGATGGCTTTTGGAATAATAATGACTTTTTTTCTTCTCAATTGTCTTCGACTGCAAAGCAACAAGAACCAGAGTCAGTGCCAATGCCAACGATGTCATCATAATGTGGGCTTGCTCTGTCTTTTTTGTTTCCTTTGTGGCTGCTTGAGTTTCCTAGCAATGCAAACCGTGTGTGTGTCTGTGTGTGTGTGTGTGTGTGTGCATGTGTGTGTCCTGGGGCTTGAAAGCAGGATCAAGGCCCTGACCCTGACCCTGAGCTTTTTTGTTTAAGGCTCGACCACTAACCACAGCTCTACCTCCAGCTTTTTTTGGGGGGGAGGTGGAGGGGCAGTTATTTGGAGATAAGTGTCTCATGGGCTTTTATGCCTGGGATAGCTTTGAACTGAGATCCTCAGAGCTCAGGCTCCTGAGAGGCTAAGATTCTAGGCATGAGCCACCAGCACCTAGCTGTCAAACTCTTTTTATACTTGTGGATCTGCTTTGCATTATTCACTGTTTTGCTTTTGTTTTTTAAGCAGCTGATTATATAAGCAATTCTTAGTCACTGAATAAAATCTGGAAAATATGCAAAAGGCTAGCAAAAAAAAGTTATCTGTTATCTCACCATTCAGAGATGAATATAATTAAGATGGTAGCAAATTTTAGTCCATAGTTCTAATTCATCCTTGTCTATCTTTAGAAAACTTATGTCAAACTGTTTTTATGCCTTTTTAAACTTAATGTTTGGTGGTGAGATGCTCCCATTACACTTCTTTCTAGAACTGTTTTTATTGTTGTTGTTTGTTTTGGGCGGTATGGGGGTTTGAACTCAGGGCCTCGCATTTGCTAGTCTGGCACGATACTGCCGTGCCATGTCTCCAGTCCTGGTTTTCACTGTTTATTTCTAGGGTAGGGTCTTGTATCCCATCTGGGCATGTACCTGAGACACAATCTGCCTATTTTGAGGATCCCTGTCATTGCTGGGATTATAGGAGTGAGACACTGCATCCAGATCCATGAATTGTGTGGACGTAGTCTGGAGGACTTGGCTGCTCAGACTGGTCACATCTCAGCCTTCCACATAGCTTGGGATGATAGGTGTGCAGCACTGCCTATAGGGGTTCAAAAGTGGTCTTGTGGTCTTTTCTGCCTGGGCTGGCCTCAAATTACAATCCTCCCATTCTCAGCCTCTGAAATAGGTAGGATCACAGATGTGAGACAGCATGCTGACTGATTTTATATATATATATATATATATATATATATATATATATATATATATATATATATTATTTATTTATTTATTTATTTTTGTTGGTCATGGGGCTTGAACTCTGGGCCTGGGTGCTGTCCCTCAGCTCTTCAGCTCAAGACTAGCACTCTACCACTTGAGCCACTGCACCACTTCTGGTTTTCTGAGTGGTTTATTGGAGATGAGAGTCTCACGGACTTTCCTGCCCGGGCTGGCTTTGTGCTGTCATCTTCAGATCTCAGCCTCCTGAGTAGCTAGAATTACAGGCGTGAGATACTGGCGCCCGGCTGCTATATATTTTTATATGGCCAATATGTTAGGCTATTGTGTGAATGTACTATAGTTTACTTAATAGTTCTTGCATTATTGCACAGGTAGGTTTTGGACAATCAAACATGGTTCTGGGCAACCTTGAACACAAATCTCTTCACAGAGTACTGATTGTTTTCTTCAATGGCATTGTGGGGTATTTTAAGTGAGCGTGTTCTCTACCTCTTGCTTTCTTTTAGTCTCTCTGCACGGTTCTGATTTCACTCATCCAATGAAGCTCAGTGCTGGGAGCTGCTAACGGCTTCACCTCCGCCGGTCCCCTTTTGTTCTGTGCTGTTCCACTCTCTGACCCTCTGTGCTGGTGGCTGAGGGTTGGCTGGAGAAACACAAACAAAAGTGCTGCTGGGATTGTTCTGGATGTGAGCTCTATTCTCATATACACTTATGTCTTTTTTCTGCTGTTTTTTATTTTGCTATTGTCTGTCCTGTAAGCAACGCCTCCCTTGTCGAAGCGGGCACACAGACACACACATAATTCCATGACAGAGGCCTTTGCCATGCTGTGGCGTCCGACAGGTGAACCAAGGAAGCTTTTGTATAAGAAGAAGAGGACATTCTGAGTGTTTCGAGCAGGAAAGGATTCTTTCCAGGGGTTTATGTGCCTGTACAATCACTGGGAAGCTAGGGGCCCAGCCACCAGCTCCCGGGAGCGAGTCACAGAACCCTACCCATCCGTGACGCTCAGCCACTGGGACCGAAGAGTTTTGCTGGGCCTGCTAATGCCAAACAGTGCTAGGACGGTGAGGTCAGGAAGCCAGGCACCGAAGGCTTCTGCTCCTGCGGCGCGCCGACATGTAAGGCCCGGGCAGCTGGAAGGGGTGAGCCCGAACGCTGAGCGTCCCGGGCGCCCAGCGGCTTCATGTGCAGGGAGGAAGGCGTCCAAGGGCTGGATGTGGCTCCTTCCTCACTCCTGACCCATGAAGTCCCTTTCACTCCCAGAAACCTCGCAGTCCAGGAGGCTGGGAGATGTGCTGTCCAGGCTCTGTTCTACAAAAGCCATCAATCTGGCAGGAGGTGGCGCTGGATGCGGAGTGTGACTTGTTTCCAGCCATGCTGGGTGACCGTGAGCAGAGAGCCCAGCGGGGTGGACGGCGTGGGAAAGAGGGGCAGAGCTCAGAGATCTGGGGACAGCCCCCAGGACGGTGGCCTGGTGAGCCCCCGAGTTCTCAGACCCCCCTCTTCACCAGGGCCTCCGTGCCCAGCGCGGCGTCTGGCACGTAGTCAATGCTAAGTGTTTGCGGAAGGGTGCGTGAACTCACGCCTGATCAAACCACAGCCATCGTCTCTGTTGACCGTGGTTGGCACTTGTCCTTGCCCACCCCATTCCTGAACAGAGTTTCTCAGCTTCCAAAACCATTCCTATTTGGGGCTGGGAATCTCTCTGTGGTTGGGGGGTTGTTCTGTGCCTCTCTGGTCTCTCTCTTTTATCATAGATAGAGTAGCCCACCCTGACCCGGTCCAGTTCTTGGTGATCTCAACTTGACTGGTATAATGTTCGGTAAAATAGCACATGGAAGAGAAAAACAGCTCCCCGCCCTAGGGCCCACCGGGCTTTCGATGTTATTCTCACCAACTTGGGCCTCTTGTGCAAGCTCTTGAACGCCATGTCATGGCTGCTGAGCAAGTCCTGCTGGGGTCCTCTACCTCCAAAGATGCTGTCTTGGATGTGGCTCAGGTTTTCTAGATTCCCTGATATAGACAATAAAATCGGCCCCACTGCCACCTTTCTTTGCAGTTAGCGGGACTCCGCTTCGTTTCCCTTGCTCTAGGACCTTCAGTTCTGTCCTCTTCCCCGAAGACTCTTACCAGCTCATGGAACGTTACAGCTGTCATTCTTGACCACGCCTCTGGCTCCATCCTCACCAAGGAGTAAATGTTCACCAACTTGAGGGTGATCTTTCCAGCTCTCTTGGCTTCTCGGGGTGTGTTAATAGTCCACTGATGACCGAGGCAAATCTTCTGTCTGCTTCTTCTCACTACAGTGAAATGCTAAAGATTCAGAATTACGAAAGAACTTATCTTTACTTCTCGGTCGTTGTACACCCTCTCTTCTACTTGTTCCTCTGTGGTATAGTGGCTCTTTCTAGTGCTTCCTTTCTGTAAGCTTCCAAGAAAAACACCGACAATCTCATGCAGGTGAGCACATGCACCGGGCGCGCACACACACACACCCTTTTATTTACTTATTGTTCATTCTGGGGCTTGAACTCAGGGCCTGACTGCTGTCCCTAAGCTTTCATGTTCAAGACAGTGCTCTACCTCTTTGAGCCACACCTCTACTTCCAGCTTTTTGGTGGTTAGTTTGAGAAGAGCCTCACAACCTTTCCTGTCCTTGAAACTCAGTCCTCAGATCTCAGCCTCCAGAGTAGCTAGGATTACAGGTGTGGGCCACTAGCTGATAATCTCATCTTTTACCTGTCTCTCTCTCTCCCTCTGCTGTGTCTCTCTTCCAAACATGATTTTGACTAGGTTTCTGTGGGCCTTCCCATATCTGTACATCTTTATCTACATTTAGTCCCTCCTTCCAGGATCAGCTAAGAGGTGTCTTTTCCCCCTGATTCTGATCTGTAGTTTTCACACTCTTTAAGCACATTAAGGATCTGTGTTGTTTAACTTAGAATTACTTCTTTATATATCTGTGGGCAAAGTCCAATTACATCCTGCTTTACCTTCCTTAGAGCTGACCACACAGGATCTTTTCCTTTCTGCAAGCTCTCCTTCACCATGGCAGGAGCATTTATGTTGTTTTGCTCTCCCCATGATGTTTCTAGTAGAATACTAGCCCTAGGACTCCAACTGGAATACTGAAATGACCCACTGAGTGGTAGATGAAGCCAGCATGCGACTGTCATTTGATCTCTTCTATGATACCCATGCGCCTCCCTGGGGAACTGGTCTCATTCATTGCCTTCATACCTGGTTTACCTTTTCTTTTCTTTCCTCCATTGGCCACCACTTTTCTCTAGAACATAATTACAATGAGCAACTTTGGAGCCCATGGAAGAGATCTTCTAGTTAAATCATTTTCTACCAGTTAGCTCTTCAAACATGGTTCTTAAGAAATTGGTAGGAGTGGCTGGGAAGGTGGCTTAGTGGTAGAGTGCTCACCTCACATGCATGAAGCCCTGGGTTCGATTCCTCAGCACTACATACACAGAAAAGGCTGGAAGTGGTGCTGTGGCTCAAGTGGTAGAGCGCTAGCCTTAAGCAAAGGAAGCTCAGGATCAGTGCCCAGGCCCTACGTTCAAGCTCCAGGACTGGTTAAATAAAAAGAAAGAAATTGGTAGGAGCTTCATTTATGGATCCACTGCAGGTAAGTAGTGTGAATCTGCCTGTACTGAGAGCAAATTCTCTTCTCTCATGGACAGTGCTGACAGCAGTTTTCCTTTCATCAAGTCATCCAGCGTCTCTGGCTGGGGCCGGAGTTGAGAAGCCAATTTGCCCTCAATGCTGGTAAGTCGATATTTATTCCATAATGCTGCTAATTGTGCTTGATAGGCTCAGAGCCCCTTCAAGACCCTACCTTGTTGGATCAGAAAATGATCTGAGCATGGATTTGGGGCTTAAAAATTAGTCTCTGATACAAACGGGGTTGATAGATGAGTCCAACTTCAAACATTGTTGTCTGTATTGTAGCCTCTGAGAAGAGACAGACGGAAGCCGCTGGTCTGACCCAGGGTAGGGGGAGTGGCTTCTCAAACTATAGTTATAGGCTCAAGACCCACCAGGAATGGCAACATCACTAGAGAACAGGATTGGGAAGAAAGTGTCATCTTCATGCTTGGAGGAACTGATGGTTACCCAAAGCTATGCAGAGAGGCACCACTGCCAGCAAAAACATGAATTGTCATGTTCTCTTTAGATGTTGTTATTCAGAACTACAGCCGTCATTAAAATAAATGCCACTTCTAAAAACAGGAGCTGGGAGAGAAACATAAGCAAGTTAGTTCAGAAGAAGAGGCTCTTTTGAAGTTAAGGGCCAGGAAAAAAGTACCAGTGAAAATGGAATGAGGAGGAAACTGACCAAAGAAAGATAGAATTTCAGAGCTAGCTGGATGCTGTCTCCTCCTGCCTGATGGGAATTGGGAAAAGTAGGCTGTACCCCAAGAATTCACACAGAAGTCTCTGTGGCTTAGCATAAGAGGCATGCCCAACTTCGTGACACACGTCCACGTTGGGCTGGTGGACGCTGTTCTACAGCAGATGACTCAGGGTATCACCCTCTTTCCACATGGTAATAGCATCAGGCTTTCGGACATCCTACAGGACTGGAGAGATGGAAAACCTCGCCTAGTCCTGGCTCCCCCAGGACTGGCCCTCTGACTTATGTGCAGGTTTTATTGGCCAGAAACTAGAACATAGCTCCAGCTCAATGTCAAGGACGCTGGGAAATGTAGTTTTCTTGGAAGGAGGGTTCATAGTCACAAGCTTTTCCCATTTTTCTTTTTTAGTCAGTTGTCCATCATTCCTTAAGTCTGCTTTACCTTTTCACTTTAAATCTAAAGTACAATTCCAAATACTAACTTTCAGTTGGCTGTAACAATTGTATTTTCCTCATATGTGTTAAAATACATACTTGCATACAATATAAAGTCATTTTCTCTATTAACCCTTTAACCTGAATGTGAGAAGACAGAGGTCCTGAAAAATGAAATGTGCCCTCCCTCCACAGCTGTCCTGGAAATAAATGCAAGGCTAAGATCAGTTGGGTTTTCCTCCCACTACACTAAATTTGTGGAGAAAGGATGTGGGCAGTAGAAAAACAGACTGAGTCACCGCAATTAGGGGAATTAAAAAGAACGCCAGCACAGTGTGCAAAGATCTTAGAGGAGAAAGAAACGAGCAGGAAGCTGTGAAGGCTGAAAGGCAGATGGGTCTCCTGGAAAGCATCAGACCAGTCAGCAGAATTGGGCGCATGGCTACATCAAGAGACTGATTTTCTGAATTATTGAGACTTGTTGGTGGACTGGTCATTCTGGGGCCTTGGAAGCCACCCCTAAGAACGGGGAGGAGCTGGATGCTACTGGCTCACGCCTGTCATCCTAGCTACTCAGGAGGCTGAGATCTGAGGATCACGGTTCAAAGCCAGCCCAAGCAAGAAAGTCCGTGAGAGTCTTATCTCTGATTAACCACCAGAAAACCAGAAGTGGTGCTGTGGCTCAAGTGGTAGAGCGCTCGCCTTGAGCTGAAGAGCTGAGGGACA
>NW_012267227.1:18740523-18757686 GCF_000151885.1 Dipodomys ordii
CTCAAGGCCAGCACTCTACCACTTGAGCCACAGCGCCACTTCCGGCTTTTTTCTTTTTGCTTATGTGGTGCTGAGGAATCAAACCCAGGGCCTCAGGCAAGCGCAAGCGCTCTACCACTGAGCCACCTTCCCAGCCCTGTCTTTGAGGTTTTTCACTCTACCACTTGAGCCATAGCTCTACTTCCAGCTTTTGGTAGTTAGTTGAAGACAAGAGTCTCATGGATTTTTCTGCCTGGACTAGCTTCAAATGCCAACCTTCATTTCTCAGCCGCCTGAGTAGCTGGATTACAGAACTAAGCCACCAGCAACCAGCTAATAGCCCCCTTTTGAACAATTTTTAGGTTTCATTAGGCTATTTTCATACATATAATGTGCTTTGATTCCATTCGCCCCTCACTTTCTCCTTCTTCTCCCTTAACTGTCTAAGCAGTCATCAAGTACTGGTCACACAAGAAAAAAAAAGTAATTCTAAAAGTTTTTCAGTTGCTTAATGATTAAAAAAAAATAAAATCTCTGTGCAGGTTGTTATGCATGTGATCCCAGGAAGGTAAAATCTAAAGATGGTGCTTCAAAACCAGCCTGGGCAAGGAAAGTCTGTGGGTCTTTGATCTCCAATTAACCACCAAAATGTGGAACAGTGGCTCAAGGCGTAGAATGCCAACCTTGAGGGAAAAAGCTAAGGGACAGTGCTCAGGCTCTGAGTTTAAGCTCCGATATGAGCACCAAAAGAAAGAAAGAAAGAAAAACAAGAATGTATATAGAAGCCTGGACAGCTTAGTTGAAATAACTTGGTTGCACTTATAATCAAATTTGGACACTATTGAAATCAGTGTAACCCTGATCAAATTGCTTAAAGTTTCTGTATTTCCTTTTCCAAAGGGCATGGAAGAGGGTGGAGCAGGGGCAGCCGGGTAACCAGACTCTGTTACCTAATGAAATGATTGTCAAGCTGAACATCTAACTTCATCACCGGGCCAAGGCAAACGTCAGGTCAGGAGTGTTCATTACCAAGTGTTTAGTTTGTATTGGAGTTGCAGGCCATTAAAAAAAAAAAAAGATTCCAGATCTGCATGGTAACAATTGAGCTTGATTTCCAGTTCTGTCTAAAATGTAGCAGTGGCAGCTGCAGCTCTTCCCCTGGCTCCCTGCCTCCCCCGGACTCCAGGCCGCTGCCCCAGCCCTCACATCTGTTTCCTAGTCAGTCACCCAGCCGCAGCTCACAGCGTGTTGCAAGAGGCAGCTTTAGCAGGCAGCATGAATCAGTGGAAAGCTTGGATTGGCCATTCCTCTCCGCTCCTAGAGAGGAAGTGCGGGCTAGTGGTTAACCCACTGAAAAAAAAAAGCAGGGAGAAGGCAAAATTCCTAGGCCTCTCCATGTCTGCCCCTGGTTGGAACAACCTACTGATCTGCAGGGGAAAGTCCTAGCAGCAGAGCAGAGACTACCCCCTTCCCCCCGCCCCCCCGCTCACCTTTTTTGGAGGTGTTGGGGTTTGAACTCAGGGCCTCATATTTACTAGGCAGGCAGAAGCTCCACTGCTGACAGGACCTCAGCCCTTTTTTGCACTGATTACTTTTGAGACAGGGTTTCTCGTTCTGCTCAGTGTGAAGGAGTAAGCATCTTTTTTTTTTTTTTTCCTGCCCAGAGCCATTTGGATACTTGTAACGTCATTACAGACCATACACAATTATCAGTGCAGGTAGCTGGGCCTCAGGCGCTGGTAGAGAAGCATTTCCTGCCCTGTCCAGTTACCCACCAAATGATCTCTCAGCTGTGATCACTCCCCCAACATGTGAGACTGTGATCCACCTGTGTGGGCTTCCCAGAGTAGCTGGGATAACAGGTGCACACCACCATACCCAGCTTCTTTTAGATGACCTAGATGGAGTCTCTCCAAGGTAGCTACCCGGGGGACCTGGAAGCACAATCCTCTTAATCTCAGCCGTAATCTCACCTTGAGATATCAGACTCGGGTCACTACATTCAGCTATGGATTCGGAAGTCTCTCAAACTTTTCTGTCCAGGCTGGCCATTTTGCTGGTAATCTCAGCCTCTCATGTAAGTTTGAGCTGCTGCTTCTGACTGCAGTCTCTGGTTTGTGTCTCTGTGTGTGAGTCCTGGGACTTGAACTCAGGGCCTCTGTCTGAACCTTTTTGCTCAAAAATAGTGCTCCTCCACTTGAGCTCTCCTTCTGGTTTTTTGGTGGTTCATTGGAGATGAGAATCTCATGGACTTTCCTGCCTGGGCAACTTTTCCCGTGGGCTGTGACATCCCACAGAACAAGAGTGTTGATGACAACCACAGTGGTGGAAGTATCTGTCTACCTCCTTAAGCTCTGCCTCTGTACTCTGGGGGAAACGAGCGGAGTCAGGATAGAAGAAGCGCTATTCCAGTTGCGGCTCACGGATCCACCTCTGGGTGAGCTAGACAGGTCAGCAAAAGTTGACTGATTGCATTAAAAAAATCATTTTAAAAATAAAAGTGACTAGATCATCTCTTTCAATTCTATGAGTCAGTGAATGATTTGTGTAATTTCACAGAAATGCCAGGATGGATGCTGAAAATCTCACTTCCTGAAAATGACAGGGGCGCTGTCACCGCCATGTGGGCTGGCCTTTTTGGAGCATGGAAAGAGCAGAGACAACTAACTAATGGCTGGAAGGTTCCAGGGCCAGCCCGAGGGCTGCTGGGAGATCAGCCCCCACCCTCCTCTCTGGAGGCCCTGCAGCTGGCCTACTTCTGCAAAGACTTTGGCTCCTCTTTTCTTTTTAAAAGCTTTTCTGATTCGAACATTTCCCCCCGAGGAGCAGAGATTCATTGTTTGTGGGGGAATTTGCACATGCTTTCCTCAAAGGAAGAAAAGAGGAGGGAGGGAAGAGGGAGGAAGGGAGGGTGTAAGGGAGGGAGGGCTGGATGGATTAGTGAGTGGGTTGGAGAGCTGGTTGCCAAAGAAATGAGTCTCCCAAGTGTGATCACACACACCCTGTCCACCCTGACTGCCCGGAAGAGTCCTTCCTCAATGCCTAGAAGTGTGTTCTCCTCTGCGGACTAGACTTCACCCACTCGTATGTCTGTGGGCCCTTGGGCGCTCTTCCACCCCAGTGCAAGTGGGGGTGAGGTAGGACAGGAGCCAGTCATGATTGCAGGGAAAGGATGCTTTCCAAAGCCAAGGCAGAAAGCCTTCCTAGAAACATCACGACAGGTCCCAGGAAGCCCACGTTTGCTTCTAATTATACCGTGCCCACGCGGCAGCATTTCCCCTTTCCCATGGTAACCATGGGGCTTCTGAGGAAGAGGACTTTGCCTCAGACATGCTCTGTGGGAGCCTTTTACCACCTTCCTCCTCCTCCTCCTCCTCCTCCTCTTCCTCCTCCTCCTCCTCGTTTCTTTTCTTTAAAGAACAGTTATTTTGGCTGTTTAACAAAGCAGATATTCCTGGCTTGGCTGTGTCTATTAATGTGTCTGAAAACCAGGGTGAAGCACATTATATAAAAAGGCCCAAATGTAGCCAGACGCTAGTGGCCCACATCTGTAATCCTAGCTACTCAGGAGGCTGAGATCTGGGGATCACAATATGAAGCCAGCCCAGGCAGGAAAGCCCATAAAACCCTTATCACCAATGAAGTACTCAGAAAAAGCTGGAATGGTGCTGTAGCTAAGTAGTAGAGTGCTAACCTTGAGCACAAAGAAGCTTAGCAATAGCACCCAGGCCCTGAGTTCAAGCCCCAGGACCAGTTTAAAAAAAAAAAAGGCCAGAATGAGCCCCCATGGAATTAAAAATATATTGTAATATCAAAAATGTATTTTTAATGAGCAACATAGATCAGAAAAAAATACAATGAAACTCTTAAATAAGTGTGGTTTGTTTTCCCCTTCACTTGAGACAAATGGCAAGCTAGAAAACAAAATGATCCTTGAAACCTGAACTCACTGTCTCAGGCTTTCCAGGCTGGTGAACTAGCACTTGAGCCATGCCTCCAGCCCTGCTTTTTGCTTTTATTTTGGCAACAGGATGTCAGTTGTTTGAGTCACAGGCTGCCTACTTTAGGCCTCTTCTTATTGCTGGCATCACTGTGTCCAGCGTCCCTTCATGAAGAGACGGTGTGTGGTAGAGTTTTTCCACTCCAACTGGCCTTGAACTTTGATCCTTCCAATCTCAGCCTTCCAACTAGCTCTATAAACCCTCGCTCTACACATCCATGTGCAGAAAACTGTAGTGTGTAAGTGTTAAGAGGCTCACTCTGAAGTCCACCTGTGGACTTTCTACACCCATGACGCCATGAAAAAGAATCTTGCCTCTGCACAGATTCCTGTTCTCCTCAACTCAAACCATTGTCAGTTACTCTTTGATGAGATGCTAACCTTTTTCTTTTGTTTTTGAGAGAGGTGCATTCATTCTTAGGCAATGAGCGACCAACTGTGTCAGCTCCAAGCTTGGACTTTAATTACCATGTGTCTTTGGGATGTGACAATTACTTACAGGAAGTGGGACTGTGTGGAATTATAGAGTATGAAATCACCGCTTCCTGCTAAAACAGGAAACCTCCCTTCGCGTGTTATGTCCAGTGTTCCTTCTACTCATGTGTGAACGATCAGCTTCATAAACAAACATGCAAGGAGAAACAGAAATTTTCCAAATACCAAGGAATACTCTAACCCTCACGACACACCCAGTCTCATTTCGCCGCACAAATCCGGAGACTTGGGGCAAGCAATGAGTTTCCATCTGAATCCTTCACAAAGCAGCCTCAATGTTTTCCTCTGTGACCGTAAGTGATATATTTAGCTATCCAGAAGGGCAGTCAATCTGCCGAGGAAAAACATCCCACAGAAAGCAAGGCGGGCAATTCCGCCAGGCAGCCCTGGGGGCTGGTGTGGATGGGCCTTGTTTCAAAACAGATTCCTAACTCCATCGCAGGCCCGGTGTCCATGTGTTTGCCTGGGGAGAAGCTTCCAGCCAGGCAGTGTGGAAACTAGCAGACTTGACGAAGGAGGGGGAGACATCTGGCTCCCTCACAAAGCAGCATTGCTCTTTTTATCAGAATTATCTTCAGACTCTTGTATGGGGGAGGAGTCTGGGCATCTAGAATACCAGCTAGACATCAATGCTGTACCTGTCAATAGGGAAATGGGAGGGCAGGGAAAGAGAGACAGCCTGTGAGCAGCAAAGGACTCAGCTACCAGGGGATGAATACAGTAAAAGGGGATGGATACAGTCGCAGTGGATTGTTTGCTACTATGAAAACACAGTAACAAAGCCGGGCGCCGGTGGCTCACGCCTGTCATACTAGCTACTCAAGAGGCTGAGATCTGAGGATCGCGACTCAAAGTCAGCCCTGACAGAAAAGGCCGAGAAACTCTTATCTCCAATAAACCACTCAGAAAACCGGAAGTGGCGCTGTGGCTCAAGCGGTAGAGAGCTAGCCTTGAGCTGAAGAGCTGAGGGACAGTGCCCAGGCCCAGAGTTCAAGGCCCATAACCGACAAAAAAAAGAAAAGAAAAAAAGAAAACAGCAGCAACAAAACCTATTGGAATGGTTTTGAGAAAGTGATAGAGAGGGTGAAACTGATTGGAATATACAGTAAACATGCAATAACAGAACCGCCAGCCCACATATGTTGGTTAATACATTTTTTTCTTTTCCCAAGGTGTGCCTGTAATCCTAGTCAGGAGGCTGAGATCTGAGAATCAAGGTTCTAAGCCAGCCTAGCCAGGAAGGTCTATGAGGCTCTTATCTCCAGTTAACCACCAAAAAGTTAGAAGTAGAGCTGTGGCTCAAGTGGTACAGCACCAGCCTTGAACAAAAAAACTAAGGGATGAGGTTATATTTTTAATCGTTCAACTCTAACTTGTAGACTACTTTAAAATTTCTTAAATTCATGTACAAAAGCAGTATCTCCTGGAACTTAACATTTGGCCAAGGTATAAAGTGAGTTGTCTATTGAAATGGAGTTACAATGAATAGTCTCCCCTTTCTCTTAGAAGAGAGGTAAAGACTAAGTAGAGTTAGAGTATATTTGAGTTGGAAAACACAGGCCACAAATGTTAGGGCTTTACTCCTACAGAAATCCAGCCCTGATAGAGCAATATCTGTGATTAATGAAAGGCTTTCCTTGTTGGAGAGGTGTCTTAGAGGTATTGGGCATGCCTAAAAAGTACAAGGCCCTGAGTTCAAATTCAAAAAAATCTGCCAAAAAATTCTATTTTTTTTTCTTTATTTGGTCTCATATGGGAAATGCTTTACCGAAAAGGTACTAGAAAAGATTGATTTTGGGCTGGGAAGATGGCTCAGTGGTAGAGTGCTTGCCTTGCATGCATCTGGCCCTGGGTTCAATTCCTCAGCACCATATAACAGAAAAAGACAGAAGTGGCGCTGTGGCTCAAGTGGTAGAGTGCTAGACTTGGGCTGAAGGGCTGAGGGACAGCACCCAGGTCCAGAGTTCAAGCCCCATGACAGACAAAAAGAAAATTGATTTTATAGTGTTCAGTGAATATGTTTATTTTCAAATATGCTCTCTTTAAAGAGTCATGAACTTCCCTTTCTTGTCTTCAGAGACACTTGTTAGATTTTGCTTGCAGGGGTTAATGGACAGGGCTGCCATTTTATCCCAATAATTTATGGTCCACCAAACCACATCTACTGTGTCTATTTTGAACACGATGTCAGGATCCTTGGTTTGGGACTGTCTGCTGGTGAAAACCTACACAGTTCTATTTCTTTTGTTTGTAGTTTGTTTATCTTTTCTAGGGGAAGTGTTGAAGCTGAAGAGGAGGAAAGTGACTTCAGAGTCATGGCTGTCTGGATTAGATCATTATAGCCTCCAAGATAAACTGCGCCTCATCACACAGAGCTAGGACCGGATGCCACAGCCCTTCTTCCAGTCTCCTGAAAAGAGAACTGAAATCTTCAGCAACCTTTGTTACCAGAGGGCACACATGGTAGAAATTAAGTTCGGCCATCCTTTAATTTATATAAATAATCAAGAAATGGCAATTGACTTGGTTTGTAGACCAATTTAAATCTATCAACGTATGTAAACTTTGAACCAAGAAAGTACATCTGCTTCATGGGACCTAATGTCAGCCTCTTTGTGGTTTCAAACTCACGTAAGATTTTGCTCCCTGGATTGTAGTCAAACACGATCAAAGGGAGAGAGCCCGGACGGCTTGGGATGATACGGCAGGTAATGAGGTTTCTCGAAAGTACTCAGTTCAGAGCAGTAAAATTCAGGGAAGTGGAAATTACATAATTTGTTAATAGCTCATTAAATTAATTCTCCAATTATGGAAACCTTTGCAATGTGATTCTTAATTAAAGCTAGTGATGAATTCACTGCTGGGAGAATGGAGGCCTTGGTTTTTGCTGCTGAATAGTTATGTGACAGTACTGGTATATGTGGCCATCCTGGAGAGGATTTCTGGGCAAAGCAGTAAAGCTATCTGACAACTTCTAATCCTGATAACTTGGCAAAACTTTGAGGTTTTAGACATATGGAATAGAGTACTGATGGAAACCCAAAGCAGTAATTCTTAGGTCTTGCATGAAGAAATATATCTGTTGTGGGTCCTACCTCTAAGCCTGATGTTCTTTTCAGCTATCCAATCTTTAAGATATAATTCAACTCCATCTTCTGGATGAAGACTCTTCTGGAAAAAAGTCATTAGCTAATAAGGCATTATATTATTATTGTTCTTGTTGCTCTAATTAGCTATTATGAATGGAGACCTTGCTTTATTCATCCATTTAATCTCATCAAAATTTTTCTCTTTTAATTGCTACACCAATTCTTATGACGCAGAAACCATCATAACCTTCACATTAATGTAAAAAACTAGAGGTTCCCTAAGTTTGAGGGCTTCATCAGTAAACTTTATGACAGAAGGATCTAAAACTTGCTGTAACTCCTTTGACTTCAAAACTGTAGTGTTTGCACTTGTGGCATTATTTTCACCTGTTTTTATTATTTTTTTTCCAGTCCTGGGGCTTGAACTGAGAGCCAGAGCGCTGTCCCTGAGCCTCTGTGCTCAAGGCTAGCGATCTACCACTTGAACCATAGCACCATTTCTCTTTTTTTCTAAGTAGTTTATTGGAGATAAGCGTCTCATGGACTTTTATGCTCAGGCTGGCTTTGAACCGTGATTCCCAGATCTCAGCTTCCTGAGTAGCTATGATTATAGACATGAGCCACTAGTGCCTAGCTTCTACCTGTTTATATAAATATCTTAGATTAAGATTGTTTTTTTATTGAGAATAGTCATTTTGGGACTGGGAATGTGACTCAGTGGTAGAGTGCTTGCCTGGCATGCATGAAGCCCTGGGTTCAATTCCTCAGTACCACATAAACAGAAAAAGCAGGAAGTAACGCTGTGGCTCAAGTGGTAGAGTGCTAGCTTTGAGCAAAAAGCTCAAGGACAGTGCCCAGACCCTGAGTTCAAAACCACAGACTGGGAAAAAGAAAAAAAAAAAAAGGTCATTTCTTAGCTGGGCACTAGTGGCTCAAGCCTGTAATCCTAGCTACTCAGGAAGCTGAGATCTGAGGATCACAGTTCCAAGCCAGCACGATCAGAAATGTCTATGAGACTCTTTTCTTCAGTAAGCCAGAAGTGTAGCTGTGGCTTAAGTGCTAGAGTGTTAGCGTTGATCTGAAAAGCTTAGGGACAGTGCCCACGCCCTGAGTTCAAGCCCTAGGTTGAACACAGAGAAAGAAATGATTCCAGGATGTCACCCCAGGTGATTGTTTACCTTCTCTTCAGAAGTCCACCACCACTTTTAAAAGTATTTCACCTATCCATACAAACATAAAAACAAATCTTTTAACTCAGTCGATCCAGAAATCTTCTGTATAGAATTCTCCGAGAGCAAGTATTTCAGAATGTGTTCCTTATCTGCTAAGTCTTACAGAAAAGGCTGATAATGTCAGGGAAATCTCTAATGAGGAAAGGGCAGTTGTATTAGGTATAATCCACAGACTACAAATGGAAACTTGGTGGTGACTGTTCATTAGCGTGTTAACCATAGGTCAAGTGTGAAGGACAGCTGCAGCCACAGCCAGAAGCTCATCAACTGAGTAGCACAATCATCCCTATTTCACCCAGCATAGCTCTCAATCAAAGGGTGGGATTGATGATAAGTAAGGTTTTAATTTCTCTGTTTGGTTTAATTCCCCATTCCTTTATGCCTTCTCTATGTTGTACTGTTCTTTTCAGTACAATTCCCTCCCTCAGAAAGGCTTGCTGGGAAGGTGGCTCAGTGGTAGAGCACTTGCCTTGCATGCATGAGGCCCTGGGTTCCATTCCTCAGCACCACATAAGCAGAAAAAGCCGGAAGTGGCGCTGTGGCTCAAATGGTAGAGCGCTTACTTTGAGCTGAAGAGCTGAGGGACAGCGCCCAGGCCCAGAGTTCAAGCCCCATGACCAACCAAAAAATAACAAAGAAAGGCTTTCCAAATTCTCTGAAGTGTTATTACCTTAATGCAAACAGCATCAGGCTCTAAGCCAAGGAGGTAGTCTCACTTCTGGATGCCTACTGTGGTTGTTGGTAGGACCCATTACCTTAATCACACATATTAGCAAGTTAAGTCTGTCTTGTATTTAGAAAACTTCATTGAATTTATTTTAAAGTAATGTAACATGTGTACTTTGCTCTCAACTTGTATATAAGTTTCAACAGACCTAAGAATAGACATGGACATATACATTTATGTATGTATACATCTGCATACACATATATGTGTTATACATTTATTCACATGTTATGCATACACATATCTTTGGGTGTACATGTGTATTGTGTGTGCACGTGTATGCACATACATCTACACAATTCTGTATCTCTTATTATTCACAGGTATAGATGCATTTACATGCTAGAAGGCTATTGCTCGAATGAATTCCTGAAGCATGGAAGAAGCAGGATTAAGCATGAACAAACTCCATAATGATGGTAAAGAAATGACAAAGGTTCATGTCTGGCCAACAGAGAAAAGAGACGTGAAGGAGAAAAGCAATGCTTTTAAGCTGTAATTGGTCAGGGGAAGATGCTAAGAATGAAAATTCACCTATAGGAGGGGGGCTAAAAGGAAGCTGATCCTTGCTGGTGAGCCTAAGAGAGGCTCAGGAATTGGTGGTCTGTGGCTGTGGAAGCATGGGATCCCTAGATTCCTTCCCACCTCGGTTCAGCCATGGCTCTTGAGTCTCTTCTGGCAGAAGGTTCCAATAAAGCATATCCTTTAAAGGGGACAGTGACATAGGTTCAGATTAGGACACATGTGGGACATACGGGGCTGTGTGAGGAACAGCACTAAAATCAGAGGATTAGTGACTTTGAATCCTGAGCGGTGAGAACCAGTGTCCTTCTCTTGTGTGACACACAGAAACCTTGCTTCCACGCAGGAATGGAAGGCGTATTTCCTGAATAATGTGTGTAAATGGCCTGGGGTAAAAGATCTACAGGCTTTGTTATTTGGCAACTGGCAAAGATTCCTCATCATAGAGTAGATCCACCAGTGATCAAACCCTTCTAAATATGTGAATTTTCTAAAATACTTTCTAGCAGCTTGTGGGTTCCTTACTTAAATACACACAGGAGAAATAAACATAAGCAACGCGGTTAAGTCAAAAATTTTAGGAAAAGAGTATCCTCAGAAAAATGACAAAAGGAATTATACTATGAGACATGCAAAGGATAGGAAAGTTGTCTGACAATGAGAAATATAAAAACAAAAACTAAGAACATGTAAATCAATGTTTTCTTGCACAATGGATTCAGCTGAGGAATTAAAGGAATATATATATGTATATATATATATTCTCTTTGCCTATGCTGAGTATTTGTGCTCAGTATGCTATACACATTACAACTGAACATAGAACTGAAACTCCTTTTCCTTGACAGTTAATTTTTTGGGGAGGGGTGAGTGAGAGGCGATTTGTAAAGCATCTTATCTAATGGTAAAATCTTTGCTTCTTCTAAGTGTCTTCAATAGCAATGTAGAATTTCTGCAAGAAAAGAAATGTATGGTTGGCATAATGGATGTAAGACTTTCCTGATTTATTATCAACCTTTCAGAATAGGAACTCAGTGGAAACTTGTGCTAGAAAAGACAAGAGTTACCTTCTTTTATATCTGATTGATCCAACCTGATTCAAAAGCCATACTCAAGCAGTTCTAATGGATTAGTATGTAAAGTCTAAGGTGAGCCTGGTCTGCTGAGTGTCTGCTATTTGACAGTGATGGCAGTGGTCCAAAGCTTATTGATTTCCACCAGAGGAAATGGGTTAGCAGGCTTCAAGGTACTCTCTGCGCTTAATGAACATTCACTATGACTCTCCCATGAATCCTCAGAGCAGGGACTACCTTGTCATTGAAGTTATTATTTTCAATGCATGTTGGACACTAGAATTGCTCCGTTTATCAGGAGTGTGCATGAATACTAACTTTGTTGGGGGCTGGGGATATAAGGAAAACGAATTCCCCTTTGATATTCTAACTCTTTCTATAATTGGTACCCAAATAGTTAAGAGTGAGCAAAGCTACCTAAAAGGAATTATCTCCATGAGTCCGAACCTCCATAGTTCCACAGTTGCAAACCGCAACAAGGTGCAGACATGACTGATCCCTGCTCCGTGGGGGTGCCCCTCCAAAGGCACAGGGTGGCATCAGGGTGCCTGGCTTTCTGCTCGAGTGCCTCTGAAAACAGATGTCAAAATCTTGGAAGGAGACATGGAAGGGGCCTTGAGACTGACTTGGAGTAAGAAAAGTGGAGAATAATGCCAGATAATTACTATGGCGGCAGTGGTATAGCCTGAGTTTCCTGGACTTCAGTTACCTTCCCAGGTAACTTCTACTGCTACTGCACCAAAACCAAATAAATAATAGTAAAATTATAAAACAAACAAATACAGTGATCATTCACCTATCGCCAGAGCTATGTTCTCAGAGACCCTGGCGACAAGTGAAAAATCTGTCAAATAGCAGTGTTATATTTATTTTATACATATATGTGTATTTAAGGCTTATATATTTATACACACACACACACACACACAGACACACACAGACACACACATGTGTATTTAAGGCTTATAAACCACTCCTACTCTCCTAGGAACCTTTCCCACTCTCTTATTAACCTTTCCCACATTTGTATAAACATTTCATATGCTCTTAAACACTTTCCACACTTTGTTGTTGTTCTTGTTGTTGTTGGTTGTGGGACCTGAACTCTGGGCCTGGGCGCTGTCCCTCAGCTCTTCAGCTCAAGGCGAGCGCTCTACCACTTGAGCCACAGCGCCACTTCTGGCCTTTTCTGCTTATGTGGTGCTGAGGAATGGAACCCAGGGCCTCACGCATGCAAGGCAAGTGCTCTACCACTGAGCCACCTTCCCAGCCCCACTTTTCACACTCTTAAACCTATGTAACAACACATGGCATTCTATATGGGTCCTCACCAGTGCAGTTTGCTACAAGATGAAGGATGAAGATCATGAGTTACGTAGCGTTGCAGGCTGATGGCAATGAAGGTGGTGAGGTGAATGTACGGCATAGCCAAGCCGAGCCCCGCTGCGCTTCCTCAGGCACTTCAGCAGATGGTGCAGTATCTTCGCCCTGGGCCATAACTTCCATTTCTGCTAAGGGTATACATGTAACTGATCTCTTCTTCCTGAGTGGTGAACTTGGCTATGGGCAATTGCTGGCATTGCTTTTTCCTCTGAGTGAAGTTTTATATTAGGTTTATAAAGAAGAGGTGGCTGAGTAAGAACCACACCATGCACGTGGTATTCAGGGAATACCAAAGAGGGTGACTAGCCCAGGGCAAAGTTTCTTGACCTTGTCCTGATCATGCTGGTATCCAGCAAGATCTTCTTCTTCTGACATCATTTGCCCACAGGGCCAATGCAGACCCCATCCTCACAATGGCCTTATTTCTGGAAGTGACCATACTTCTTACAGTCTTGTTAAAAATCATTGTTGCCTAATATTCTTCTCATCTTTCTTTATGTAGCAAACAGAAGGTTCGTTGATCCCATAATGGCCTACACAGCCGCGTAGCTTTTGCTTCCTTTAACATGTCGAGAAGTTCTACTTTTCTTGGATGGTGAGCATCTTCTTCTGGTGCTTGGGTTTGTTTGCTGCCAGAAGGCTTAGAAGGCACAAAACATTTGGGTGGCATTGTAGGGCTTGAAACACTACATGCAGCGATGTGAAGTGGACAAGGAGATGCTGAATGAATGGGCACAGTGCGGAGAGCAAATAGATCGATGCTCCGGTCACTGAGCTAATCAGTGCCAGGACACAGACCACAGTGCCTAGGCAATGTCCCTTAGCTTTTTTGTTCAAGTCTGGTGCTTTACCACTTGAGCCACAGATCCACTTCTGGCTTTTTGGTGGTTAACTGGAGATAAGAGCCTCATGGACTTTCGTGCTCTGGCTGGCTTTGTACTTTGATCCTCAGATTTCAGCCTCTCGAGTAGCTAGGATTACATGTGTGGGCCACTGCACCCAGCTATAATGTCTATAGGAGTGGTTTTAATTGTGGTGGTCCAGATGTTTGAAAGTGGCCTCTGGTATTGGGGCGTGGAGCAGGATCAAGTAGATTTTCAGTTAGAGGTGATCTAGAAATTGAGAACTTTAGCTAGTGAAGCTAAAGTGATCATTCAAAATGAAGGCACAGCATTTGTTGTCTTATGGGCTAATATAATAAATAATATGTGTGTGGCTATTTCTTTGTTTCATGAGACTACTGTCATTATAGTTTCCACATTAGTTTTAAAAATTTCCAAGAGAAAAACAGCTTCCCATTGTAGGTCAGGTAAACCAGCCACAAATATCCTGTCCACAGGGCAAAAAGAAGGTTGTTAGTTCTCGGCATTCCAAACTTAAAATATCCGTCTGTGGAGAAAGAGGAAGGGAAGCTTGCATTCCTCTGTGATTCAAGAGTGAATACCTGTAAGAATGAAGAGGTGAGGGAACACATACTTTTCCTGTCTTGCCCTCCTCTGGCAATACCAGCCTAATTAGTGGAATTCCAAGTGACCTACTGCAGAGGTGCTGCAAACTTTTTCCGCAAATTCTCAGCAAAGCCTGTGCAGGAGGGCAAGCTCAGGGTTTAGATGAGTTAGGTTTAGATGAGTTAGTCACTTGCTGCTTTAATATATTTGGGGAAACCCAAGGAAGACTCCCTTTTCCCAAAATATCCTCCCCACCAGCCATGTACCTGCAGTTCCATAATTAGAGATTCAATTTTGGCTTAAAGAATTGCTCCCTTAACACATAAATAGCCCTGGGGAGTTAACTATGAAATTAACAACTAGCACGCATACGCGTGAGTGCGCATACACAGCCACTTTCAAAAGAAGTCCAATGCTACTACAACCGGAGCCACTTTTCAAATCACATGCTGCTTCTGCCTTGCAAATTCTGATATATCTCTCACACCTGCTCTTTCCCCACTATTCCATGCATTTCCTCTTCCACATATATGGGGAAGGGGTTCTAAGAGACTAACCGACAGTATGACTTCCTGGAATTATTCTTTCCGTTACAGTGAAGTAAGAAAGAACATTAAGGATGGGGAAAGGATGCTCAGAAAAACCATTTTGAAGGGACAGTTTTGAAGGTGCTTCATGAAAGGCAGGCGTGAGTGACACTGCAGTAGAATTCCTGAGCTGATTATTCTCGGTCCCGAGGCCCTGGAACTAAGTTGAGGGTTCCTTCCCAGCTGTAACATTCAGCAGTGGAAGCCAGGGAGAGGCTTAGAAAGTGAAGATTATAAAGATGTGGAGATAAGTGCAGGCTACTTAACAACTTTGCCTGGGGGCTCTCCTGCTTCTAGATGAATGGGAAGGTTCTGTCTGCTGGAGTGTTGGAGGTGGTTTTCCTTCCTGGAAAAGAAGGGACATGTTGATCTTTGGTTTTGATATTTGGTAATTGGATTTAGTCATGTAAACCATATTGTATTTCTCAGCATCCTCTTCCTGAATCCTTCCAAACTGCTGTGGAGTCTGAGTGTGGGGACCTCTGGGCGGATTAGCAAAGCCATCTGAGAAGCTCCTGGGACATAAGACTCCATGACTGCTCTTAGAAGGCTGGCATTACTGCATGGATGGTACCATCTTGAATATAGATGTTTTCAGGCTACGGAAAGCAGTTTGCAAGAGGGAATCCATGGAAATGTTCTCTCCAATGTTTTCAACTTGTAGCTAATCATGAGAATTAATCGGGGAACTTTAAAAAGATGAAGGTTTATGCACATAGATGTATTAAAGGCTATAAATATAAAAAGTCAGTCTCTCTTCTCCCTTCTATCAATTATCTTGATCCACAGAGGTGACTATTATCCTTTCATTTAGGAATTTCCTGTTGATACATAGTAGAGACAAGTATTTTTGTAATCTTATGCTGTTCATACTATTCTCTATCTTATTTTTCACTCAGTTTATCAGAACATATATCCATTTTATCTCATAATCGGAATCAGGGAGGTTTCCTGACCATGACTGTATTCAAGCTAGGAGAGACAAAGGTGAATGAGCTACTGGTTCTCTAACTTTACCTGGACAACTTGATTGTTGAGTACAAAGTTTCTGATTTAGAAACTTCAATGTTAAGTTTTCATAAGAAATACACACTTGTTTTTTAGACATTTCCAGAAAGCAGTCACTGTCAATGCTCTATAAAACGTTGTGGTTGTTCTGGGCAATTATGGCCAGTCATCCCTCATGGTGGGACAGAGGACCATGTTCTCTGAAATGGGTTTCTTCTGTCGTTTTCTCTTTGTCATAGTCAGTTCCAGGCAACAAAGGATCCACTGCGAGAGGAGGAAGTGGGTAGGGGATCCTCCCAACTTCCTTCTGGTCAGAGCTTCCAACCTCTTTCTGTGTGGTTTTGCAATCACTTGAGTTTATCTCCATGGGATTAGTATTTCACTGTTGGCCTCTTCACTCTCCTCCTCCTCCTCAGTGTCAGAGAACCTTCTTAAAAAGTTGAGCCCTTCTGTCCACTAAGAAATGGTCGGAGAGAAGCTATTAGGAGACTGCTTTATAGGCTGTTTCAGGCCAGAGGGATTAAACATGATGACCTCACTGAAAGAAACCACACTTAATAGCTTTAAATGGGACTGCTCTGAACTGGGTCACCTTGTATGCACATACTTCTTTCAAGTGAATGTGATGGTTTGGGTCAGAATGAGTTGTCAGCAAAATAGTTGAAATGTCTTTGTCTTTCAGAGATGAACCTTGTAATGTAAGCAGAAACAGGAAACACATAATAGGTTGTCTGCCATTCAGGCCTAAATCCTGAAATCTATTTCTGGCACATGTGGGGAAACTGATTCATCCCCCTCCCCAGCAACCAGTACTTTGTGGAGTAAGGATCTTCCAAACAGACTTCATCCATGACTCACCTATGTTTCCTGAATTCCAGCTTTCATTCGAGACTGCTTGACAGAGGAGAGCACAAAGTGGTAAGTGGAGTTCTTAGGCAGAGGCCCAGCCCCTGGGGTTCCTGTAGACAGGGCTGGCCAGTCTCCCCAGTATGCCACCAGGTGAGCAGAAGTGGCAAAGGACAAGAGAATGGAGATGTACTGGCAGCCAGGACACTTGTGGAAGCAGCAAAGTAAGCATTTCAGACCGGCTTTGAAGTGCAGACAGGAGCCTTCCCCCAGGGCAGGGGAAAAGGAAACACACCAATGCAACAGTCACAAAGGGAGGTCTGCAGGCCTCAGGTAGGGCCTGGTTGATTGTTATTTTAGAGCCACAGGGTCAGGTCACCATAAGAAAGTTCTCTGGTGACCGTGATTAGTGTTCAGAGATGTTATCTGTCAGTCCTAACCTTCCTGGATTCCAAGGTAGGTGCCAGGTGACAGAAATAGCTGGGAGCAAAGACAAGAGACAGATAGGGGTAGGGATGTTAAGTGTTCTCCACCAGTTAGTTTCTAACTCACAAAGAAAGCTACTTCCAAGTAGTTCATGGTTGACTTAAGACTCCCTCCACTGAGCCCACCTCTCCCTGGAAGGAGACCCCTCCAACCGCCAATCCTCACCTGTGGGCTGCTCCACGGCCAGGCCCTGGTCAGGCCCAAGGCTGTGGCTCTGGGGTGCGTGTGGCCCCCCGCGGTGCGCACCCCTCCCCGGCCTGACCCCCCCCCGCGGTGCGCACCCCTCCC
>NW_012267227.1:18758849-18822115 GCF_000151885.1 Dipodomys ordii
CCCCCGCGGTGCGCACCCCTCCCCGGCCTGACCCCCCTGCGGTGCGCACCCCTCCCCGGCCTGACCCCCGCACCTCTCCCCGACCCAGGGCTGCGGCTCTGGGGTGGCGCACCCCTCGCTGCTCTCCACCCCAACAAGGTCGTCTGACACTCACCCCTCGTCATGGGTCCACGACACCCACAGAGAAGACAGCCCAGACCTCGGGCCTGCACGGGCGCGGGCTCCAGACCACGGGCCTGCACGGGCGCGGGCTCCAGACCTCGGGCCTGCACGGGCGCGGGCTCCAGACCTCCGGTTCCAGGCCTCGGGCCTGCCCCGGCGCGTGTCCCGGGCTGGGGGAGAGGACCCGAGGCCGCTCCTAGCGGGGCGGAGCCTCCCCCACCCAGCGGAAGCGGAATCAGAGGGCGGCGGGGCGGGCTCTCCCGCCACACCTGCGGGCCGCACCCGCGGGTTCGCCCCGGGCCAAGGTGGGTGCCACTTTGAGACCGAGGGGGCCCTCACGGGCCCCATGTGAAGCCACCCCACGGGGCGCCTGGGGCCCAGCCAAGCGGGCCAGCGTGGGTGACCGGGCGTCGTCGGTGGACGTCGGGCAGCGGTTGTTTTCCAGCCGAGGCCTCGGGACGGGGCGGCCTCCGGACGGGCACCTCGGGCGAGGCCTCCGGACGGGCACCTCGGGCGGGGCCTCCGGACGGGCGCCTCAGGCGGGGCCTCGGGTGGGGCCTCCAGAAGGGGTGGCCAGCGGACAGGTGCCTCAGACGGGGTGGCCTCGGAACGGGCACCTCAGGGGAGACTGGCCGAAGCGAGGCCGTCCTCCTCGCCCCCCGGCTGTGGAAGGCCTCAGGAGAGAGGCTGGGGGAGGAAGGGAGGAAGGCAGCCGAAGGTGGTGCCACACTGGTTAGGGAGGCTGGAGGACAGCAGTGTAGCCGTGGGGATGGGCCTCCGCCCTCCTGGGCAGTGCAGGGGCCTCTGAGGACGAGGCTGTGAGCCCCGAGCCGCCCGCACCTGTAACCTCGGCTCCTCTGCAGGCGCATTGCTGAGAAGCCTGGTTTGAAGCCAGACAAGGCAGGAAAGTCTGTGGGACTTCTCCCCAACTAACCACTAAGAGGCTGGAAATGGAGCTGTGGCTTGTGGTAGAGCGCTGGCCTTGAGCATAGAAGCTCAGGGACTGTGCCCAGGTCCTGAGTTCAAGCCCCAGTCAGCATGCTGTGAGAGCAGGCGCGGGCACACACACGCACGCACACACACACGCATGCACAAGGTGGCCTTTGAGAGGACATTTCAAGGCAATTTCCTTTGAATTCTTCCTTTCTTACAGATACCATGGCTTTCTTTGACCTTTAAGAAGCAAGAGTCAGCATATGCCTCATTAAAGTTTTCCTCTGGAAAAAAAAAAAGAAAAGAACTTCAGGACATGTCCCACAATAAGCGGTCCAAAAGTTAACTAAAGCTGGATGCTAGCAGCAGTTTTTCTTAAATGTCTTTGACTTCATGAGTGATAACTTTCAGTAGCTCACTGGCTCTGTCTTCTAAAGAGGAAACGGATTTTGCCAACATTGGTAAGTCTTATTACTAGCCATTGCTTAGAGATTTCCCCCTGGCTAAATTGCTGAGTCAATACATCTCATTTTTAGAAAAAGGAAGTCACTCCCAGCACCTGTTACTGGGCTTTCAATAGCAAAGTATGAGTGAGAACTAACTCCCATTTTAGGAGTGGGTATGAAAACCTATCACACATAAGGGTTTGCTGAGCATCAATTTTTCTAAAATGTCTTATTTTGTGCTACATATAGAAATATCTTTTATGCTAAATATAAAGATTTACTTGTGTCCTTAGGAAGCATGCAATAAAGAAATTGTTACAGCAGTGGAAAGCTATATTTCATGAGGCTTCCTTGATCACTAAAATCATGAAATTGAGCTGGGTGCTGGTGGCTCACACTTGTAATCCAAACTACTAAGGAGGCTGAGATCTGAGGATCAGCACAGGCAGGAAAGTCCTCCAGACTCTTATTTCCAATAAACCACTAGAAAACTGCAAGTGGCACTGTGGCTAAAGTGGTAGAGCATTCGACTTGAGCTGAAGAGCTGAGGGACAGTGCCCAAGTTCAAGTCCCACAACTGACAAAGAAAAAAAAATCATGAAATTAGACTATTCATTCTGTAAAGTTCTGCTGTTATATTATTCCCTGTTGAAGAGCTTGAAAGAGGATTTTTAAGTCAAATGGAGGGTGTGTTTCATTCTAGCTCAGATCTGTACTTTTTCTATCACAAGAGTTAGCAAGGCTTTTGACTCTAAAAAGACCTTCAAACAAGACAGGTTTCTTCACTCTTGCATTCAAGTCAGGTTTTTTTTTTCCTATTCTTTTGTGATGATATCTTCGTGTGTGTGTGTGTGTGTGTGTGTGTGTGTGTGTGTGTGTGTCTATTTGAGAGACAGAAGAGAGAGCAAGAGAGTATTACGTGTGTTCTAGCCTGGCTTGGCACTTTTTGTTATCAAAACTGGCCTTGAACATGATCCTCCTGCTTCCATTTCCTGGGTGATTGTATTAAAGGTAAGGGCTACCCTATCTGACTCAAACTTGTAATTAAGACACATTCATTAAGTGCAACCTATATTCCAGGCTTTGTGCCAAGGAATAGGGATTCAATCTAGGGAAAAGTAGACAAAAAGAGGTGAAGAGGTTAGGTTCTGCAGCAGAGGAAAGAGCAGAGAGATGTAAAAATAGAAGAAGCAATGACTAATTGCCTGTGGTCAAGAAAGGCTTGACCAGAGGAACTGACTGTATGCCATGTTAAAACATCATACTTTGTGGTACAACACCATCCAGCTTCCTGCATTTGCTTCCTGGACCCAACTTCTGCTTCTGATCATTTCCTTTAGTTTTGTAGTCCCCTGAAAATTAGTAAATTAGGTTTATGGTTTTGTTTTCTGTTTTTTTGGGGAGGGGAAATTGACTCTCTACATTTAGCCAGACTTGTATGTAACCAATGACTCTGAGTGCCAGAGCCTGTTATTTTTCTAATAACACAGAACTATAGCCTCTTCGTTACCCTGAGCTTGAGAGTTTATCCCTTTAAATGCCAAAAAATAGTTTAGAATGTCCTTGTCATCTTCTGAGATTGACTACTTGCGAGTCAGATCATTTGTTGATTTACTTCACCAGGATAGTTTAATACAAAACAAAAACAACCCTATATTTTAGGACCTTTAGGATCTTGTACTTGTTATCCTATAGAGTTAGAAATTGTGGAGATGGAGTTTTAAGGAATGCTGAAACCAATCACATCACTCTAAGAGCTAATCCCTTCAAACAGCTTGAGACAAAAGCAGGAAGCCCTCCTGCTGTACCTCAATTTAGTCTTAAGTGGGACTCTGTACTTGATATTAGGGTTAATGGCACAGGCAGAGTAAAAGGGATGCAACTTTTGCTTTTTATTTTACTTTTTTTTTCTGGTCCTGGGGCTTGCACTAAGGCCCATGTACTGCCCCTCATCTGTTTGTCTTTGCTCAAGGCTAGTGCTCTGCCACTTGAACTGCAGCTCCACTTCCGGATTTTTGTTGATTAAGTTGGAGATAAATGTCTCATGAACTTTCCTGGCCAGGCTTGTTTTGAACCACAATCCTCAGATGACAGCCTCCTGAATACAAGGATTATAGGTGTGAGTCACTAGTGCCTGGCTACAGCTTCTTAAATGAGTAACAAATAACCTCTTGTATATTCAGGATTTTCTGAATATACATAATGTATCATACAGTGTGCTGTTTTCTCATCTTATTCCTTTTAATCCTGACTGATAAAGACCAGTTTTTCCAGGATATGTTTGATAAAATTTTCTCATTAGGCCTGAAAGTTAATTGTAAAATTCCCAAGATTGTCAGTTCTTCCTAGAAGGTCCAGTTATTTATCATTTTGTTAGAAGTTATTGTCCCTCTTCTCTAGAACGTGAGTTTCTTGAGAGCAGAGTGTTATTCACATGTACCTATCACGTTCAACATCTGGAAGGCAATGGATTCACCCAAGTACACCTGCACTTGCCTGCCAAGTTGCTGAACCTGGACATCTGAAACTGTTGCTTCAAAGATAATTCAAATTTAGGTGTCTTACATAGTTGATTATGATGATGGTGATAACAACCATAAAGATAGCATTTCTTTAGTTAAAGTAGTTTGCAAAGTTATTGCAGTAGTTAAAAAGGAGTAATTCTTTTCTTTTCTTTTTTGTTGTTGTTGTTAGTTGTAGGATTTGAATGCTGGGCTTGGGTACTGTCTCTGAGCTCTTTTGCTCAAGGCTGGTGCTCTACCACAGCACTACTTCCAGTTTTTTGGGTGGTTAATTGGAGATAAGAGTCTCACAGCGACTTTTCAGCCCAGGCTGGCTTTGAACTATAGTCAGGTCTCAGGCTCCTGAGTAGCTAGGATTACAGGCATGAACCATTGGTACCTGACATAAAAGGAGTAACCTTTTTTTTTTTGGTCGTGGTCCTGAACTCTGGGCCTGGGAATTGTCCCTCAGCATTTCAGCTCAAGGCTAGTGCTCTACCGCTTGTGCCACAGTACCACTTCTGGCTTTTTCTGCTTATGTGGTGCTGAGAAACTGAACCCAGGGCCTCATGCATGCTATCTAGACCTTGTATAGTATACTCCTCCAATACATCACAGCTTGGCTCTGTGACTTGCTTTGTTCAATAGGACATCAGCAAACATGATGAATATAGATGCTCAAATAAACATTTTGTGAGCTGGGCATTGATGTGCCTCACACCTGTAATCCTAGCTACTCAAGAGGCTGAGCTATGAGAATCAGGGTTCAAAGCCAGACTGGGCAGGAAATTTCATGAGACTCTTACTTGCAATAAACCACCAGAAAACCAGAAGTGGGGCTGTGGCTCAAAGTGGTAGAGTGCTAGCCTTGAGCAGAAGAGCTCAGGGGCAGCGCCCAGGCTTTGAATTCAAGACCCATGACTGACCAAAAACCAAAAAACTGCTTTGTGCATTGAGCTTATCCTCTGGAAACTTTGTTGTGAACAAGTCTAGGCTAATCTTCTCTAGAGTGAGATCCCTGTGGAAAGAAGGGGGACACTTGGAAAATGGAAGGTTATTTGGGATTTTTCAGCTATACCACCTGAATCTCCAAAAGTGTGAATGAAACCATCCAAGACTGGCCTTCTCCAGCCAACCTGTCAGTCACTGTATCTAGCTGTTACTATGTAAAGACAAATACTTTCTAGATGAGCCAAACCCAAAGTGCCAATTAACAGAAGCTGTGAGCAATAAATGAATGGTTGTTGCTCCATACCTCTTAATTTAGAGAGACTTACCATAGTGCAGTTAATATAAGGCACTGAGATACTCAATGTATTGGTTCACTTCATTTACAGGGAAACTCGGTAAGGTATATGCTATTATATCCCAAGCAAGTATTATCTGTTTAGCTTCTGATATGAGACAAGTTTGAGCATATTCAGGATGGTATGGCTATAGACTACTCCCTCATATCTCTATCTTGAGATTATTAAATAACCTGTTCCAACTCATGATCAAGCAGGCAAAGCCAGTCATGACTGAATAAGGATGCAAACCAGCTCTGCTCGATTCTAGACTTTGCTTCTCAGCCATTGTTCTATATTGTCTTTGTGATAACCTTTGCCATCTGACCACATCTGGAGTTTGCTTTATCTCATGCTTCCTTAAAGCACTTGGATTATAGAATACTGTCAGAAAGGGTATAGAGAGCTTAGTCTTTTATTATTTTAGCAGTTTTTTAAATTGTTGTTAGTCATTAGAGAGTATCTTAAATGCCATAGACAAATGAAATACTAGAAAGCCAATGGAATTATGCTACTATAAATGAGAGTTCACAGTTGAGCAAAATATTAAATATTTCTGTCATTGTTTCTAGTATGCCTTTTTGTAACATAGATTATGGTCTAAAAAGTGCATGCATTCTTGCAACATTATTTGCTATCAGCCTTTTAGAGGAAGTAGAGAAGCTGGGATTGTTTATCTTTCTGAAATGCGTTGGGGGTGGGTTGATATTCTATCAGTACAAGAATTTTTATTTTGAAGACCAAGAAGTTGTTTCAAGGGCTGTGTGGGACATTTCATAGGCTTCCTTACAAGCAGGCACATAGTTGTTCTCTAAGATTATTACTAATCTTTGAAATATGAACTTCATTACCTAAGAGATTTTAGCAAATAAGTGAAGTATTTAATTTCAAATAACAGGCTACTGGGGATAAAACCAAAGTCATTATTGCTCTAAAGCTGTGGAGATGGTAGAAGTCTGTGTAAAGCTATCCCTCTGTAGGGACTTGTAGATCAATAGAAGCAGGCTAGTCCTTGAAAACCATTATTTGGGGTCTTTTCCAACTGTGGGAAAAGAAAGTTTCTGAAACCTACTGGGAGAGCAATATTGGCTTTGGCAGTGATTATTGAGAAGAGATGGTCATATATTCTTCCCATCCTCTGTGGTATGTTATAATGGGAATCACTTTTCAGAGCCTTGAAAATGAGGACCTGCGAGACATGGGACATGAGTGTGGCTGAGTCTGTTTCACTTTCCCTCTTAGGAGCGGGAAGGACAGTGGAAGTTACCTCACTAACCCTCATTCCTCAGGCTTTAGTTTCTTTCATAGATATCTGATCATCTAGTTATTCTTTGAACACTTCCGTTGAAAGGGAAGTCAACACTTGATAGGACAGTTCATTCTGGATATTTCTGAGAGCCTTGGTTGTTGCAAATCTACTTTGTTTAATAAATTTAAACCCTTATATCTGCTGTTTGGTATTCTTTTCTTGTGTGTGTGAGTGGAGGGATTTAAGACAAGGTCTCCTTTTATAACCTTGGCTGGCCTCTTACTGGCAATGTAGCTCAGGTTGTCCTTGAACTCTGAATTCTCCTGCAAAGCTCAGTCTACTAAATGCTAAGCACAAGTATTATAGGCATGTGCTAACACATCTACGCAGAATATTTTGTAATGAGCCTAATTTCCTTTTACTTGAAAGATTTGTCTAATTATTTAGGTACTAGTTTAGAAGAATGTCAATATTACAGAAATGGTTTAAACTGTGCTTATTGAAAATAGGCAAGGTTAGGATTTCTTGTATCAAAACCTAACGCATTTCAGTGGGTCATTTCATCTAGTCATGGTGGGGTGTCAAGGAACTCTGTGTTGCCACTGTTGTCTTCACTTTGGCACCCAAGTGAATAGGAGAGCTCTGTGCACACAAAGCTGGTTGCAGTGGTAGAAGAAAAAGACAGGCCATGTACTGGTGGCTCATACCTGTAACCCTAAATACTTGGTTGGCTGAGATCTGAGGATTGGGGTTTGAAGAAAGCCCAGGCAGGGAAGTCCGTGAGACTCTTACCTCCAATGAACCCTCCCCTACCCTCCCAAAAAAAAGCCAGAAGTAAGACTGTGACTAAAGTGGTAGAGTGCTAGCCTTGAGCAAAAAAAAGCTCAGCAATGTCTCCGGCCCTGAGTTCAAGCTCCAGGCTCTCCCCTCCTCCCCCCCACTCCTGCAAGAAAAAACACATGAAAAAGCTATCCTAGATCTTCTGCCTTTGTCCTCCTTGAATTAGTGAGACACACCTTACTTCTGCTTATGTCTACTGTGCCAGGTCAGATCACATGTCCAAGACCGAAATCAACAGGGTAGAAAACCATATCTTCGGTTTGGTGGGTAGGGTGTTGATGACCAGCTCTATCACAGACTATATCTGATCTTAATATAAATATCTGAGTATTATGAACATAGTCCAAGATTCCTTTACCTTTTAAAACCATGTTAAATTTTGGTTAATATGTTTACATTGTGGTAAGACAATTTTTGGTGTGAGATATTTTACCACACATACACACAAAAAGGCTGAGAATATATGAACTTTTTTTTTTACTTCAAAATAGAATTTTGAACTGATTGTTGTTAATGTCTCATTGTTTATTTCAGTGTTGTTTTGGTACGCTTTTTAGTTTGTCACCAGTATACCTAGCTGGTCTCTGATATTTTCATTTAGAATCTTGTAATCTATCATTAGCAATGACACCCTTAGGTAAGTATTAACTAATACATGATTATTCATGTGGCATAATTGTTTACTTCTTGTGAATGTACTTTAAAGGACTACTATCCAGCTTACCATCTTAAAGACAAGATGGTGGTTTTATTTTGATTTTTGTATCGATGGTATCTGTTAAGTGAGTTAATGTAAAGTTGACTTCCACTTTTCTTTCATCCCTAGGAATTTCTTTTGTTCTAGCAATACATGTATAATACTTGGGCATCTAAGTAAATGTTCAAGAAAACCTGTGGATTGAGTCCAGTTAGAAAGGACCTTTAACAAGATGACGGGTTGATCAGGGAAAATGACAGCTGTGGGAATGATCTTCAAAGAAGCAGAGATTCATGCGATGCTCTGAGAAGTAGAGCTGACATGTTCTGCCTTGCATTTTGGGTGTGAAGGAGTCAGTGTCACCTTAAAAATAACTGCAACAGGATAAGGAATGGGAGCAAAAAATAAACACTGCCAACAAAATAGTTTATTAAGGAAGGAAGTAAAATGAAGCACACTGAACTAGTCATGTGTAGCACAAATTTAGAAGAGCACATTTCTAAAGATGTGCTAGGAAAAACCCCAACCCCGGTATACTAAAAGGAACCCAAGGATAGAAACAATAGCTAAGTGGGCTGAGATATCATCTTTTGTTCAGAGAAGAACTGCACATAGAGAAATGCTGAAAAATAGAATTGAACACTAAGTAGGAAAAGAAACAGCTTGGATCAAAATATGTACATGTAGTAGTAAATTGAACTCATAGAATTCTTAAGTGGTATGGGAAGGTTAACATGCTTTTTAAAGAGTGATTTGGAGAAAAATCTTAGATCACATTTCCTTCTATATACCTGCCACAGACAGTTTAAAAGCTCTAGAAATAAATGTTTATTTAACCAAGTCTTGAATGACTCTTGCTTTTTATCGGGGGTGGGAGAAGGAAGGTATCAGGATTCTTTTTATTTATTTTTGTCAATTTTTGTCAATTATGGGGCTTGACATCAGGGCCTGGGTGCTGTCCTTCAGCTCTTCAGCTCAAGGTTAGTGCTCTACCACTTGTGCTACAGCGCCACTTCCTTTTTCTGGAGGTTAATTGGAGGTAAGAGTTTCACGAACTTTCCTGCCTGGCTGGTTTTGCACAGTGATCCTTAGATCTCAGCCTCCTGAGTAGCTAGGATTACAGGCGTGAGTCACTGGTGCCCAACTCCTGAGCTTTTTTGCTCAAGGTTACTGCTCTACCACTTTTAGCCACAGCTACGTCTGGCTTTTAGGTGGTTAATTAGCGATGAGTCTTGGACTTTTTTGCCTGGGCTAGCTTCGAACTGCAATTCTCAGATTTCAGCCTCCTGAGTAGCTAGGATTACAGGCGTGAGCCATTAAGTAATAGGCTGCAAAGATTGCTAGGTAGGTCCTCTCCCTCTTGAGATGCACAGCCTTTTGTTATAAACTTCTATTATTTTGTAAGTAGGGTCTTTTTCCTCAGCTGGTCCAGATAGTGATCCTCCTATTTACATTGTTCCTACTGCAGCTGGGATGACAGGCACATACCACCTCACCCAGCTTTTCATTGGTTGAGAAGGGGGGTTTCATGAGATTTTTGCTGGGTTGGCCTTGAATTTGGATTCTCCCCATTTCTGCCTCCAGAGTAGCTAGGGTTTCAGGTGTGGGCCATACATCTAGACTTTCTTACTAAATGATGGAAATGGACACTGAGTAGAGAAAATTTGGTTAAATTATGTGAAAAATTGAAAATGAACCTAATAAGTGCTCTGAAAGGATTAAGGCAATTAAAAGGAAAAATACTTGCCTTGTACCTTGCAGGAACAGAATGATGGTGTGACCAAAGACTGGTGTTTCCAGCTCCATGTTTCTGGTGCAGCTTCTATGACCCAGAATATCTAGCACAGTTTGGCTGTGGGTCTTGTGTGAAAGCAAACAAACACTTCTATGTGAGTGCTGCTGGGTAGTCTATTCAGCAACAAGGAACATTCCTTCTAAGACCCGAACATTTGAAAAAAAAAGACCTGAATATTATCTATAAAAGATGTACAAAATCTGATTTGCCATTCCAATTGATTAGACCCTGTACCCTGTAATTTTCTTTGACTGCTAGAATTCTGTAGAAAGATTGCAAAGGACTATTTCATTATTCTCTTTCCTACTCAGATACTTAACTTTTAGAAATCAGCATTAGTTTTCACTAACTGAAAGAATAAAAAAGACAAACGATTAATGGAGAAAATATTATTTCCTTTAAGAAATACTTTTATCCCTTTTTATCCATGTTTGTTGTCCAGGTGTGTATCAGTGATAAACCAATGAATTTTGAAAAAGTAAATTTTAAGTAGGTTAAAAGGAAATGTAAGTGTGGGGCGCCGGTGGCTCACGCCTATAATCCTAGCTACTCAGGAGGTGAGATCTGAGGATCACGCTTCAAAGCCAGCTCGGGCAGGAAAGTCCTTGAGACTCTTATCTCCAACCTCAGAAAACTGGAAGTGGTGTAGTGGCTCAAGTGGTAGAGTGGTAGCCTTGAGCTGAAGAGCTGAGGGACAGCGCTTAAGCCCAGAGTTCAAGCCCTACGACTGACACAAAAAAAAAGGAAAAGAAATGTAAGTAAAAACTATAACACTTGAAATGGACTTTTGGGGTGGGACCTGGGTTCAAACTCAGGGACTTGAGTTTGCTAGGCGGGTACTCTTAATACTTGAACCATGCACCCAGCTGAAAACTAAACCACTTCAGAAAGAAAAAATAAGTTCAGTGTTCTTCCAGGTATCTGCTTCTGTCTTTCCTCTAACTCATGGCTAACTGACTGGGTTTCCCTGAACACAGTGGCTTACAGGCCGTCTTTTTCTCCTGGAACCTGGCCCTTTGCATCATATTGTTGAGGTTTTTCATGTCCGTTTGTTTATTTTGAGACAGGGCCTGGCTCTGTGGACCAGGCTGGCCTCCAGTGCTTCAGCCTCCACAGGGCTGAGGTTCCAGGTGTGGTCACCACATCAGAGGAAGGAAGCAAAGTAAAGGGAAATCTGAAATAGCTATAACTTTAACAAAATCTATAACTTGACAACATCCATAAATCCTAAAAGGATTATTGTTGTTTTACAAACTGACAGATGGAGGCCAGCTGCTTGGGAGGCAGTAGCAGGAGGATGGAGTTTGTGGGCCAGACCAATACAGGGGATAAAGTGAACCAACTGCCTCAAAAATAAAAGTAAAATAAAAGGGCTGGTATCCGTTCTCTCCCTCTTGGGAAGATTCCTTCCTTAATCCTGTGTCCTTTTATCCATGTGTTTTCTTCTCTTACCTAAGCTTCTGGAGAGAATGTCTTTGCTTTATATCTATGACCTTATCTCCACAGTGCATTGCCTCCTAGCCTGGGGATTTTCCCTTGCAATGGCCAGATCTACTGGATCCTTTTAGTTTCCTCTTTTGTTACCATAGAGGCATGTGCTACCTTTTATATTAACTTTATTGCATTGTCAGACTTGGTTCATTATTTGTATGCCTGTATGCTAGAAAGGCTGAGATGATATTTAATTTGAAACCTTAAGATGACTTCAGTGTCTGACCTACATAGGTTCTTAAGAAACGCTTGTTAAAAAAAAAATAGGACTGCAGTGATTTTCAAGAATGTGTTATTGTTGTTTTGTTTAAATGATGCGGCCTTTCTTTCCACATGGTTTGGCTCCCACGGACTAATTTCCCATTTCTTTTCAATGGTTTCTTGCTCTGAAGTCATTTTGTTCTGTGCCCCCCCCCAATTCTGTCCCTCTCTGGAGGAGGTCTCCACCTTCAGGGGGCCTCCCAGGCAGGTCTGGTGGTGGTAGAAGACATTGCATTGTTTCCTTAGCTGCCTGGGTGGTTCCCTGTTTTGTAGGCAGAGGAAACATCTACAGAAAACCCTGAGAGCTGGAATGTGGTCTCCACATCCAGGCAGCTGGGCTGGCTCCAGTGCAGTGTAGCTCAGCCTTCTGCCAGGGCAGCTGCTCCTCAGATGTGTCCTTGCCACTGCCTCTGTGCTGCCTTTAGATTGATTAGTGCAGGCCAGTAGAAATGTGTTCTAAGATGTTGAGAGATTGTCCGCCCAATTTTAGTATGTCAATCCTAAGGCTTGAACTTAGGGCCTGGGCACTGTTGCTAAGCTTTTTTTTTTTTTTTTTTTGCTTAAGGCTAGAACTCTACCTCTTGAGCCACAGGGCCACTTCCATATTTTTGGTTATTAATTGGAGAAAAGTGTCTCACTACTTTCCTGCCCTGGCTGGCCTTTGGCTTCAAGCCTTGATCTCAGCCTCCCGAGTATCTAGGATTACAGGTGTGAGCCATGGGGCTGTGGCTCCACACATTATTCTTCTAAGGGAGTTCCTCCTAGTCAATGTTGAAAACAATTTTCACAAATGTGGTTGTCCTTGTAGTGTCTGTAAGGAAATAGTAAAAGTATTTTGAGTACCAGGAGTAAGAATAAAGAAAAGATCAGAAAGAAACTCAGAGGCCAACAGGTTTTATTGGACTGAACAGCCTGAAAAGGTGTCCATGTCTTCTTAGCCTGGCTGGAAAAGAAATGGTGCAGTTCCTTACAGAATCAGCTTTTGACATTTTATCAGATGAAGATGGTTGCCGTGTGGGCCTATAATCCTTGCTTTATTGTATTTATTATTTTTCCACAACAGTATTTCTAGTTGTTTATTTTGACAGTCTGGATTTGAACCCAGACCCCTGTCCTTGCCTAGCAAGGACACTTGTATCACTTGAGCCACACCTCCAGTACTCATCATTTTAAAATAATCATCTTTCATATGAGTTTCTTAGTGGGAAATTTTGAAATATAAGCATATGAGGTGGCTTTGCTTTCTAGCAATTTTCTCTCTTCACTTCTGAAGACCAGCATGAATTCTTTCATGAGAAGCCCAAATGGCCTAATTACCTCCCCCAAAGCCCACCACCTCAACACTGCAAACCTGGGGATTCAACTGTCAGCCATGGATCTTTAGGGAAACTGAACCATAGTGCCAGCCATAGGGAAATAGACAAGAATAGGGTGTTTTGAGTGTAAAGATAAGTGGAAGTCAGAAATGAGACAGCCTCGGTGCCGGTGGCTCACGCCTGTCATCCTGGCTACTCAGGAGGCTGAGAGCTGAGGATCACGGTTCAAAGCCAGCCTGGGCAGGAGAGACCGTGAGACTCTTATCTCCAATCAATTACTCAGAAAACTGGAAGTGGCACTGTGGCTCAAGAGGTAGAGCACTTGCCTTGAGCTGAAGAGCTGAGGGACAGCGCCCAAGCTCAGAGTTCAAGCCTCATGACTGACCAAAAAAAAAAAAAAAAGAGAATAGTCAGTATTTCTTTATAGGCCCATGGAGCAGAGCACGTGTCATATGTGAAGAGGTTAACTGCAGTGAAGTCTGAGATCTTCTGCAAATACCTGGACAACAGAAAGTTTATTTGAAGTGATTTGGTGTGGGAAGGAGAATGTCAGGGCTTTTCCCTGTATCATCTTTCTTGCTTCCATGGTCCAGACTTGCTTCTGCTCTGATTTATGTACTCCCTGTTTCCTCCCACCGTGATCTTCCACTTTAGTATAGAAAAGGGAAATTTTGCTTCATAGTTTATTTTCCTTTTGGGGAAGGTACAATTCCTGAGAAGCAGGAGAACAGTTTTATAGCTTGCTGCAGCCAGGAACTATTGTTGAACTTTATCATCACATGACTCCTGAGGTGAAGAGCCTTCTGCATTAAACCCACTGTAAAGTTACAGTCTCAAGGACTAGCCATGAATTCAGAAGTGACAAAAGGGGCTGGCATTTTCTAGTCCATCAAAGAATAGCAGTGTTTATTAAGTGTAATATTTTTCATTAGTATTGATTGTATGAACTTTCAGGCATTTTCCTGGGCCTGGGGGCAGTCCTGGGATTTGAACCCAGTGCTTCACGCTTCTAGGCACTCTACCACTTGTGCCTTGCCCCAGCCCTCTTTTGCTTTAGCTGTTTTTCAGGAAAGGTTTTGTACTTTGCCTGGCGCCAGCCTTGGATTGCAGTCCTCCCACCTGTGCCTCTTGAATAGAACAGCAGGGAATTAAAGGTTCTATGCCAGCCCCGGTTGTAGCCCTTCCAGTGTCCCTCATCCTGGGTACAGAGGAGGGTGACACACCCTGGCTTTGTTGTAGGTGGCATACTGACCAGGAACGTGTAGGTTAGGACAGGAAGTCCTGTATTTCTTTACCAGTGTAATTCCCCTCAGTGCTTTCTTGCCCCTCTCTCAGGGTAACTGACAAGGTTTGAGCTATAGCCACTGTACCAGTGAAGAGACACAGAGCACAGCTTTACGCTTACTGGGATGGACAGTCTCGGTGAGTGGCAATCGGTCATCTTTGCTGTTACCAGGAGGATTTTGGTTTTAATAGATAGCATAACCCAGTCCTCATAGCCTGATGTAAATGACTAAGCAAATACTATATTGAACATTTACACAGAACATCTCATCTAATCCTTAGAACCCAATGAGGTAGAAATGTTTAGGAAACAGATTTATAGTAGCTAGATAAATTTTCCAAAGTCTCCTACTGGGGCTTGAACTCAGAGCCTCACACTCCTGCTTGGCCTTTTCCCTGAAGGCTGGCACTCTATAACTGGAGCCCTCCTTCCTCCATCAGCAGGTCTGAGCCAAGTTCTCCTCGACAGATAAAGCCAAGATGATGTTATCGTTTACAGAGCAGAGCTTAGAAGATAAAAATCATAAGGTAGCTCAGAATAGGTGGTGACTACTAACTCGCTGTGTTTGCACTGTGGATGGAGGGTTCTGGCTTAAAAAATTAGTAGTCCCCCAGCCTGCCTCATTCTCTGCAGGTGGGCAGAAAGGGCCTGTTAGGCCCCTGGAGGGCTCCTTTTGGAAGACAGAGGCCTGTGTCTGGCTGGAGTCCCCTGCCGCACAGTGTGTCCCTGTGTATTTGTGGGAAGTGTCAGGAACACCTGGTGTGGAACCTGGTCAAGCCATCTGCTTAGCCACTTTGCCTCTGTGTGAGGGTGACACAGCCACTATCCTCAACCTCTCAGCTTTGGTTCTTTTTGTGTCAAATGAGAACAGCAATGGTTTGGATACCATTACTCGGGAGTTGGCTCAGAGCTAGCATGAGGATTCAATGAGGCCAGGCATGTAAAGAGCTCAGAATAGTACCTAGTGTGTGGCAGCGCTCGCCCCTCCTCCGTGAGCACATTCATTTGTCCTTTCTGAATAACCAGAGCAAAGTTACCCTGAGTGCATCTGAAGAATCGGAAGTTTTTCCCTGCAAGAGGAAAGGGTTTTAAAGCAAGGGGCAGCCAGTTGTGTTTTGTTCTGAGCGGAGCCCCATCACGGTGCAGTACTTCACTTTTGAGCAGGGGGGCCAGCAGTGTTTGAAACACAGGAAGTGAAGGAAACACAGGAAGTGTTCTTTGGAAAGACACTTGAGGACTCTTCACTTCTTGTGTCCTCAAACCTGGTTCCTGTCCATTTCCTGCCCTCTCTGGGCCAGGTGAGGCCGGACTGGAGGCATGGGGGAGAGAAGAAAACACTGTTCCAACACTTCTTTCTCTTGGTGATTTTCTTTGGAGGCTTAAATGTTCCATTTGAGGACATTTTGGTGGTGGTTATTAAAAAAAGACGGAGCAGCTTTTTTCTGAGGGTGGACGAGTCATTTTCCCCCTTGGGTCTTATCTCTGTCTTATCTGTAAAAAAATGATAGATTAGGGCTGACCCCCCCAGCCTGGAGTCCTTTGATTGAGCCATTCGCTGTTGAATTTGCGGGGAGGAATGTGGATGTGGAATTGGTTCCTGTTTTAGATTGTGGATCCAGCCCTGGGGGAAGGAAAGGAGACACTGCTGCCCTTCTGTTTGACGTTAGAGTTCTTTGGACTGTTGGGGGGTCTAACCCATGGGGCCAGAGGGAATGTGCTAGAAGTCTGCGAACACAGTTTCTGAAGAACAAGTGCCCTTTCTTTGCTTTTCCCTCCATTTCCCCAGGAGTAGAGTGGGGGAGGAAAAATGGTCTTTGTTGTGAAACCATAGTCCCAAAATTTAACCTGGAGGAATGTTTTAAGTTCTGGAAAACACTGTGGCTGAGCTGTGCAGTTATGTACTTAGAACAAGAAGGGAAGAAAGTTGAAAGCTTGGGATGAAGGGATAACAGTCAGGAAATGACCCCTTCCTGGGGACCGCAGAAGGGAAACAAAGTCCTCTCAGGACCTGGGAGAGGGTGAGGCAGAGGAGGCCAGCGGAAACCCACGATCTCGGTGAGGGCAGGAGGCGGTCCTCGCTGAACACTCAGTGTCTGTCTGCCAGGCCCATTAATGGCAGCGAGGTGCAGCAGGCCCTCATTGTGCACAAAATGCAGCCGGGGTCGCCCTGGCCCGGCCGGGCGTCCTGAATCGGAGTCCTGTGTGCGCCCGGCTGGGCCAGGAGCCCGGGCTGCAGGCTGGCAGGCCCAGGCTGTCGGGGAGGAGCCGTCCCTAGGGATGAATGGGGCTTTGTTCACCAGCCCAGCCCAGGGACCCTCTCAGCAGGCTGCACAAGAGAGGCAGTGTGCAGAGGTATGGAAAGGAGCCCAGGGCTCTCCCCAGGAACACAGCCCTGCCCTCCACCCTTGGCTAGCCCCAGGAAAGGGACCATCCTGTATCAGTACCTGTACCTCCACAGGGTGGAGGTGACCTGGACACTCCCCTCTGCCGCAGCATGGGGAAAGGCACCCATCAACACACTCAGGACGGTTGGAGCCCCAGCCGGACAGGAGCCAGGCTGACCTGCAGGCCAGTGCCAGCTCTGAAAGGCTCTTTGGTTCTCCTCACAGCCACCCACCTGCCCTGATGCTGGGTAGGTAGACAAGAAATTGCCTTTGCCGGAGGAAGTTGTTTCTGAGGCTGCTGCTCCGCATTTTCCATTTTCTCAGATGTGGATTGGGCCCACAGTGATGTCATGGCCAGACCTGCAAAGTGATGTAACCTGCCTATGTAGAGACTGCATGGGGCATTTGAGGCTTAAGTTGTTCTCTAATTAATATCCTTACTACCCCCCCCCCCACCGAGATGGCTGTTCTCCCTGGTGTCAAACAAAATTTCTCTGTGTTCAGTAGTTTTTAATCTGTTAAATGAATATTGCCTGTGTCCCATGTACATGCCCGTACACACCTGTGCTGTGGTACATGCCCATAATCCCAGCACCTGGTAGGCAGAGGTGGGAGGATGTACAGCTTAAGGTCAACCTGGATTACATAGTCTCAGCCTAAACAAAAACTGGAAATAAGCAATAACCCTACAATAAGACAGAAAAAGAGAAAGGTAACTGTCATAAGGCCAGAGCCCAGCGTCATGAGCTTTGAGTGCCTTGCAGTAGAAGGGGTATTGTACACATGTAAATGTGCGGAGGATGCATTGGGCTGGAGTTGCAGTAACTTGCCATATGGGCTGGGCACCAGTGGCTCACGCCTGTAATCCTGTAATCCTAGCTACCCAGGAGGTTGAGATCTGAGGATCAAGGTTCAAAGCCAGCCTGGGCAGGAAAGTGCGTGAGACCCTTGTCTCCAAATAACCACCAGAAAACCAGAAGTGGCACTATGGCTCAAGTGGTAGAGCACTTGCTTTGAGCTGAAGAGCTCAGGAACAGTGCCCAGGCCCAGAGTTTAAGCCCCACAACCAATAACAACAGCAAAAAGCCATTTGTTGTTTGCCTTTTCTGTTTTGTTGACCTGATGCCACTTTTTCTTTTTTTTGCAGACCTGGGGTTTGAACTTAGGGCCTGGGCACTGTCCCTCAACTCTTCAGCTCAAGGCTGGTGTTCTACCACTTGAGCCACTATGTCATTTCTGGTTTTCTGAGTAGTTTATTAGAGGTAAGAGTCTCATGGACTTTCCTGCCCAGGCTGGCTTTGAACGGTGATCCTCAGATCTCAGCCTTCTGAGTAGCTAGGATTACAGGCATGAGCCACTGGCACCCTTCATCCCTGAGCTTCTTTGGCTCAAGGCTAGCACTCCACCACTTGAGCCACAGTGCCACTTCTGACTTTCTCTGTGTATGTGGTATTGAGGATTTGAACCCAGGGCTTCATGCATGGTAGGCAAGCACTCAACCACTAAGCTACCTTCCCAGCCCTTGTGCTACTTCTTAATAAGGCCAATTGCCTATCATGCTTCATTCAAGATGTGCTCCTGACTTTTTTAATTCCCAGGTTCAGCATGCCCAAAGCGCTTCTTGATGGTCGCAAGTGCTCAATAATATGTGGAGTGAATGACAGAGGAAGGGCTGAATTCAGTTCCTTACAGATCCAGCAAGAAATAGTGGGGCCCAGACAGCTCCTTGGGAACCTTGGCGAGAGAAGTTTGCTGGCAGGGATAGGAAAACATTTTTCAAGAGTGCCTCAAATATGTCCTGAAAAGAGCCAGAGAAGACAAGAAGGGGCACTCGGGCTCAGTCACTCTTTTGGAGTGTGTGGCTGGTTGGTTAGGGCTGTGCCTTGCCCGTCATTCTTTAATTATGCCAAGAAAGCAGAGTGGTGCTCTGCTGGAGGGGATCATGGTCTCCTTTGTGTCGCTCTAAATGTCTCTCCATGGTGCTTGGGATTCGGAGCCTGGATTAGATTTCTATTTGTTTTTTCTCTGAGACTTAGAATATTTGAATCTTCTTCCCATTCAAAAAACCCAACCAGGCTGGGGCACAGGTGGCTCACACCTGCAATCCTAGCTACTCAGGAGGCTGAGATTGTGATTTGAAGCCAGCCTGGGAACGAAAGTCTGTGAGACTCTCAGCTCTAATTAACCACCAGAAAATTGGAGGTAAGCCTATGGCTCAAAGTGGTAGAGAGGCTAGCCTTGAGTGAAAAAGCTCAGGGACAGTGCCAAGGCTCTGAATTCAAGCCCCACAACTGAGGAAAACAAAAAACAACAAACCCAACACCAAAAACAACCAACCGGTAATCTCATGAATATGAGATAATAGAGGAAAGATGTCTATGCATCAGCAGGACGTATCACGTTAATGACATTAGTAAGCAAATGTGTGCTCCACCCCTCTTCTCTCATTCTGCATGCACATCTCCCATACACACTTGACCTGAGCATGACCAGTCAGTGAGTAACAAAGTCCAGTGTAAAGATGGTGGTGCCCCAAGGTGACCTTGATTATGTCAGGTATAGCCTGATAAATACAAACTGTCCATAATGATTTCTTATCCGTGGTTGTATTTTGCTGTCATATTAGCCACCATTTTGCCTTGATATGGACATCACCGTGAGGGCTGAAATCCTTTCTGTTTGTTTCATTCTGATGGCAACCACGTGGACTGTGTGGGAGCAGATGAGGTCCCGTGGCAATGCAGAACAGTCTCTCTCATTACAGGTCCAGTCTGTTAACCCAATCCCTTCGAAATCAATGGGTTGTTCTGCTTCTTTCTGAATTGCACTTTCATGGGGCACCTTTACCTTCATTCCTAATTAGTCACTAATGAACAAGTTAATGTATTATCTGACTCCAGCAAATGGTGAATGATCTAAAAGGGACACTACAGGGAGGAATGGAAGCTTCTTGACTAACTAGTTATAATGTGTCTTTTGCATACTGGGCATTGGAACTTAGGACCTGGCACACACCAGGCCAGAGCTCAGTATCTGAGTTACATCCTGTTCATTAATTGTAGTTATAAAGTAAAAAAATTCCAAACGAACAATCATATTTTGTAAGTTTAGATTTATTGCCTTGAAGAATTGTACCTAGAAACTGTTGTGATTTTGTAGCACCTTTCCCTTAAGATCCTTGACCTCCACAGGGCTGTGGGTTGTTGGTGATGGTGAAGTTTGCAGAGATGGTACCCAAAGAGAGGAAAACAGGAGCCATAGCCATGTATTGCAGACTTAAAAAATAATTCGGCAAGGTCAAGGGGCTTGTTCCTGGTCTCCAACTGCAGGTAGACTTAACTCCCCAGTCCCTGATTACCATGTTTGTCTTTTGGCCCCTGCTGCTCCAGGGGCGCCCAACGCCGGATCCCAAGGGAAATATGAAAGCCACTTCTGACTTCATAGTTGGAATAGCTATATCACGGAGCGCTTTGCTGTTTTTAGAAGGTATGAATTATTAGCTCAAACTCTCCCCCCACCTTTCTTCCCCCCTGCCTTGTAACCTGTCCATTCTCTAGAAGAATGCTGCGAAGACTGCTCTTTTCTTTACTAGATGACCCATGGCCTTCTTAGTCGGGGTTCTCTAAAAGCTAGGGTGGAGATTTTTATTTGTCCTGTGTTTGGGCAATAAAAGGGGAGGGGCTGCCTCATTCAGCTGCCAGTCTTTGGCTCTTGAAAACCAAAAAGGCAATGTCTCTGGGCTACCGAATGCTGGGGTGGGCCTCGTGGACTGAAGTAGGGGGTTCTGTGGAGCTGTTCCGTCATGTGACGTTGCCAGGGCAACATAGAGTCTTCTGAGCTGGAATGCTTCAAGAAGTACAACGAGAAGACTACAAGAGTGCATTACAACTTACAGTCATGTGTTCAATAACATGTCATCTCGCCGTAATGGGGCTTTTATTTTGATTTTATTTTGTGGGATTGAAAGATCAGAAGCCGGAAATTAGCTGGAGAGGATAAAGAAAAGGAAAAATCAAAGGGGAAGGGGGGGTGCTATTTCTGTTCCTTAAGTGGGCAGTGGTTAAACAAGAACATCTGGTCCTGGAGCCGGTCTCTGCAGTGCTGCTTTTAATTACCCCGTCATTTGGTCTCATGCTAAATTAGTGACTGTGAGAGCAACTCACATCTCCAAACTGACAGGCCTGGAGAGCTCAACTTAGCCTGCCACATAGTCAGTCAGAGGGGAACACGCAGCTTCCGGTTTCATATTTAAACCAGGATTGACTCATAATTGTAGCTGTCAGGAGGGTGATGGAGACATTATGTAATCTGATTCTTAGGGTGATATGTGTTTTAGGCTTCTGCTCTGTAAATTCCAGAGGAAATTCTGTACTCATTGAGGAGAGTTGCTGGCTGCTCTGTGGTGTGCCCAGAAGGGTAATGACAGGGCTATGAAAGGTTCCTAAGTCTGCCCGAGTCCACACATGAATGAATTCCCCCTTCCACCCCCCCCCCCTTGCCCTGAAAGGCCCTCCTGCTTTTCCATAGACTTCTGAATGTGGATGAGCCTAGGAAAAATCTGGCAAACCTTGAAGAGCCTGGTGCAACTAGGGAAAGAGGTTTGGGTCCACAACCTTTTTTTTTTTTTCTTTTCTTAGCCACACAGTTCTCTTTACTACCTCCCATCATCTCAGCCTAAGAGATTCTGTGAGTGGCCAGCCACCAGATGCTTCTGGAGACCCAGCTCTGGGGCTGGGGTCATGTGCTGCATTTTCATTCTGCTTGTGGCTTGTCTCTCTGAGGCTTGGCATCTCTGTGGATTAAGTTAAGTTTGCACGGAGCTCAGGAAGGCTTGAGACAGACCTGGTATGTGCTGCGGCCAAAAGTTAGCCAACCAAATTGATCAGTCAATCAAATCACATGAGATTGTTTAACCTAAAGAAATGTCCTTTCAATACTTTTGCTTGAGGGAGTCTTGTGTTTTCTGTACCCAAGTAGTACAAATTCTATCTATAGAATAACGATGCATTGGCTCAGTGTGGTGGCACACACCTATAATTCCAGCTACTGGGAAAGCAGACACAGGAAGACTTATGCATAGATTCTAAGACCTTTTTTTAGTATATATATTTTTATTATAAAGATACTGTACAGAGGGGTTATAGTAACATGAATAAGGTAATGAGTACACTTCTATCGAGCATTGTTACCTCCTCCTTTGTTTTTCCCCTACCATCCCCTCCCTCCCCAACTCCCCACCTCTTCTTTCTCTCCCCCCCCCACCTGCCCAGTTGTAAAGATCATTTTCAACATAGTGTCTTGTACATCTCATTGTTACAATAAGTCAACCTGTATCCTTATTTCAGCATTTTGTGATTTCCCTTCCCCTCCCCAAATTAGAAAAATGTATATACAAGATGCAGGACACCGAATCAAATACAGTGAAAACAGGGGTTGTACCATGAGGGAAGAACATACAAAAGAAACAAAAAAATCATGTAGTAAATTATAACCAAGTCCTTTTTAATGTTTGTTCAAAAGTTTTGCTTTCTTAAAATAATACTTAAAATATTTCTCCCTTTGTAGAATTTTATTCTTTAGCTTTCTTTTATAATTAAAAAAAGATACCTTCTATAGAGACCCATTTAATCATTTAAACTTAAAGAAGTTTAGGGTCTTCTGTTGTCTGGCAGGTTTAGGACCAGCAGAGGTAGGAAAGTGGCACTTAAGACAAACAAAGCTAGAGGTTCTCAGCACAGATCCCTAATTGTGAAGTTGAATACCTGAGGATTTGAACCAGAGCAGGCTGCAGCAGCAGGGTGACAATTCTGACCTCAAAGACCACATCTAGACAAGCTCTTTGGTTATTAATGTAAGGAATAATCAGAAGCAAATGCATTGAATCCAAGAAGTTTCTGAGAGGAATTCTATCCCTACAGATACCCTAATCTTGGCCAGTATCTTCAGGTAATTATTGAATCTGCAGGCAATTTCCAGATAATCAAACTTGCATCAATATGCAAGGATTGCTAAAATTAGAGTAACAGCTTTCTTCTGAATGTTCATCAGAGATACAGACAGTATCTCTCATGATGCTCAGATAGTAAGTAAAGAACTTCTTACTAGAGGAGATCACCAGGGATTATGGAAGAAAAATGGGGAAGATTTTCATAAAAAACAAAACTAGAACTGTCGTATTGTCGAAGTTCTTACTCTTCCAACAAGATGGAGAATATGCTAGTAAACAGCAACTGTTCACTTAATCTTTTCCCACCATGTTAGAGTGGAAACAGATAACTTGTTTCTTTGAGGTAATTTTTAGATTTGTAAGGAATTATCTCTGGTCCAAACAAAGAAGATTAAATATCATGGAGAGTTCCAGGGGCAGGCCTTGTGTGTAGTAGTTGGGTTTCAGTTCATGTTTTCTCCTGCTGAGGAAGAGTGACTTGTGTGTGTGAATGTGAACCACGTGTGTAGGAAGAGGGATGTATATGGATGTCAGATCACCGAAGCCGTGGTAGATATTATTAGTTGGCTATTGAAAATCACTGTATTAGGCTCTCTCCATGTCAACAGGTTCCTCACTGGATTCAGTCATTGATGAGAATTCAAGGAAAGTATATCTGTTTTCAGCATGTACAGGCTTTTTTCTTTTTCTTTCTTTCTTTGTGCAAGACACTCTCACTATATATGCATCATATACAATTGGTATCATTATTCATATTTGTGTATTTTTATACACACATATAACACCTACAGTATCTTTTATTTGCTACCAGTTGCCTTTTAAGTTGGGTGTCAGTCATTCTGTTTCCTCACTTTTCTTTTGTCATTTATTCACTTACTCAGCAAATAATTTTTGAGCACCAGCTATGAGTGAGGGCTGTGTCTCAGGAGGCCAGGGTCTCCTCGGAATGTTCTTGGAAAGTTGGCAGTAAGCTGAGAGCTGCTTCAAGTATTGAATAGTGGTCATTGTTTTAGAAAACCAGGCAAGTGAGGTGATTATGATACAGGTGATAAGGCATGGCTACCCTGCTCCATAGTATTTTAGCAAAGATCTGAAGAGAATGAGAGCAAGGTGTGGCGGGGAGAGATCGTTACCTGGAGGAAGAGTCACTACAAAGGACCTGGGGTAGGAAAATGCTGAAGGTGATCCAGGAACAGCAAGCAAGCGGCATGTGTGGAGTTTGAGGTGGTGCTGGAGGTGCCTCCAGGGAGCAGGCCGCCTCAGGCGGGCTGGATGGCCAGTGTGGGGCCAGCTGTGTGTTTAACACTTGGAGCCAGAGCTTGTGGGGCTCAAGTTTTACAATCCCAGGCCTTCGGAAGGGAAAAGAATATACAATTAGATACAAGCAAATACTTTTACAAGAATTACAAAACCTGTACACCCCACAAAATCTGCCTTGCTTCTCTCCGTTTCATTAGCATAGACGAAACTCTGATTTTTCCTCCTATTCTTTGGTGATACCATTTTGTATAGGAAGAATAAAGCGATGGTTGGCCTTGTCACTTCCTTGGTTACAATTTATATTATTGATTGTGCAGCAGCATTTCTTTTAATCTCCTTTAATCTCTCACAACTCTTCCTTCTGTCACCCTTTTGCTTTCCCCCAGTTACCCTCTCCCATCATTGCCCACAACTCACATGGCTCATTTTCCACTTCCAGCTTTTTATTGGTTGATTTGAGATAAGAGAGTGGCTGGCTTTGAACCACAGTCTTAGATCTCAGCCTCCTGAGAAGCTAGGATTATAGGTTTGAGCCACCAGATGCTTGACACAACTCTTCATTAGTAATCTTATGAACATTTTTCAGGTTTGTTATCAATTTGGGAGAACTTTTCAGATTTCTTTCATTCTTTGAATTGTAAGAATTTCCATAGATTAGGTTCTGGTTCCATACATTTCAAACCCTTTTTCTTTCCTACTAGCCTCATATATCTGACATGTTGAGAAGTTCTTATGTCATGACCTCTACCCATACACTTTAATGTTACAAGGTATATTGGCACACAGGATGGTAGATGTATTCCTAGAAGCCATGTCTTCACCAGCAGAAATTTTACATAGAAATATTTGTGAACTTCACTAGTATAGCCCACTATCTCAAATGAAGTCTACAAAGTGGGAAATTATAATTCAAGTATCTCTTGTTGGGTTGGGAATGTGGCTTAACAGTAGAGTGCTTGCCTAACATGCATGAAATCCTGGGTTCGATTCCTCAGTTCCACCTAAACAAAAAGCTGGAAGTGAGGCTGTGGCTCAAGTGGTAGAGTGCTAGCCTTGAGCAAATGAAGCTCAGGGACAGCACCCAAGTCCTGTGTTCAAGCCCCAGGACTGGCAAAAAAAAAAGTATGTCTTGTTGACCTAAGTGGTCATTTAACACCTGTAATCACAGTTTATGGGAGGCTGAGTCAGGAGGATCAAGAATTTAAGGTCAGCCAGGCGCTGGTGGCTCAGCCTGTAATCCTAGCTACTCTGGAGGCTAAGATCTGAGGATCAAGGTTCAAAACTTCAAAGCCAGCCTGGGCAGGAAAGTCCGTGAAACACTTATCTCCAATAAACCACTAGAAATCTGGAAGTGGCGTTGTAGCTCAAGAGGTAGAACACTCCCTTCAGCTGAAGAACGCAGGGACAGCGCCCAAGCCCAGAGTTCAAGCCCCATGGCCGACAAAAAAAAAAAAAGCAAGGCCACCCCAGGCTCCATAGTGGGTCCCTGCCACAAAAAACAACAAAAAGCAAAATAAAACAAGGAAGTTATCTCTTGTTTGCAACAACAAAAACCATAGAACACCCAGACATTGCAATGGTCCCTTCTTGAGATTCAGTCATGGATGTCTCCTGAGAAAGGTAGTAAAATAAACTAACTTGTGTTGTAAAGGAAACGTTTTGTTAGAGCACACTCCAGAGGAGCTCCAGGAAGCCAGGAAAGCCAGCAGAAGGCTGAGTTCAGTCTGCAAAGGGAAAGCAAACACCCAGCTCCTTCAGAGTTCCAGGAAAGCTGGCTGTGTTATCATGGGGTATTGACGTGTTTCCTGATGGTTCCTGCCCACCATGTCAGACTGCCTTCCTTTCTTAGCTCTTGCTGACTCAGCACCTATGGAGTATTCGCTTAATTTTTTTCTCTTGCTCAAAGTCGTTTAACTTCAATGTCATCAACAGGTACCTTCTTTATAGTAGTCATTTCTGCTACTGTACAATATTACTGTTGCTGTTTTATAAAGGCTCTCCCAAACAATTTCGATTCAGTGTCTGTGATCTGTATGTGGGTTTATCATTTCATATTATCAAATATTTCTTTGCTTGAAGAAGAACTGTCTGACTCTCATCCTCAAAGCTTTTCACCCCATTTTATTTGGGCATAAACTTTATGATGCATTGCTTTAGAACAGAGATGGACAAACGTTTTCTGGAAGGGTTTATGTAGTGAGTTTCTCAGGCTTTGTGAACCATATGGTCTCTGTCAGAGAACTATGTGGGGCAGGAAGGCAGCCACAGACCACTATGTAAATAAAGGGACCAGGCTGTGTGCCAATATAATTTTATTGACATGAGCAGAGCCCGGGGCTAGATTTGGCCCACAGTTTGCAGTATGCTAATCTCTGCTTTACAGTTTTCCTCTATCTGTTCCATATCCTTTGTTCCAGATCTCAGTCTCAACCTCTTTGAGTTTAGTGTCTCATCTTTATGCTAAGGACCCTAATATATGCCTTGCTTACCACATTGGATTTTTTCAAAGCCCAGTGAGGCGGTGGCTATAGGAATCTGTTAAAGCAACATCCATCTGTACATTTCTTCCTTTTTTCCTACCATGTTCCAACACATTTTCTCTACCCTTTTCTCACCTAAATCTCCTCTATAGACATCCAGTCACAGGGGAAATTAAGGTTTCACTGTCTTATCCTTACTCTAGGTCCTCATGTCATTCTGACTGTTGGCTACTAAACCATCACCTAACTCCTTGTGGTTAACAGAAAGCTGAGTTTGTTCTGACCACGGTAAGAGAGATCATGATCCAAGTGTAGCTTTAATAGAACAGCAGAAGACAAGGGAGAAATTCAGGGTAGTCACTGAGATTTTGAGGCTCACCTAGACAAAGTGAGGCCTGGTTGGAATTAGATAAAGACCATCATAAAGCAGTTTTGGATTGTCAAGGATTTTAAAGCATGGGTCAAAGAGTGTTGTAGTGTAGACTGTCACTTGACTTTCCTGTTAAAGAGCTGATTGGTCTTCAGACGTTTGCTGGAATGAGAAGTGAGGTTATATGGGTAAGCTTCCTGAGTAGTCATTATGTCGGTGAGCACACTGGCATGGTAAGGTCATCTCAAAACGAGGCTAATAAGCTGGTGGGTGTAGAAGGTTTCGGTTCTCGGCTGTAAGGCATATTGGAAGTATACACACATGTGTGTGTCTATACATATATATGTATGTATACTTTCCTCACTCCCTTCTTTATGCAGATCAAGGTAAAAAAAATTCAGTCGAATAGACAAGGATTAGACTGAAGCACTTGAAATGTTCTGGCATTTTATCCTTCCAGATATATCTTTTTTTTTGGGGGGGGGGTCTGGTCGTGGGGCCTGAACTCTGGGCCTGGGCGCTGTCCCTCAGCTCTTCAGCTCAAGGCTAGCACTCTACCACTTGAGCCACAGCGCCACTTCCAGCTTTTTTCTTTTTGCTTTTGTGGTGCTGAGGAATTGAACCCAGGGCCTCAGGCATGCAAGGTAAGCACTCTACCACTGAGCCACCTTCCCAGTCCTTCCAGATATATCTTATATAGGTTTGGCATTTAAAAAAATGTGAATTCACTTTTTCTCTCTTACCTCCCCAAATTGAAATGAACTGGTCGTAGCACAAATTAGAAAACTAGTCAGGAAAAGAAAATGATCAAATGGGAGATTTAGGAGAGACCATAGTCTTTATCCAGTCTTTTGCAAAGATGAAGTTGTGTATTCAGGACCAAGGGAGTCACTGAGACAGAGAAAAATGGAAATTACATGTCAGTGGTCTTTTTCTTGCAATAACAAGTCACTTGGAACCAAAGGATGCTATTGAATTTTTAGAAAATGGGACTGCTTTGTTGGCACACGTGAGAAATTTCCAAGGCCTTTTTGATTGACTGGACTATGCCTCAGAACTCAGGATGCTTCCCAGGTCCATATGTTAAAATCTGTCTAGAAGGCAGTTACTCTACTGATTGCATATGTTTTGATTAGCTGAGTTACATAAGCTAGTCAACTGAATCATGTTGTTGATCAAGGCAGCTTGTGATCCAAAATTGAACCCTCTTTCCACTTCTCGATCTTTGGAAAATTTCCCTTCTATTTATTGCCTCTTTGTCTTCCTTATCAAACTTGTGTTTTTCAAATTTAAACCTGAAATCTACTTTTCAGCAGCACCTGGCAATTTTGCAGACATTTAGTCAACTTTTTTGTGGTAGTAGTTGCATTTGAACTCCAGGCCTCTTGCTTGGTAGGAAGGTGTTCTATTGTTGAGCCATGCCTCCAGCCCTTTATATATACATATTTACAGGGGGAGTGCCAATCTTGGGGCTTGAACTCAGGCCCTAGACATTGTTCCTGAACCTTTTTTGCTCAAGGCTAGTACTCTACCATTTGATCGATGGCTTCATTTCTGGCTTCTTTTGGGTAGTTTAGTGGAGATAAGAGTCTTACAGACTTTCCTGTCAGGGCTAGCTTTGAACTGTGATCCTCAGATCTCAGCCTCCTGTGTAGCTAGGATTATAAGTGTAGCCTCTGGTGCCTGACTACAGTGGCTATTTTTGAGACTTTCCCTGAGAATGTTCCTGGGTTTGGATCCTATTTTAGGCTGCAACTGGGATGACAAGTGCATACAACCACTTTGCCTGCCTACTTCCATCGAGATGGATCCTTGCAGACTCTGTCTGCCCAGGCTGGCTTGGAGCCACGATCCTCCCAATCTCAGACACATGCCACTACTACCCACTTTGACTTCTTTTTTTGCGTGTGCTGCTCAGAGTGGGCAATTGTTACTTGATGCTGGATGGTGTAAGAAGGGGTCGGAACTTACTTTCTGTCATAGAAGCCTGTTTACTGGGTAGGGGAAGAGGAAGAGTGGGATTTCAGGAGCAGCACTGAGCATAGTAGCACAGTAAGTGGACACTTACTCCCTCTTTTTTCAGTTGTCAGAAATGACCAAACCATTTCTGTTCTGCTGTCTACCTTTATATAACTATTATGTGAGCAAATCATTTGGGTTAACTGGAAGTGATTTTTGTTGTTGTTGTTGTTGGTGGTGGTGGTGGTGGTTGTGGGACTTAAACTCAGGGCCTGGGCACTGTCCCTGAGCCTCTTTGTGCTCAAGGCTAGCACTCTCCCACTTGAGCCACAGTACCACTTTCCATTTTTGAGTGGTTAATTAGATAAGAGTCTCATGCAGGCATTTCTGCTCAAGCTGGCTTGGAACCACAATCCTCAGATCTTAGTCTCCTCAGTAGCTAGTTACAGGTGTGAGCCACTGGCACCTGGCTGGAAATCGTTTTTTAAAATATATTACTATTATTTTGGTGGTATTGAGGTTTGAACTCAGGGACTTGTACTTGAAAGGCAGGTACTGTACCCTTTGAGTCACATTCCTAGCTGTGTGTGTGTGTGTGTGTGTGTGTGTGTGTGTGTGGGTGGGTGGGTGTGGGTGTGATAAAGAGTCTTGTGTGTTTTCCTGGAATGGTTTTTTTTTTTAATTAGGAGTTATTTTATTTGTTGCATAAAGGCTTTCATGATATAAATCATGGAAACATTTAAATTCCTATGTAAGATTCCAGAAGAATTTGATATCTTTTTTTTATTTTATTTTATTTGTGAAGATACTGTACAGAGGGGTTACAATTACATGGTCAGGACAATGCGCACATTTCTTACCAAGCATTGCAGCCTCCTCCTTTTGTTTACCCTTCATGGAATGTTTTTTTTTTGAGATGGAGTCTGCTTACTTTTTGTTTGTCCTGGTTGGCCTTGGACCGTGACCCTCCTGTCTTCTACCCCCATTCTCGTGCAGGCAGTCATCCCCAGGTGATGGCGCACTGCAGTGTGGTCACCTGTTTTATATACCTCGCTATGCCCAGCGTGCCTCAGCAGTAAACACGTCTGGTTGAGAAATGTGAAGAGTTGACTAAAAACCCAACTTTCAGAGAAGTCAATGGGATGCAGTACTTTAAGGCTGGAGACCAGGTTGCCATTTCCATTCTGGTTATGAAGGGACGAGGGAAAGCAATGTTTACCAGAATGGGGAGATTGAGCACACTGATGGAGAAGACCGTTCAGCATGGGCTGGCACGTACAGTTGGGAGATGCAGCCAGTCCATAGCAGCTCCGGGTGAGAGCCCACTTCAGATCAGCCTCTTCTCCTCTGATGCCTCTCACTCCCACCAAGGAGAGGCCAACCAGAACTGGGGAGCAAGGAGGCTGAGAGCTAGTTGTGAACAAGCTCAGACTCACATGGCCCAGAGGGAGCAAGAGAGGAGTAGAGGACAGATCGGGAAGGGAAACTAGACAGTATCTGGTGGAAGTGGTGCTGTGCCTCAAGTGGTAGAGTGCTAGCCTAAGAAAAAGAGAAAAACAAAGCTCCAGTGTCAGCACAAAACAGAAAACAATACCTAGTATCCCAGCTACTACAGAAGTCAGTATGGAAGTTCCTCTAAAAACTACAAGTATGACTGCCACATGATACTGCTATGACACTTACATCTAAAGGAATGTAAGTCATCGTACAATTGAGATAGCTGAGCACCAGTGTTAGTAGCAGTACTGTTCTCAGTAGTTACTATACATCAACCTTTGTGCCTGACAACTGACCAGTAGAGAGATTATTCAGCAAGAAAGAAGAAATTACATCATATTCAGATAAATGACAGATTATCATGTTGAGCGAGACAAGCCAAGCTTAGAAAGACAAATATTGTATGTTTTCACTAATAATAATAATAATGTATGATTGAAAAAGGGAAACTTTGTAGAGGGGGAACTAATAAAAGGGGAAAGGGAGAGGAGAGGATGGGGGTATGTGGATATAATTGAAGTATATTGCGTATGTGTGTGAAAATAGCATACTGAAACCCACTAAAACTACCTAAAGGAAGGGGATAAGAGAGGAATAGAGGGGTGAATTTGTCATTATATGTATGCATGTAAATATCACAGTGCAACGCCTTTGTACAAAGCTAATTTGTGCTAATATTTTTTCTTCCTGTGGAGATCCCAGTCGCACGCTTTCAATTTCCCTTGAATTACTCCATGTGTAAGCTGCTGAGCTTTGTGAAATGCTCTACCATGTGAAACAGAATGGGAGGCAGGGTAGTATTTGAAATGATTTTACTGAGAGTTTGAAGACAACAGGAGTTTTAATGCCGAGGAAGTATTAGAAATGCCATCGTAATGCCCCTGTTTCTGGTCCACATAGCATGCCTTCCCAGGGTGGTCCCCTGAGGATGGCTTTCAATGTAGTGTTTGCAGTTATGAGGGAAGAAGAGGGTATTTTTTTCACCAGAGAATGTGGAAATAGGTTCTGTTAAACTTTGGGGAAGCTAAATAATTTTTTGGTGGACCATTGGGAAAACCACTTACTATCTGGTCCCTTCTTTATTTTTGTCAGTACTGTGGCTTTGAACTCAGGGCCTGGACACTGCCCTTGAGCTTCTTTTGCTCAAAGCTAGCACTTTACCACTTGAGCTACAGTATCACTTCTGGCTTTCTCTGCTTATGTGGTATGTACTGAGGAATTGAACCCAGGTCTTCATGCATGCTAGGCAAGCACTCTACCACTGAGCCACATTCCTAGTCCCTCTAGGTCCCTTCTTTTTACCTTCCTATATCTGTGTCATGGAAAGGTCTTATTTTGAATACTTATGGTCTCGAGCTGAGGGACAGCCCCTAAGCCCCAGAGTTCAAGCCCCACGACCACCACCACCACCACCAAATAATAATAATTTAAATGCCAGACAAATATCAATGTTTAAATATTTTAGTATATAAAAAGTATTTCAGATTGTGTTTCTCCATGACACAACTTGTAAGCCTTGCTTTTTAGAGAGCTTTATTGATATATAATTCACATTACATAGTAGTCACCAGTTTAAAATGTTAGTATTTTCACAGAATTATGCACCAACACCATAGAAAGTTACTTTTCATCATCCCATAAGTAACTCAGCAGCCATTCCCCAAGCAATGCTGCTGTTCTTTCTGTCTGTAGATTTGACTGTGGTGGGCATCTCATAAACCAAACAGTATGTGACTGGATTCTTTTTCCTAGCATGTAGTTTTTCCAGTTTGTCTATGCAGTAACATGTCTCAGTACTTCATTTCTTATTTCTAAGTGTTTGTCATAGTACTAAGTACATTTATCTGTCAGGGGACGGACATTCGGGCAGTCTCCACTTTTTGGCCATGTTGGGTAATGTTACTATCAGTACATACTTTTTTTTTTTTGTGGACTTGTACTCTCAGCTCTCTTGGAAGTGTTCCTCCAAGCAGATCTGTTGGACTGTGTAACTGCATTTGCTAAGTTTGGCAGATGGTGATTCTTGGAGGACACCAGCTGTCTTGTGCAGCTTGGGCTGCAGGGGTTGTGGAAGCCATGGCCGGGGCGCCCTTAGACAAGCTGTGACACACGAGACTAATGCGAACTCATTGCTCCCGCCTCCTGGTGGCACGCCATTGTGTAATCTCTCTCTTGAGTTGAACAGGAACTGTGACTTGCTTGTTAACTGTATGACCTGGAGATGAGATGTCACTTCACTGATGATTACATATGGCGAGACTCCATTTGAGCAGCCTGGAAACTGTCCTGGAGGATTTGATGAGGTTTGCAGTTGTGTTGGGGAAGCCCATGTGGCAAGGATCTGTGGGAAGTCCCCATAACCCCACAAGCCACAGTCATACAGCTACCAGGAGACAAAGTCTGCCAGCAATGGGAGAGGACTGGCAAGTAGGTCTTCCCAATTGAGCCTCTGATGAAAGTGCAGCCCAGCGAACGCCTGAGGAGAGCATGCACAAGACCCCGCTGAGCGCTGTCCAGACGGCTGGCCCGTGCGCACTGACAGAACGAGTACGTGGTGTTTGACGGGGCTAACATTGTGTTAATTTGTCACCAGGCACACTAAATCAGAAGCCTGGGATTTGATTCTATTATGTAATCTGGCCTGGGCCACTGAGTTTCACTTGTTCAGGCAAATACCCCATTCACTTACCAATATGATTGCCCTAGGTGTAAGGGGAGGCTGCTATGGAAATTTAGGTACGGGCTTGTACTTGTAATCTGTACCTCTGGGGCATAATTTCTACAATGGAAAGGGGATGGCAGAGGGGGGGGTAGAGTTCCACGTGGCCGGCTTAACTCATATGGGACACTTGCCTGTTTATAAACCGTGTTCTCAGAAAAATCGCTAAGTAATCAGAGTAAGGGCTTCTATTTACTTGGGACTAAGGAGTGAGAGGAAATGCAAGGAGTTGAGGCTGTCCCATGATAGAGCTTGTGGAAAAATTAGCATTTGCTTGGCCCGCTCTGCACACAGAGGTGCACGCTTGATGCTGGCCTCTGCTGTGTTTCTTTAGCCAAATAATAACTGAGCAGTCTCAGCCTGGCAAACACCACTTCTGTTCTGGGAATTCACCTAGGTTGATTCTATCTTAGTCATCCATTTCTATATTTAACAAACCTTACACTCAGAATCTTTAACTAATAGCTCAGTTATACCCCTTGAAGCCCTGTGTCCCCTCCTACCTGCCCCATGCAGATGGACCAGCTCATGCGCATCTCTTGGCTGTCTTTCTCAGGGCACTCTGTTTTCTTCCATCTGATGCTGGTCTTTTGCGAGGAGAGTGAGCTGGATTATATCCTGCAGCACAGACATACATGTGAAACACTTTTTTTTCTTCTGTGCTCTGAATTTAATTTCAAGCACTGTATAGATGACTCTGTATGAAGGAGCTAATATAAGCAGCCAAATAACTAAGTAGACTTACCTTACATGACTTGGAAATTTCCCAATTAGGGGAACAAAATGATTTGGAAAGTAAGTGTCTGATGTCAAGTTGAGTGAAAGAGCCAGGCAGCATGGAAATTTCTGCCTTCTACAGTTCACACCAGTAGCTTCATCAAAAAGCAAAATACCATTTTGCCAAGGAAGGAATCCTTGTTTTCTCCTAATAATTCTCTTACAATCACAGAGTGCCATACTCCAGTTATTGGGAGCAGAGATAAAATGGATGAGCGGGAGTTTTAGATGATGAATATCACATAAGATACAAAGGTTACCTGGACACAGATGCGGCAGCTCCGCTCTTTCCAATGATCAGGCTCCGTTGCTTTGTTTTGCATCTATATTTTATATTGATAAATGAAAAGGTATGATTACACTCCCATTAAACTGTGAGGGATGTCTGTGTATTGTGAAGTGATTTCATTGATGCTGGCATTAGGACTTGAACTCAGGGCCGCATTCTCTTGATTAGCTTTTTTCTCTTCAAGGTTGGAACTCTACCACTTGAGCCACATCTCTCTGCTTTTGCTTTTTTTTCTTGTTAATTGGAGCTAAGAATCTTGGATTTGTCTGCTTAAGCTGACTTTGAACTGGAAACCTCAGATCTCAGCCTCTTGAATAGTTAAGATTACAGGTGTGAGCCATCTGTGCTCAGCTCATTTCATTGTTTTGTTTTTGGTTTTTTGGTGCCAGGTCTGGGGTTTGAATTTAGGGCCTGGGTGTTGTCCCTGAGCTTTTTAAACGTTTTGCTCAAGGCTAGTTCTGGAGGGAGATTTGTGAATGGCCAGTGCCATTCACTGTGGCTGCTCTTCCCAGTAGCTGGGTCCTGGTCCTTGGTGTTCCTGAGTTGGGTATAACTCAGACCTGTCACTGCTCTCCAAATGCTTTATCTACCATTTCTACAGAGGCCTATGCTTTTTTATTTGGACCCAAGCAGAAATCAGCTAATTTTACATGACAGTTATAAAACCATACAATGTTCTGTTGAGTAGAGTTTTAAATAAACCAGTAAAATGCTTACATTATCATGAGGGTTAAACTGAGATGGAGCTGATTTTAAGTGTTTTGCTACTTTTTCCTTCCTCCTAAATATAGTCTGTACTAGGTAGTTTTGGTTTTTTTTGTTTTTTGTTTTTTTGTTCAGTCATGGGGCTTAAACTCTGGGCTTGGGTGCTGTCCCTGTGCTCTTCAGCTCAAGGCGAGCGCTCTATCGCTGGAGTCACAGCGCCACTTCTGGTTTTCTAGTGGTTTATTGAAGATAAGAGTCTCATGGACTTTCCTGCCCGGGCTGGCTTGGAACCTGGATCCTCAGATCTCAGCCTCCTGAGTAGCTGGGATGACGGGTGTGAGCCACTGACGCCTTGCTCTAGGTAGTCTTTGTAGTATTACCCCTGCTTGTTCCAGTTCCTTCTGTACTGTGACTTGTTGCTCATGTGTTAAATATCACAGTGGTATTTGCAAAACAAACACCAATAACTTAGCTAGTTTCAAACCTAATTCACTCTGAAAGCTTGTGCAGGCATTACATGCTTAGCTGTGAATAACTTCTGAATTCTGCAGTAAATGCAGAGGAAGTATGTCTTAAATGAGTGGATATAAGGAAACACATGCGTCAGTTGTTCGAGTTTTACTCAGCATTTGTCATTCTTGCAGTCATCTAACAATCATGTCACTTGTTTCATGTTAACCACTCTGCTGGGTACTGGGGATTCAAAACTGAATAAAACAGTGGCCCTGCCCAGGAAGAGCTTCCAAAGATGGCCAGATCATCCAAGTATAAAACTAACGTGATAAGAGGTGAAGTGCTCTGGCAGGAATAAGAGGACTGAATCATGCTGGAGGAGTCAGAGAAGGTAGCATTTTAGTTGGTTCGGGATTTATCTGATGTAGAGGTAGGAGGAGTGATGGTAAGGAGATGATTCTAGACCTGAGCAGCAGTGTGGATGCACACAATGCTATGGCTGCTTTGGATGACAGTGGGAAGTTGTGTGTGACTGGAATGAAGTGTGTGTGTGTGTGGGGGGGGGCTCTGGGAAATAAACTGGAGGCCAAGAACATTGGGAAGGATATTGTAGGCTGAGTGTGGAATTGTGACTAAAGCAGAATAAGAGGAGCGAGCCAAGGTAGTGATCTACAGATGAGATTGGAGTTGAGGAAGATGGAGTTGTGAAAGGCTCTACAGAAGTCAGCCGAGGCTGCTCGTAGGGGGCACCGCTGCAGAACCTTCTGTAGGGAGACCTGGGTGAAGCTCCTGCAGTTGGGATAGGACTTAAACTAGTTGCTGAGAGGGAAATGCTGGGGATGACCTCCATCCGCGAAATGTGTTAAGGGGCCACATTGTAAAGACTGGGGATGGATGGGTGGGGTAAGAAGGACAAGGGAAGGGAGGTGACTACTCAGCTCGTGTGTCATTAGTACAGCAGGGCACGGGCGGATGATAGAAGTTTCGCTGGGGAGTGCAGGGTGCACTGGGGAAAGGCAGGGTGGCATGGAAAGCATTCCTGGTGTCTGTTCTCTCTCCCTTTGGCCCCCTCTGGTTTGGCAGTGGCTGGGGCAGAGCACCGAGTACCTTCTGTGAGTGTTTAGGTCTTTGCTAGTTGCCCGTGGGCTTACTGAGCCTACTCACAAACTTGAGGCTGTATAATAAACAGTACAATCCATTACAGTCCCATCCGTCAGTGGGGGAAGCAGCCAGAGGATGGTCTATCTGGAAGCATCCATCACATTCTCAGTGTGCAGAATCAGTAGAGCCTCCACAGGACATCTCTTGTTGGCTTTTCTTCTTTCCTGTCTCCCCCTCTCCTTCGTCCGGCTCCCTTGAATCACCTCTCGAGCAAACTACTTGCTTGTCAGTTCTTACTTCAAACTCTACTTTTCAAGTACCACAGGCTACAGTGGATGAGGAGCCAGGATGGGCTTGAATTTGGATGTGTTAGGTGTGTACTGCTCAAACTGGTTTAAGAGTACTGAAAAGCCATAAGTCAAGCTAATGCACAGTTAAATAATACAATATATTCTAACCTGTCCACGTTAGAATTGTAGAATTGTACTTCTGAGTTTCAGCACAGAGTATGGCTATATGGAAAGGCCCAGGCTCTTGTCCCTTCTCTTCTGATCATGGTTTTCATCACATGCTATGGATAGCCTCTTCCTGTCCAGACCCTCCAGACCCTGATGTGCACTAGGAGGATGCATGCAAAGTGGCAGAGGTTGCACTTAGGAGATCAATTTAGGAAAGAAAACTGCAGGGCTCAGTATTGAGTTCTGCATACCTGTAACATGGCATAACAGTGGGTGCATGGACAGGGTAGGCAGGGTACCCTTCTCTTGTGGGGGGATAACAGCCAGAGGAGAGTCTTTGGAGAGTCTTAGGAAGTCCTGAAGGGCATGGGAACTGGGCTCCTTTGGTGGCTCTCTGACAGAAGACAGCCATATGGCAGCATGTTAGAGCTGTCTAGGAAGCAGTTGGTAATGTTGGTCTGGGGCTTGGAGAAGTTGGAACTCGATAAAAACTTTTGAGAGCTGGACGCCGGTGGTTCATGCCTATAATCCTAGCTACTCAGGAGGCTGAGATCTGAGGATCCAGGTTCCAAGCCAGCCCGGGCAAGAAAGTTCCTGAGACTCTTATCTCCAATAAACCACCAGAAAACCAGAAATGGCTCTGTGGCTCAAGCGGTAGAGCACTGGCCTTGAGCTAAAGAGCACAAGGACAGTGCCCAAGCCCAAGTTCAAGCCCCACAACTGACAAAAAAACAAAAAAATATTAACTAAAAAAAAATTGAGAGTTGATAACGTGGATTGTTTCTGCATGGTGAAAGTAGATGGACTCATGGGGTGGGGGGGGGGTAGAGAGAATAGAGGAGGTCTAAGAACAGAGTCCTGGGGGTGGCTGGGGGTGGAGCCAAGGCAGGAGGCTGAGGAGTGACAGCCTCTAGAGGTGACTCAGAGAGTTTCATCTTGACATTCTAATGGAACTTCATTCTTCCAAGCTAGAAAGACAAATACAAGTTAATCCCCCAGTACGGTGTTGGAATTCATGTGTTTTGTCTCTCTGTGCACTCAGGTGGCAATGTATATGGACTCTTCTATCATTAGCACACTAGGCTCACTCACCAAGCTGTCTGAGGCTTTGACTTTGCCTTGAATCCTCTGGGCATTTTTTTTTTTTTTTTGGTCGATCTGGGCCTGGGCGCTGTCCCTCAGCTCTTCAGCTCAAGGCTAGCGCTCTACCACTTGAGCCACAGCACCCCTTCTGGGTTTTTCTGCTTATGTGGTGCTGAGGAATCGAACCCAGGGCCTCATGCATGCAAGGCAAGCGCTCTACCACGGAGCCACCTTCCCGGCCCTGTGGGTTGTAATTCTTGAAACAGTGAGCTATCATCATGTGAAGACTGCGTGTATGGGCACATGTGTGCATGTGTGTATAGACTAGACATTATGTACACAAAGCAGCTCTAAATGGCAGCAGGAATCAAGAGTTAAAATTACGCTAAACACAGAGAGCCAAACAGCTTTCCTTTTGCCTCCTTTTTCTTTCTATATTATTCCAGATCATCACCCTTCCCACTTGTGCTTTTCTCCACCAAATAGTCTGATTCATCAGCTCCCTTTCCTCCTCACCTCCCACAGGAACTGCTAAAATTATTTTGCAATGAGTGATAACAGGACTCCTCTCGAAGCCCAGGCCCCACCTCTGTTCCATTGAGGTTCCTTCAGGCTCCAAGGCAGGCCTTCATTCTGGATGGTTTCTTGTTTATGTCAAGGAAGTCCTTAGTGGTTTGTTCTCTAAAAACCAGGTAAGCTGGGGATCCTTTCCAGGCAGGACCAGCACTTTGCTTTAGCTGTTTGCTGACCTGTCCAAGTCCCTCACTTCTTCCCACCATGGCTTTAGAGACTCTGTCCCCTAGATTGCTAATGCTGGAGTGTCTTCCCTTTTGAAGGAACCTTATCATGTACCTACAATTATCTTGACTCTGTTTGCTCTTCAAAAACTGACTCTGTAACAGGCATGGTGGCTCATGCCTGTAATCCTAGTTACTCAGGAGGTAGAAATTGGGAAAGTTGTGGTAAAATGCCAGCTTTTGCAAAAAGTTCTCAGGATCCTATCTCAAGCAATAAAAGTGGCCATGGTGGTCCACACCTGCCACCTCAGCATCAATAGCAAGATTGCTATCTTGGTTGACTTGACATAAACTTGAGATTCTGTCTCCAAAAGAACTGTCTGGGAGAGAGGCTTAAATGGTAGAATGCCTGCCTGCTGAATGCTGGGCCCTGAGTAGAAAACACCAAAGTACCACCAATTAAAAAAAAAAAAAGGAAAAGAAAAGAAAAGGGCTGTAGGAGCCAATGGCTCAAGTGCTGTGCTGTATACATGCTGTCTTATAAAACATTGAAGATGCTATCATTGTGTAAGACTTTGTGAAAGACTTGGGAAGTCTCTTGTGTTGCTTCTGATCAGTGCATGTGACTCCACAATTACCTTAAAATAAAAAAGCTGAATTTAAGACATTAAACTGTTTTCCAGGGTGAGTTTGCCAGGAGAACAGAGACAAGAGAGAAGGGCATTTTAGGCGAGTGGTCAAATTAAATGGAAAGTAGGTCAGCAATCCTGGATTCCAGAATGCGGTAGCTTAGGGAGCGAGTGCGTGGTCAGCTGAGGCCAAGTTAGAAAAGGTGATGTTTAAGGAATTTGAAATTTCTAAAAATTAGGATCCTTTGAAGAATTTTGAGTAAGAGTGTTAGGTTTTGTCTATAACTGAAGAGTGTCTAGAAGTCAAACCAAGAATAGACAGACATCGGGAAATGTGGGATTAAAAGCTTGGAGAGCTGGGGGCATGGTTCAAATGGTAGAATTCTTACCCAACAAGCTGAGGCCGTGAGTCCAATCCCCAGTGACAAAAAAAAAAAGAAAAGAAAAGAAAACAGAAAAAAAGGGAAGTTTGGATTGAAGAGGTAGGAGAGTAGTGATAGTAAAAATAAAGAGTTAAAGATATGGGATGCTGGTTAAGAATGGCTGTCATAATTTAAATTTAGAAAATTAAAGAGAACTGGTTGTAAAATGGAGGTAAATTGATGAAATAGAGCCAAAGTGCTCCTTCAGGTCAGATATCCCGAGGGCCACTAGATTGATGGCAAAACCTAGAATGATGGCAGAAAGAGAGAGAGAGAAAGAGAGAGAGAAGAAAAAAGTCTGGGAATGTGGCTTAGTAGTAGAGTGCTTGCCTAGTATGCATGAAGCCCTGGGTTCAATTCCTCGGTACCACATTAAACAGACAAAGCCAGAAGTGGTGCTGTGGCTCAAGTGGTAGAGTGCTAGCCTTGAGCAAAAGAAGCTCAGGGACAGTGCTCAGGCCCTGAATTCAAGCCCCAGGACTGTGGAAAAAGAGAGAGAGAGAGAAAGGAAAATGTTAGGTAATGTACCTATTAGAGCCCCCCAGGGTTCACAGTCCTCTCTGTTGAACCCTACCAAGATTGAAGACTTAGGAACAAAATATTCTTGTATCTTCATCTATTGTATTGTGAGGTGTTTTGTCACTAGACAGCCCCATATACTTTGTTTCTTTCTGTAACAGTGCTGAGCTGCTTTAATTATCACTGTAGGCTTCAAGATCCAAGTGTGTTTAAAAACTTTTTCATTATTTTTCCACATTGTGTTTCCAAAGGAACCTTGGATTCAACTCATCAAGTTTCAAATAGTACCAACCAAGCCCACTAAGCATTTTACTGGGATTGTATGGAATTTGTATAGTAATTTAATGTGAACTGATTTTTTTCCACATATTTGTTTTCCAAGAAGAGCATGCAATTATGTTTCTGTTATTCATACTTTTTTGTGTTACTTAGTTAAATTTTATACTTTTTTCCTATTCTTTTTGATAGATTATTTGTTACTTTTTTCGAGGGTCTTGTAATTATTGTTTTAGAGAGGTTTTTCAAAAGAGCAGCTTTATTGCCATAGCAAAGGGGAGAGGAGGGTAGGGACTTCTCCCTTATCTGCATCCTACGCACACCTTCTTCCATTATCAGTATTTCCTGCCAGGGTGATTCATTTGTTACAATGTCACTAGCACCCAGAGCCCATAGTTATATTAGGGGTCACTGGATGTTTTAGCAAAGGTTTAATGCCATATTTCTACCATTATAGTGCTGCACCCTTGATGTTTCAGTACATGTAAAACGACATATCTACTGTTTTCGTAGTGCACAGAAAGTGCTGTGTGTCTTTGTGCTCTGCCTAATTACGTTTCCTTCCCTTCTAATCTCTAATTTTGTGTTTTCCAGAATGTCATATAGTTGGAGTTATAACCTTTTTAGATTAGCTTTTTAATTTAGTAATGCGCATTTACGTTTCCTCCATGACTTTCCATGGCTGAATAACTCATTTATTGTTAGCACCAAATACTGTCCTGTTATCTGGCTGTACTATCACTTGTGGCTGAGCACATCCTGGTTTCATCCATGTTTTGGCAGTTAAGAATAAAGCTTCTACAAACATCTCTGAGCAGGTTTTTGTATGGACATGTTCTCACCTCTTTTGAATAAATACCACAGAGTAGGATTGCAGGATCATATGGTGAGCATGTGTTTAGTTTGGTAAGAAACTTTCAAAGTCTCCTCAGATATGGCTGGGCATCTTGTTCTAGCACCTACATTGGATGACAATTGCTGTTGCTCCACAGCCTGGCCAGCATTTCCTGTTGTCAGGATTGTGGATTTTCACCATTTTGATAGGTGTGCAGTGGCATCACATCGTTCCCTAATGCCACTTGACTCTGCCTCTAATTGAAAAAAACTGTTTGCCCTGAAGATCCTTAAAGATCCACACTTAATTATGTATTCCATTTTCCAGCTGTATGCTGAAAGGGAGAAAGACAGTAAAGAGAGGAAAGTAAGACATTTTAGGCTTCTTGGGCAGGACTGTGTTTATGCTTGCAAAATAACATTTTCAGCTCTGTGTCTCACGCTTGAAAAATAATTCACATGCATGTAGAAAAGCTGATAAAACAAGTAATGGTCTGGGAGACAGCTTATGTCTATCATTAGTTCCAGGAAACTAGTATGTAGAAATTATTAGTAAACAGAAACTATTTAGTTTAATTATCTAATGAAAATGAATTAGAAGTAAAAGTTGATTGAACAAATTTTTTAATGAAAAAAATTAGTGGTACTGAAGTTTGAACTCAGGCCTTATAATTGCTGGGTAGCTGCTTGCCAGTTGAGCCATGCCTCAGTGCAGCAAAAAATATTTTCAAGGTTAAGTTAATTGAAGAGGAGGCACTTTTTATCTGGTTATTCCCTATGGTGTCTTGAAAATGAATGCCATGTCTGCTGGGTTTTGAGACATTTCTAAATGAACTCACGTATATGTAGCAAACCAGATAATATCCTAGAGATATTAATTTTAGGAAGAATTGTATAGTAGAAAAATAATGCCTTCAATACATGTTCCTACCTTAATCTCCACAAACCATGAATATGTTATTTTTTATTCCAACAGGAACTTTGCAGGTATGATTACATGATCTTGAGAGATGAAGCTTATTTTGGATTATCTGAATTGACCCAGGGTAATCATAAGGGTCTTTGTTAAAAAGAAAGTAAGGTGGACAAAGTCAGAAAAAATAATGAGGACAGAAGCAGAGGTCAGAGAAGAAGAAAGATGATTCACTGCTGGCTTTGAAAATGGAAGAAGAGGCGATGAGCCAAGTTCCTTGGCTCACCTCTAGGAGCGGGAAAGGAAACGGTTCTCCCCTACAGCCTCCGGCAGGAAGGCGTCCAAGCAGGCCTAGTTTAGATTTCTGACCTTCAGGGTTGCAAAAGAATAAATTTGCGTTGTTTAAGCCACTCATTTTGTAGTAACTTGTTACAGTAGCAGTAGGAATTGAACAGATTGTCTTTTTTTTGTAGCATTTGGTATCTTAAAAGTGAATAAAAAATAGTATTAGTGTGAGTGCTAGGAATTGTTTGTGGTTTAGTTTGTTGGCTACTTTCAGTTGTTGCATGTTGAAGCAGTAAGGTGGTTCATTCAGGCAATCAAATTCAGGTGTTTCATAGATGATCTGAAGGAAAGTAACAGAAAGCCAAGGCGTCCTATAGGCCACCTGAAAGGTTGCTGGATGTTATCACGTTAGCAGAGCTGAGAGTAGAGTTCATGTCGCCTTATGGATGACTAGAATCTGCAAGCTATCCATTTCCTGCTGTTCAGCTATGATGGATCTCATAGAAGACTGTTTCCTTGTATGCTTAGGAACACTGCAGTGGGAAAGGATTTCTCTTCCTGGGTCAGATGTCCTTTGCCTCCCTGAGGGTAAACCCCAGCAAGTTTCCATGGCACCTGTTATTTTTTATAGGAAGTGGCCTGGAAAGCCGGCTTCCTGGTGAGCTGTGGTAAGTTCTGTGGTAGTCCTGAGAGCTTCTTACTGAGTTCAACAGCAGCTTCTGCTGATGGCTTCTGAGAGGGTTCAGCACCTACAGATGGCCTTTGCCTGCAATCTGTGGACCACTATGACCGTTCTGCCATCTCTGTGCTGAAATCCTAGGCCCTAGTGAGGACCCTGGCTCTGATAGAGGGTTTCTCCCAAGTTTGCTCCTCTCTCGGGTTCTTCCCATTGGACCCAGAGTATTCTTTGGATTTATCTTTTAATTCCCTCTTGGTGGTGGATCCCCTGTAAGTTATAAATACTTCCTTATAGTAATACTTTAATTTCAAATTGTTACGTGAGTCCTGTCTCATGAATTTTGACTGATAGCTAGTATTAGAAACCAAAGAAATAATGTTTTCACATAAGGCTAAATTCACACTGACATCATTCCTCTCTGAAATCCTGTTCATCTTTCTTTTGGGTTTTTGTTCTACTGTGGATTTTTGATGTTGCTTACACATATTTCCTGAGCATATATTTTGTATTTGAGAACTAACTAGAGTATCTACAAGCGTTATGTAATGGGAGGCCCATACAGCCATAGGCACCTGAACCCAACCATTTCTGCTTGGAATTGAGACAGTAGATTCTGCTCACAGCCTAACCCTAACAAGCACCGAGACTTTCACAATATTAGAGACAAAACTCTCTTAGCTCTCCTTTTGAAGGATTTGGTTAAACAAACTTATGATATTGTCAGGTCAAAAGGATATTTGACTGTTTTGTAGCTCAGCAGCAAATTCTGAGGACACAGCAATAGTGAGGATTCGGGAGGGGCTGTACATTCATTCTCCCCTGCCCAGTCTTAGGAGATCACTTACAGTCCAATTTAGGGCCCGCTCTGATGATGCAGATAGGCTCTCATTCACTTCTGAAGATACTTATTCCATGCTTGACATCTTTGACAGGTGCCAGGGGTCAAGATATAGATCTGTCCACATCTTTGGGGGCTATTTTTATGACCTACCACATATAGCTACCATTTTGAAATTTTATTACGCGCTATGCCACAGAAAGCACATTGCATACATGTTTACTTGCATGCACTCATAATCATCTCTCCTGTCTGCTGAGATATGGAGTCTCCAGGAACTCGAGCGACTTGCCTCAGGTTGCACAGGTGGTTTTGGGTGGAGCCAGAGCCAGTGCAGCAGTTTCTCCTTGGAGTGTGTTCATCTGACTGCCATGCTGCATTTTCTCCCCATGTAAGCCCAATAGAAAAGGGTAGCTGTTTCCCCTCATATGATATACTCAGTGAATTCTTCCTAATGGCTGTCTTGTGGGCCCTTTATAAGTTTAAAAGAACACAGTTATTTTTAAGGAGAGGCACTGTTCTAGTATTTAGAATGAAGGATTCTTCTGCTTAGGGAAGATGGGCCAAGGGCAGAGCAATTTTACTGAGTGGATTCTGGACAAGGATTGTTCTTTTTGGAGGGGTGTGCTATAATTACATAAGCTCTGCCTCTAGTTGCGGGCTAGACCACAGGAGTAGCTACACTGAACCCTTTGTGTGACACTTTTCCAGGAGAACTGATTGCTTCAAGCACTTAGGGGCTCTTTCCATAATTAATTTTGGATGGGTGTGGCATAGTTTAGTTTTCCTGGGAAAAGTGGATCTTGAGGTAAAATCTGAATGAGCTATAGAAGATAAGATTCATGCTTCTCAGACTTGCTGCACTATCCCTTCAATGATTTGTTGGTTTTCCATTTATGATGTGGGACTGTAGCATTCCAGGTCACACAGAAAGCAGTTCTGTGTAGTTTTCAGCTTTTGACTGATGAATCTCGCATAGGTTTCCTCATGGAGAGGAAATTGAAGGGAGAACTGGAGCCCAGGGCTCAGAGCTAGTTGGTTGCTGAGCTTTGCTTCAGTGTTGATGATGGCTCCGCCATCCCTTCCTCTTCATGACACTCCCGAGCAGGTGGGCAAGTGGCTAGAGGGCTGGGCAGAGGGGACTCAGACAGCAGATGGTGATGGCTTGTCATGGCTCCAGGTACAGTTTGAACGTTCTGTCTTTCCTCCAGCATGCATTGCTTCAGACAGCAACGTCATTTAGAGGTGAGTTGTTTTTAGCTGTGTGTGTGTATTTGTGTGTGTGTGTATTGGTGTGTATGTGTTGGAGTTGACCTCATGCCTGGCATTGTGTGAACTCTGTTGGCCTAGTTTCTGCTTAGGGATACAAGAGGCTTACTGCTGTCTAATGAAGGCTTTGCCAATAAAACGCTGAAGAGATTTCATTTTACCAAGACATTTTACCATACATCGGCCTTGCATCTCCCCAGGGACAGGTGCTCCACGAGAAAGGAGTTCTAGAGTCAAAAAGTTAGATGTTTCATGGAAGAAAGTATTGAGAGGCAAAAACCAGGAGGCAGCCTTTCCCCTCCACCCCTCCATCTTCTCTGTTGTCACATGCTGTCGCTTTCTGAATGGTGGTGGATGTTGTTTGTTTCTGGCACGAGTGTGGTCCCCACCCCCTCCGTCCCAGGCCAGGTTTCTTCATTACCTTAAGGTTTTCTTCAGCCCCACCAAAGCATTCTCAGGCCAGCCTTCGACTGCTGGGAGAAGGGACTGCTGATAAACCGTCCTCACCATAATGCTGAAGCTCTGTCCGTCTCCCAAAGGGGCCAGAAGACCTCAGCTCCAGTGATCGCAGCACAGACTCCGTCGCCAACACAAGCTCTGGCTTTTTCTCAGACCCCTGTCATCACAACTTCCCGTCTCCTTGGTGTCTCCTCTTTTCACCTCTAACATGAGCTACCTGTGCCCAAGTCTTTTCCCCAGATTCTTGCTTTGGGGGCCTATTCTTTGTGTAGTCTTAATTCATAGAGAATCAGAGAATTCTATGAACCATCTTTTATCATTCTGTGTATGTAAAGCGCCGCACAGTATAGTTCCTGAATCACTTTGGTTTCTAGAGATAATGGTGGTACGAGTCCTCTCTACCTTCCTCCCTACCTTCTTCAATGCTAGGGACGGCATCTAGGACTTCACGCATGAAAAAATAGCTCTCTGCCACTGAGCCTATGGTATTTCTTAATTTTCACCTTGCTTTTTTGGGGGTGGAGTGGTTACTGGAGTTTGGACTGTAGGCTTGGAGCTCTACCACTTGAGCTTTTTTTTTTTTTTTTGACTCTGACTCTTTTGCTCTGGTTCTTTTTGCATGGGCTGGGCTGGACCTCCCGTGGCCTGGACCCACTGTAGTTGGGCTGACATGCATGCACTATCACATACACACACACACAACTTTTTTCTGTTGATATGGGGGGGAGGCTCACTAACATTTTCCCTCCTGGACTGACAAACTCTAATCCTCAGGCTCTTTTACCTGAGTAGTTAATATTACATGCCTGAGCCATTGTATCCTGCTCGGATTTGATTTTACAGGAATTTTTTGTGTGCATATCCTTGGCAAAACTTGAAGCTCACAGATCCACAGATCCACAAGAGACCCTGGGCTCTAGTCATATCACCTTATCACCGAAGGAGCCAAGACCGGGAAATGGAGAACTGTCATGTGCTTCAGTCATCGGCCATGGCACAGCCTGTGCGAGGAAGAGGAACCCCAGTCCCAAGGGGGCAGTGAGCTACGGTGGTGGACAAAACCCAGCCCTCTGCCTGCTTAGGTGCAGCCCACTACACTTTGTAAAGGTTGAAGAAGATTATTTCATGACACAACGATCATTGTGACATTTCCATGTTAGTGTCATACACAAAGCTTTATTGTACTACAGCCACAGCTGTGAGTATATGTTTTACAGCTGTTTATTTCTGCCACAGGAGAATAGTTTTGACAGAGACCTATGTCTCTAACACATAAGACAGCTACTCCTGTGTGTACAAAGAAAGTTAGCTGATGGCAAAGTTAGCTGGATTGCAAAGATGTGGTGCAGGGAATTGCACCCTGACTTGTCGGTGGCAGGAGAGATCACAGGGCTGATCACCCTGCCCACAAACCGCTCTGTGCAGAGCTGACTGTGCCCTTGGATTCGGGCAGATGATACCACAGCCTTAAATATTGGCTTCCTCATTCCTAAGGGTTCTTTGGGCTTCATTATCTTAGAACCACATTTGTGGGGGGCGCATGCGACTTGTCTCCTCTGATCTGGCTCTAGTAGGTGTATTACCACCCTCCAATACCCTGGGTCTATTCTCCCCCCCCCCCCATCTCTAACTCACACAGCAAACCATTGGTTGTCCCCTTCATGTTCCAGGTGACAGCAGCCTGGAGCCACTGGATTCTGCAGCCTGTATGGAGGTCTTTAAGGCTCTCTTAAGTTGTTCCCCCTACCACCGTGTCTCTCACACAGCAACACAGCAAAGGCACTGGGGCCCGTACCCCTCCTTCCGGCCCAGCGTGCTCCCTGCCCTTGCGCTGGGGACTGGGCACCGAGGCCCACTGGTGCAGCTCAGCTCTGCCATCCTCAGGAACTTGTGAAAGCTAGCAGGCCGGCTCCCTGCCTCCAGGGAACCCCCGCCTGGCCCTGCCTGCTCACGGGCTTGCTTGTAAGCCTTGTGGTTTGCCTCCTCGTAAATCACAGCTGAGATTTGGAAAAACGTTCTCCTCTTTCCTCCTCACGCTGCTGCCTCGACCCCTGGAAGCCTTGAGCCTCCTCCCTGGCCTGTGTGGGTGAACAACACGACATTCTTCCGCTTCCTCAGTTCTGTCGGTGCCACCTTGCCTGATTCTAAGGTCTGTTATTTGGCGACTCTCCATGCTCTTGGCCTATGGTCTTCCTTCAAAGGATTCTCTCTAAGTGGTCCCTAGGAATGAAGATGATTCAAGATGCCGGCAACCTCATGGGTGGAGGGGCACTGAGGAGTGAGGCCCCTGTACTCTGATGGGGCTGCTGAAAAAAAACCTACATTTAAAAAGTGACCCACTCTCAGATGACATCTCCGAAGTTATGACCCTTCGCGCCAGCCATGACGTCAACACTGTGCCAGTGTGTATGTGTGTGACCGGGCTTGTGAGCCATCTTTAGTCTTCTGTCAGACCTGTGAAGCTCAGAACCTAGGTCTGTCAAACTCTCTGGTATTTGCTGACACTTAGTTGTCCCATCTGCCATCTCCTCCAGCTCCCGCTCCCTGCTCTCTGATCTCCAGCTAATCTAATGAGCTCCTTCTAACGTGAACTTGTCCTCGAGTCTTGCATATTGTAAAGTAGAATTTACAGGGATAAGATTTGTCGGCATAAGAACATTAGGCATATCAATTGTATTTTCCCACTGGAGGTTTAATCGCAGGCCAGTTCACGAGTCTGTGGGAGCCTGTGGGTGTTGCCCAGCGTGGGGACGTGTGCGGGGCAGTCCCCGATGCAGCTGTGAACGCCTTCCAGGCCCCTGTCGCCTTGTTCCTGTGCTCAGCGTGGGGGAAGGGGGGACCGGACAACTTTCTGTTGGTTTTCTCTTTCTAAAGTCGAGAGGGTTTTGGTGTTGACAGGTGCCATGCTTTTAGGAATTGTTTAGACACCTGGTCGCTGGTGCCACTTGGCAGCGTCCGTGGCTCCTGAGCTCTTCTCAGGCGTTTAGAGACGTTATCCCAGCTTTGACACATCTGGATCTTGGTTATTACAGGCGGAGGGCATCTGAGGGCTCAGCAGGGCCCACTCTTCCAGTGTCCTCTGCACCCAGGCTGGAAGGCGCGCGGCGTCCGGCCTGCCGCTCCCCTTCGGGTCCCGGCAGCACTGAGAGCCCGCGGTGGCCAGGCCTGCCATCCCAGCTCCGGGAGGCCGGGGCCCGAGGATCGCAGCCCGACGCCGGCCCGGCCAGGAGGGCCGCCAGTGACCCGCCGGACAGGCCCGAGGGGAGCCGCCGCCAGTGACCCGCCGGACAGGCCCGAGGGGAGCCGCGGCCAGTGACCCGCCGGACAGGCCCGAGGGGAGCCGCGGCCCGGTCACGGCGCACGCTGGCCTGGAGCTAAACCAGCTCAGGGTCAGCGCCCAGGCCCTGTGGAAGGCCCAGGACCAGCATTAAAGGTAAGTAAAAATAAAAGGTTGTGTGTGTGTATAGTTGTATGTATATAAGCATGGATAATACGCTATATATATGTGTGTATGATATATACACACAGTTTCACAGTGGACACAGCTTCACCTCGGACGCCCGCCGCCCGGCCGGCTCGGGGCCCCGTCCGCAGCCGCCCTGCGCTCGGGTGGGTAAAGACGGACGGGTGGGAAGCCCCCGCGGGCAGCCCGGGCCGCGTGGCTTCGCCCGGCTCGTGGAGGGCATCTTCTGGAGGCGGGCGCCATCGGGTGGCCAAAGCGGGCACTGCGTCCTCGGGCTTGCATAACAGACGGGCGTGACGGGCGCCACCGCGGAACAAGCAGCGGAAAAAGCAGGCGTTCCAGTGTGCCCGAGCCCTGCGGGGCGGGGTGCAGCGAGGGCCCGCGCGGGGGGCGCCGACGGCCCCGGCCTGGGAAGGCCTCCGAGACTCTCCAGAGAAGGGCGCAGAACCGGACGCGACCCGCGGAGACCCCGCGGCCAAGGGGCGAGCCGGACGCACCCCGCAGGCCCCGAGGAGGCGGAGACGGGCATCGGTGGAGGGCACGCCCCGCGAGGGCGGGCTTCTGGGCTCACGGCTGGAGCAGGTGACAGCCGCGGGCCGCAGAGGCCGGTGTGCCCGGCACCCAGCGGGCCTGGGGAGCCGGAGCCCGCGGCTGTGGCCTCATTTACACCCCTAAAGGCGACCCGGGTCTCCCTGACTCGGGGGACAGCGCGCCCTCTGCTGTCGGCGAGGAAAATCCGAGGACGCACCCCTGGTGGAGGCCGCGGCCAGGCCCCCGCCCCTGCAGGGTGACGCCCGCAGCAGCCCAGCGCCCCGCGGTCGTCTTTGGGTAGAGTGTGACTGGAGGGCGCCACCCGAACGTGCCTGTCCCTTCTCACTGCAAGCCCGGGACAGCTGACGTGGCTTGTGCTCCTCAGAAAGAATGGGATAATCCCTCTGAGCTCTGACTATGGTAAAATTTAAAAAAAAAACCAAGGCCTGTTAAGGCAGCCCACCCAGTTAGCAGCTGTGATGGAAGGAAGGCGCAGTCTCACACAGTTCAGTGTCAGGGCCGGGGAGGTGGCTCGGTGGTAGAGGGCGTTGACCAACATGCACGAAGCCCTGGGTTCGATCCCGCAGCACCACATAAAGAGAAAAGATGGAACTGGCGTTGTGGCTCAAGTGGCAGATCTCTAGCCTTAAGCAAAAGAAGTTCATGGACCGTGCTCAGACCCTGAGTTCAAGCCCCAGGACTGGCAAAAAAGAAAAAAAAACACCAAAAAACCACAAGAACAAAAGAACAGTTTACTGTCAAAAGTTTACTCTGCCAAGGGGTTAACCGGTGCCTTCTTCCCTCTACCCTTTCCTTCCATCCTCCCCCCACTCCACATCGCTGTCTCTCCATCTCTCTCCTTCTTCCTCTTCATATAACACACCATGGGTTCACATCCAGTAACAATGCAGGGTGAAATCCACCTTGCCAGCTTCCTGTCTTCTGAGACAACTTTTGGGTTGGCCCTCTTTACCTTCTGAGCAGCTGTCTGAACCTTCATGCCCACACCTGGCTACTGGACAGTGCACTGACTACAATGTGCCCCACATTTACCTTAAAATCACAAAGGGGCAATTCTATAGATCTTTTTTTTTTTTGTCGTTGTTGTTGGTTGTGGGGCTTGAACTCTGGACCTGAACACTGTCCCTGCACTCTTCAGCTCAAGGCAAGTGCTCTACCACTTGAGCCACAGCAACACTTCTGGTTTTCTGGTGGTTTATTGGAGATCAGAGTCTCATGGACTTTCCTGCCCAGGCTGGCTTTGAACCGTGATCCTCAGATCTCACCTCCTGAATAGCTAGGATGACAGGCGTGAGCCATTGGCACCTGGCAATTCTATAGATTTTTAAAGTAGAATTCGGGGTTAGAGTCCTCTACAAAGACTTCCAAACAATTTTCTTAGCATTATTTCACATAGCTTCAGCTGAGAAAACACATTTACAGTATATTTAAAATATGCAATAAGATATATTAAGATAAATTTTACACAACCGAATTGTCTCCTTTCCATGGAGAAGTTTCAGAAGTGTGTGGAAAGTGTCCTGAAAGGAAGACAAGCATCCCGGGCGCTCTGTACACTCCTCTGAGGAGGAGGAGGTGAGCTCCCGAGAGCAGGGTGACTTTGTGGGAAGTTTTCCCGGCTAGGGAGGGGGAGGCAGGTGGAAACCAGTTCATCTTGCTGCTTGAAACTTGAGAAGGGGGCTGCTTCCGTGAGAGAAAGTGGAGGTGCCTTGACCGCAAGCGTGGTGTGCCCGAAGCGCACTACCGGATGGGACCCTGTTGTTTCTACACAGCCCACAGTAGACAGAGATCTCCAGCTACACGTAAGGCTTTCCAAAATGGGCCCTTCTGATGGTTTATCCAGATACAATAACGGTGTGTCTTTCTTCTATCAAGTGTGTGTGTCTCCCCAGGACTCAGTCCCGCCACCTTGGGTAGGATCTTTTTCCAATAGCGACACTGTGTGGTCTCAAGAAGCAATGGCAGTAGACCAACGCATCTCAAGTTCATTCCTAGCCAGTATGGAAGCTAGGATGTCCCCTTGCAGCCCACAAACCTCAGAGCTGTCAAGGGTCCTGACGATTTAGGGGAGAGAGAGAATGCTCAGAAGAAAGTTGAATACATCCTATTAATGAACCATGAGTGCATGCAGTTCAGTGATTTTTAGCTAGAATCATTGGAAAAATTAAAGGCTACCCTGAGTTTGTGCAGCAGTTCTTGTGCGCAACAGAGCTCAAAAAACATGATTAATGGCATGGCTCTTACCCTGAGCTCTTTGCAGTTATTTACATGCCTCACAGTCTATGACGTAATAGTGTTTGCTGGTAGGAAGACATATTTAGTGATCTATGGTTTTAGGAGTGTAATTGCTATCGCTTAATGACTACATGGATGTCTGTCTGCTTTTGCCTGCCCAGCGTTTTCTCTTCCACTGGAAACTCAAGCTCTTCCTCTGTGAGCAATGCCTGACTCCTTTAAGTCATCCCTCTCAGCCCTCAAGGTGGCCTTGGTCACGTGACAGGCCCTGCCTGTCAGCACTCAGGTCTTTTTGGCCACAGTGACTATAGAACAGGCCTAGGTAGTTGAACTCAGAGCACCACTTTGCCTCTTTGCTGTTGGAATTATTTGATAAGACCAATCCTCCTTATCTGTTAGTGTGGAATTGAGGCTGCCTGCGGCCATCTTGCCACTGAAGTATGAGAATGGCCATTCAGAGAGGAGGAGGACAGGAGTTGAAGCCCCTGGTGGTGTGTTAAGGCTTCTGAACACGCTTTGCCTGAAACTCCAGATCTATTTTATAAGTGAAAAAATTTTTGTGGTTGTGTTTTGTTTTCTGAGATGTTATTGCTGGCCTTGAACTTAGGATCTCCTGTCTCAGCCTACGAGGAACTGGGATTATAGGCATGCGCTGTTATACTAATCTCTATGTCTTTGAATGAGGACATATGCATGCATGTATATATACATATAAACATATATATACACACACGAGCTTAAGTGAAGGTTATATGTTCGAGTATAGTGAGCAGCATTTCAGGAATCCATCCTTTTTTGACTTTTAAGATTCACTAGAATCATTGATCAAATTGTTCTTTTTTTTTAATTTGATGTGTGTGTGTATGGTGAGGAGTTCTGGGGTTTGAACTCAGGGCCTTGCATTTGGTTGGTGGATGCTTTACCACTTGAGCTATCCTCTAGTCCTTTTTGCTCTAGTTATTGTTTGAATAAGGTCTCAAGATGATGTCCTGGTGTCCAGGACTGTGAGTCTCCTATTGATGTTTCCTGTCGTTGTTGAAGACGGCATCTTGTGGCCTTTTCCCCAGGGATGGCATTGAGCCGCGGCCCTCTAGTCTCTACTTCCAAAATAGCTAGAATTGCAGAGGTGGGCCACTGTGAACCACTCTAACTTGGTTTAACATCTTCATAATTTGAAAATCTTTGAGGTTCGGTTGCCGTCAGACTCAATTTAGCTCATTCATATAGCCACAGAAACTTAGCCACAGCTTTTTATCGAGCAAGCTTCATGTTGGGAAAGTGACCAAGGAGTAAAAAGTGGTCAGGTTGGCAAACCTCCAGGGAAGAAGCTGAGGAAACCCTCTTTTCTCCATCAGTAAGTCTTGGGTCCCACACGCCTCCGATTGCCCGAGGGTCCGGCTGAGGATCAGTGAGGTAACACGCCCTCGGTCTCCAGGGTGAGCGATGGACAGAGGGAACATCTCAGCCGCCACAAGATGCTCCTGCTCAGGACTTTGGGCAGTATGTTGACTAGGATATCTGGATTTATAAAACTTAAGTGGAAGACTAGGTATCCCAGCAGTCTTGTGAAAAATAGAGTGGTAAAAAAGAGAGTACGAAAAATCCTGGGAAGAGAAAGACAAGAAACTGTTAGTGGTGAGGACCAGAGCTCTAAGCCACCACTGACTGCATGTTGGTTCCTTCCTGGTATCTCAGTGTCTCCCACTAAAGGTCGTCTTCCTTTCCTAGCCTTTTCTTTCACAGCATGGTTTAATTTTTGGTAGCATTTACCACTATGTGAAACCCAGAGTCTTGTACATGCTAGGCAAAAATTGAACCGTATCCTCAGCCATCATTGTTTTTTCCAACAGGTCTCACTATGTAGCTCAGGTTGGCCTCTTAACTTCTGACCCTCCTGTTTCAGCCCCGATAGTTACTGGATTACAGGCATGTGCCACCATGCCGGGTTATTTTTGTTTTACATGTAATTTTTGTCTTGGTAGATTGTTTTTCAAAGCCATCACATCAAATTGTACCTCTCTAGCAGGGTACTTCTCTGTACCCACATTCTTCTCCAACACTTGATAGCATCAGAGAAGTTTGCCAGTCAAATGGGAATGACAAATCTCCTCTGAGCTGTTTGCATGTCCCTAGGCTCAGTGTTACTGAACACCTGTTTATAGCTCAGTGTTACTGAACACCTGTTTATAGCTCAGTGTTATAGCTATAAACACCTGTTTATAGCTCACTGTTACTGAACACCTGTTTATAGCTTTGTTGGTCTTCTGTGCTTTCTTTTGCTAATTTATCTACTACAGATTTAGGGTTTTCATTTTATTCAATTCTATAAAGTAACCTTTGGGGAAATTGAAACTGAATTGAATCTGGTAATCTTTTGGAGACCATATAAGTATTTTTTAAAATCTATGTTCATGGTATTTCTCTTATTTCATCCATGCTATCTTTAATATTTCCTAATGTTTATAAACTTCTCTGAAAATCTTGATTTTTTAAATTAACTTATCTTCTTTAAAATGTTTTGCATGCAGTCCCCATACCACAATAATAATAATAATAACAGCAACAACAACAAAAGTAGAACAATTTCAACAAGTACATTTTCCCTATCCAACAAATAACTGGCTTCTTCTGCCTTAGGTTAGATGCTCTACCTACCCCCATTTACCCCACAGAAACCACCCTCCCCCCAGCTCTCTCAAATGTCCCTCTCTATGGTTGACCGTTGTGACAGGAGCCATTCTAGCACAACATTCTGGTCAGAATTGGAATCAGAGCTCTTGACAAATCTCCTCCTCCTCCTAAACCTGAAACAAGATCCACTTTGGATAAGAAGGTTCTGGGATGAGAAGATTCTGGGACTGTTCTCAGGGGAGGTCCCAGGGACAGCCTAGCTTTCATCTTGAACTTTCCCTACAGGAAAGACGGCGTTTTTCATCAGGTCCCTGGGAACGATGCCTCTCATCAGGCAGGGGCTGCTTAGCCAGAGCAGTCCTTCCAGAGGAGCAGAGTTCTGGGGAGTTGTGCTGGTTGCTGCAGAAATGTGGGATCCACAGTACCTCACTTACATGGTATAAAAGGGTATCTCCTTGAGATAAATCTCCAGACAATTGGAGCTGACCTTTAAGCACCCATAATTTTAACCATTTTGATGGAACTCTTTCTAAACCTATTCCAGACCACTTTGAATATATGTTTTTTTATGTCTTCTCAAACAGATCATAGGGAATGTAATTTGACCTTTTTTTTCTTGAAAATGCGGGAGCTTCGTGAATACCAATTTCACTTTGCTATTACACTGTTCCCTTGAGAGTAATATCCATGCAGGTGTTCAAATCTTTGAGTTCTCACTTGGCTAACAAGTATTTTTTTTCTAGCAGTTGTCATGTGCCGGACATGATTAGGTTCCTCCTTTCGCAGTTGTCTCTCTCTTCCTGTCTGCTCTAGGGTGCTGCTGTGCTGCCAGCTGGGACTTCCTTCCTCAGTTCTAGTCTGTCCATGCTATGGAAAAATGCATACTTGAAGCTATTTCTAATTATTAAAGGGAAAACAGTATTTCACCTTCTCTCACCTGATCAGATCCCATTTCTCATTATTTGAGGGTTTTGGTTTCTAATTCTGGAAAGCTGAGATTAATAATATACTTTGGACAAGGACATCATAACTCTAGAACTAAGATACACGGTGACTCTAGTTTGCTGACGTAAGTATGTATGTGTGTGTGTTTGTATGTGTGAGTGCATGTGTGCATCTGTGTGTGTGTGTGCATCTGTGTGCGCGCGCGTGCGTGTGCACGCCTCCCAGGCTCTCCTCATCTATATATGTGGCTTCTCTGTCAGGATGGCCAGGGTAGAGTTCTAGTTTCCCAGGAAGTTACCTTGAAGATATTTTGCATACCTTTTACCGAACAATGTTGATCTTTTAAGAATAGAATTATACTACAAGAAAAAGAAAGGGCATTGATAAATAAGTGATTTGTGGACGTTGTTATCATTGACAAATGATATTCAGCAAGTCATTAACAAAACGCAACATTTACATAACATCTCACCCATTCTTTTCATATGTACAGCACATATAATTTCAGAGATCAGTTTTAACATATCATTGCTATTACGATGATTATTCTACTAGAGAACTGGGGTTGGAACTCTGTGCTCTGTACTTGCCAGGCCAGCTCTCCACCATTGGATCCACACCTTTAGCGCTTTCTGTTTTCCGTTACGTTTCAGATCAGGTCTGGGGCAGTGACATCTCCAGAGCAGCTTGGATCACAGTTACTGCCACTATACCCAGCTTATTTATTGAGAGTGGGATCTCACTAACTTTTTGCCTAGGTTAGGCTAGTCTGATCTGTACCTCACCTCATTAGAGCTATGGCCCACTGTGCCTGGCATGCTTGTTGGCTCTTTTTGATGGGATCGTACTATGTAGTTCAAAGTTGGCCTCCCGAGTCTGTACCACTATGCTGGAACCTAGTCGTCCTGAAACTATCGTTTGTACAAAATCCTGTAGCCAGTAAGAGCTATGAGGTTTCTAGGCCAGGCCTGGATATTGGATCTTTTGCTGTTACATTCTTGCTCTCTAGGCTATGAGAACCACACAAACATATCCCGAGACAAGTTTTAAAAGCTACAAAGATGTAAAAGTGAGAAGTCTTGATTTCTGTGACACCACTCTCCCAAATTATTTTCAGTTATTTCATTGTTTTTTTTTTTATCTTACGTATGTGATCAAAAGGAAGAAAAGCTGGGTCCAGGTGGCTTACAGTTGTAATCCTAATTATTTAGAAGGCTGAGATCTGAGGATTGAGGTTCAAAGCCAGCTGAGGAACATACATCTAAGACTCATCTGCAATTAACAGCAAAAAGCCAGAACTAGAGGTGTGGTTCAAGAGTGCCATCCTTCAATGAAAAAAACAAATGGAAGAAAAAGTATCATGTAGCTGGTAGAGCAGGCTAAGCTTGATTTTGCAAAACTGGGTCCAGTTAAATTTAGGAGTCTGTTGGCTTGAATGTGCCAGAATGGCTTGTGCAGAATGTGGTCACCACGGCTATGTTCTCACATATACTCAGACATCTGGGTGGTCTCTGGATACGGGGCAGTAACTTACGTTTTAAAGAGATGAGTTCTTTTTCCTGAGGTCATTGAGACTCTCTTAACTATATAAGATTTCCGGTGACTTCAAGCCAGCGTAACTCATAAAATTAGCACGTAGAAGTTTGTCTGTTGAACCAGTGTGCCTGATGCCACATGACAGCAAGCCCTGCATGGGGAAGTTCTTCATCTTTCAGAGCTTTGCATGAAAGCTACTAACTTCATGAGGCTGACTATGGGGAGACGCAGAAGTTGTACCATGAAGAAGCAATGGCTTTCTATGTTTTAGCTCATGGGCCAACTGAAATTAAATGGTGACAGGTATCTGGTGCTCTGTGAAAAGTTTGGGACCGTGTTGGGATGAATAGGAACGAGTACTGTGGTTGGAGGAGAAGGAAGAGGGGTGGTGTACGCACCATGCGTCCACCTCTTTCTGTAGCATACATTCAATGAATGATCCTCTCTACTTACATTTGCAACACAAGTCTTAGAGGAGTTGTCTGGGGTGACTTTTATTTGCATAGGTGGAAGAACAGGAATCATATTGTTTCTTAGCAACTTTTTTTATCCTGTTGTTAAGAGTTAGATTCCTTGGAACTAAGGCTGGCAAGTCTTGGAACATGCACACAAGAAGATTGGGTATGTACCTACTGCTATGTAGCTTTTAAAACTTCTTGGAAAGGCTGAGAAGGGCTGAAGAGAAAATGAAGTGCTCACCTTGTGATTTTGGCTGTCTTGAGTGTTTTTCACAGAGTCCATGCTTAAGACTTTTGATCTGTGAGGAAAAGAGCCAAGAAAGAGATTGAAGAAAGCATTCAAGCACTCATAATACGGGAGTGCTATTTACAAACAGTTCAATATTGTAGTCACTATAGCTGGTTTAATTTACATTAATTAAACCAAAACTTCAGCTCCTCTGTGACACTAGCCATCTTCCGAAAGTGCTCAGTTGTCACCTGTGGCTCCCTTTTGGATAGCACAGAATGTTCTGTTAGGCAGCGCAGTTCTAGTATCATAGTGATAGACTTGAAGGGAAACTTCCTTTAGGAGCAAGGACGTCCATGCTTGGGACTCCAGCTGCTAGACTGCTGTCCTTATAGGACATCCCAGAGGACCTGTGTGGTTTTGGCCTTTTGTTCTTGATCTGGACATCCTCAAATATTTAACAAATAGAAATACTTTTTGGCTGAGTTATTATTTCACTTTCAAAGAGGGTGAAAAATAGGGGTAAGTTTTTCATTTTGGACTAATAGCATTTATATTCTTGACAAACAGGAATTTGGCCGGGGGCAGATTTTCCTTTATGACTTGTAATTTTTGATGTTCCTCATTAAATGCATTGTATGGTTCTGGTTTCGTAATGCGTGAGCTGTAGTGTGTTTAGAGGGGAGTTACAGGCCTAGCCCGTAGGTGTTGGTGAAGTGAGGATGATATTAATTTTAAGGTCCTTCTTTGAAATATAAGGGAATATTCCCCTTACCGAAATCCTTGCCCACTAACACTTTAAAAAATATATGTTTCATAATACCAGCCCAAATAACAGTGTGATGAGATTATGAAGGGAGATAGGTTTCTATGGCCTTTAAGACTGGAGTTTTAAAGTTGGTGTGGTCTAGCAGGGCTAAAGCAGGTCCCAGAGGAGGGAAAGAGTGCTGGGCCCACTCAGTTCCAGAGAGGAACTGGGCTGAGATGGGGTTACCACTAAACCAGGCTGCTTCTCTGCCAACGCTCACACTTCTCTCTCAAGGAATTGGGTCTCTCGTTCTTCTTCTATTCTTCTCAAAGTTTCCTGGTACTTCTTCAAAGACAAAGGAAGTTACAGTTATGACTTAGATACTTCATGATTTTCCTAAGCATGCAACGACTACTTACTCCTCCCCAGTGTGAGTGTTTGGTACTCCCACCATCATGCCCTCCTCCTTCGAGAGACCCCAACCGCCACCTCCACCGTTGCTCAGCACTGGCTGGCTTCTCCAGGGCCAGTGGGGTGAGGAATAGCAGAAGTACTCGCCATTCATCTAAGGATGCGAGGACATTAGAGTGACATGGGGTGTGCGGGGGTGGATGGGACTGATGACCTTGAAATCTCTGCACTGCCATGTTGAAGAGTTAAAATGCTTCTAGCTAGCCCTCCTTGAGCAGCCTGGTTCCCGTTCAACCTGTACCTTAACAAGCTCCCACTGTTCCCGGCCTGGGCAGCTGTCCGTACCTTTATGCAGAGGGCTTGGTCTTCACAGAGCTGGGCCACAAGCACATAGTCTTGCATTACCTGGAAACCAACACTGGCCTTACGTTTCTCTCAGTACATTGCTCCCCAACAGGAGTATAAGCTATGTCATAGAACCAGTGTGGTTTTCTAATTGTTGTAAATGTTATTCGGTTGTGCATCTGAATTCATCTCATTTTCCCCAGATAAACCCTATTTTACAGCTCAACTAGAAATGGTGGAGGCAGTTGGAGGAGGGACAGATATTAACATACTGGTTTACAGGGAACAAGTTAAGGTGAAGGCAATCTGAGGATTGTATATCCACATTCCTTTCCTTACCCCATCCTAGCCTCATAATGTTCCTGAGTCAGGAATATACATCAGTCATTTGAGGAATGTACTGGAACTGGCTTAGGGTCATGTTTCCCTTTCTTGGGGAGACATATCAGTGAAGTCAGTCGGTGTTACCTTGGCCAGCTCCTTCTCTTGGTCTGTGCAGGAAGTTTCCAGCTGCTGCAGCTTCATCTGCAGAAAGGAAGGGATGGTGAGTGAAGAGGTACAGGCCGCAGGGTTGGCGGGCTTCCTTGATGCCCGTCTCACAGTTTCAGGTGTTGGTGGGGAGTGAAGCCTCCCAGTGCTCCCTACAGGTGCTTGAAGAATGTTTACACAGAGCGTCTGTCTGCTGCTACCTGTACCCAAGCAAGCTTCAGGATTCTTTGCTTCCTTCTCTCACTAAGCTACTTCCATTGGAAATTACTCTAATATTGGAAAACTTTACTCTCTTATGAAGTCAGTTTGACTGGACAGTTTTTGTGCGCTCTCTCCCTATCTCTGTATTCTTTGGTTCAAGACCAGGACTTGAACTTGGTATTTCATGTTTTCTCTCATTGGCTAGTGCTCTACTAACTGAGCTGCACCTCCAACCCCTTGCTCACTTTTGTTTTGTTTTGTTTTGTCAGTCATGGGGCTTGAACTCTGGGCCTGGGCGCTGTCCCTGAGCTCTTCAGCTCAAGGCTAGCGCTCTACCACTTGAGCCATGGTGCCACTTCCTTGCTCACTCTTTTATACCTTCTGTATTCCTCTTTTGCTCTTCTCTTTCCTTAACTATTTGCTGAAAGACTATTCTGTATTACTGCTTCTGTATCCAAGGCTGTTGGGGGAAATGGGACTGACAGGCCTTTTCCCTATACAGATGATATTTTGTTGAGAGATTCAGCAAAAGAGCATGATAATGTTGTGCTCCATATTTGACACCAGGCAAATAAAAATGTGATACCTGAATTGGAATCAAGGTTATCAATATCACTCAAATGGAGATTCAGAAGGGACATGGTCCATGGGGGTTTACTGCCAGGAAGCAGCGCGCAGGAAGTAGAAGAGGGTGGCAGGAAGAAGAAAAGGCGGGAAAGGCCATCTGAGACTAGATTGTGTATAGCCTTACAGCTTCTAGAAGGGATTTGAATCTTCATTCCCACGCCACTAAGAAAGGAAGAGTGGGTTTAAAGTATGAACATACAGTCTTATTTGTGGGGCTTGAATTCAGGGCTTGAGCACTGTCCCTGACCTTTTTTTTTTGCTCAAGGCTAGATCTCTACCAGTTGGGCCACAGCTCCATTTTTGTCTTTTTGGTTATTAATTGGAGATAAGAGTCTATCTCATGGATGTTTCTGACCAGGTTGGCCTCAGATCTCAGCCATCTGAGTAGCTAGGGTGATAGGTGTGAGCCTGGACTCTGTTGAGAGCCTGGAATCTGCTCCTGTATTTAATTTCCTCAGTGGCTTCACGCACACAGAACACATGGGTTTTAAAAGTTAGATTAGGACAAATACTGCTGTTCTGGAGAAAAGGTCAAGACTGTACAATTAATTGATATGAATAATTTTAAAAGAAAGAATTTTATTTGCTTTCTGAATACAAAAAAGTCTTCGTTCTTGTTTTTGACCAGATGAATTATGGTTCTTACATCTGGAATATATCATTAAGAGAAATGCTGAACATTGTCATATGATTAGGAAGGAGAGGTCGTTGAATGCCGAGTGGCTAATGAAGCACTCAGCAGACTTACAAGACCTCTTTCTTTATGAACACATATGTGTGCTTTAGCTCAGCTTTTAAATAACAACTTTAAAATCTTGTGACTTTGTGAGGGTTTAGCCATGGAATCAAAGAAAGAATATTTTTATACACAATCTTATTTAATTCTGGAACAGAGACTGAGAGGGGTGATTTAAGAGCCCAGGCTAACATACCAGGCTAATAAACCCTGGAGCCAGGGTTTCAATGGAGGAGCTTCAGCAGCCTTAGGTATATTATAGGATTTGTGTGCTGCTCTGCCAGATAGCAGGGAGACCAGAGTGAAACTCTTCACCAAGGGCAAGAAAGAGAGTTCAGGATTCAGTGGCTCAAGCTTATGCCTGCTAGGGGAGAAATAACTTCTCAAAATCTTGGCCGTTGCTTCCAACTTGACAGCTTGTGTCCCGTAGCCCAATCCCGTTGGGACTGCAATTTCTATTTACCTTTGACTCTTCTGGGGTTCTGTCCAGACTGCCTTGTTCGAACTTGGTTGTCTTGTAGGACTTCCTTGTAAGCTACAGTTCAAATAAAGACTTACGTTAAAAGGAATCGGTGTAAACAGAAAAGATCCTCGAGTGTGTGTGGACTACACTGTGGCTTGATGAAAATGTTTGGAGGTGGTCACTGGGGAGGTACTCAGTGTCTCATGGAAACCTGGACTACCACTCCTCTCCTCGCTCACTAGTCCAGTTACCCGACTTGGAGGCACCGATGCGGGGGCGGGGGCGCGTCCGTGAGCTTCTGCTTCATGCTAGACCACCCAAGGGCACTGGGACCTGAGGTAGAAGATGTGACTAGACTAGTAGGTGATTAAGTGACTTAGGGTGTGTGTGTGTGTGTGTGGAGAGAGAGAGACAGAGGGAGGGAGAGAGAGTTTTAAAGTCTGTGGAAAGTAAAATTAACCTGTCACTGTAGCAGTCCCAGTCAATCTCTTGGACCAGAGTACCTGTTGGAATACATTTTCTTGTGACAAAATAAAGAACCCATGGGGTCATTAAACATACCGCTCACTCCTTCCTCCTCATGCTTGCAGAGAGAATGAATGGCACTGAGATCAGGAGCTGCAGCTTGGGAAAGTAGGCCAGAGAGCCGTGCCCATGCCAAGCCCAGGCTTCTCTGACACATACTTTCCTTCATGACCCATTCTTATCCCTCCCCTCTTTGGTAAGTGAGGGTACTGAGGGGGCCTTGGGGAACACAGAAGCCCCCCACCTTTCTCTGAAGTTCCGTTATACTGTGGACCAGCGTCTCATTCTTCCTTTCCTAGGGAGAGAAAGAAGCAGAGTGTTCAACCTGCACCGGTCTACCTTCATCTGTAATCATCTAGCGGTGGCTGGCACCCTAGCAGAGTTTTCCTGCAGTTGTTATACCTAACAACTGTAAGGGGGTGTGGCAGGGCCACCGGTGAAGGGCATGCTGACACACCACTTCTCTGTATTGACATTAGCAGAGAGCCCCTGCCCTCCCCACACATGCTTCCATGCGGGACACATTCTATCCTGACCCTGGAGTTGACTTTGTGAACAGATTTGCTCTCTAACCATGGATGGGGGCAGGAAGGGGAGTGAACTCATTGGTGACTTCCCTAGCTTCTCACTTACCAGTCTGGCTGTTTCTTCTTCCAGCTCCTGCAAGGCTGCCTCCTCTTCTAGTAAGGAACGGTTTTCCTTCTCCCACTCCTCCTCCTCTGCTGGGTCTCCAGTCTGGGTGATCTCACTTTCCAGCCTGGACGATACAAACAACACCCTGTGAGGGCCTGGGATCGGCAGTGAACCAATGAAACACAGTTGCCTGGTAGAGGGAATTCCAGTGATGGTGTGTGTGCATGGGTCTCAGGTGGGAAGCCTTTCTTTACTGAATCCACAGAATCAGATGCCTTCCAAGTTCTCTCAACTCAGGCAGACTCTACCCAGTTTCAAAGAAACTTGTTTGAAACTTGCTATTTTAGTGTTCTGGCCACAGAAAACTGTCAAAGAACAGAGGGGACACACACACACACACACACACACACACACACACACACACACACACACACA
>NW_012267227.1:18822185-18904322 GCF_000151885.1 Dipodomys ordii
ACACACACACACACACACACACACACACACACACACACACACACACACACACACACACACACACACACACACACACACTTTTTCTAGAGTCTCTTCTTCTCCACTCCCTTTGCTTGAGGTTGAGAATTTCCCTGAAGAATTTTCTTATTTTTCCCAAGACTCACCTCTGAATCTCATTTTCTTTCTCTTGGATTTTCAGAAGTAGTTCCTGGTTTGCTTCATCTATCCTCTGCATATCCTTTTCGAGGTCCATGTTCAAGCTGATAATGTTCTTCTTTGACTGGGCCAATCTTAAGATCTGACATATTTTTTCTGACCTATAGATTCAGCCCCACAATAAGCAGGGCCAATTATTTCCAGAGCAAAGATCCCCAGGCCAAGGGGGATATCTGACAGACCTGGAATTTACCAAACCTGTTCTTTCTGGGCACATGCTTTCCTTCCCCACTCTTGAGAACTGATTATTTTTTAACCATGCATACAATTTGTCAATAATTCTCAACTCAGCAAGGGACATCTTTTCCAGACTGTCCCTTCCCAAGTGCAGATAATACTGCATGCATCTCCATTCTGGCTTTGTGAGAAGCTTTGCTTCCTTAAATAGTCTCTACCATTGGAGAGAATTGTTTCCCTTGGCAACTGTTTTGCAAATTGTTCTCAAAACCTGTGCATGTAATACTTGTATCGAGTATTTTTTTTATCACTTCTGCTTTGTTGTAGCATTATATAGAGCAAAAATTTCCATGAGCATGTTAGGACTTAAATCTTAAAAATGAGAGGCTTATAGTGAGTAGTTTTCCTTTTTCTTACATGTAAGTCAATTCATTGTTTTGTTCTTGAAGTTGTTACGGGGTAATAAGGCTCAGGGACTTTTGCTTTATTTAGGAGTGGAATATGATATTGGAAAATAAAGTGATGTTTTTAATAGTTTAGATGAGAAAGTCATAATAGGTTTTTCTTTGTAGAGAGCTGGAGTGCTTGGGAAAGGGGCGGGGGGAGGGGACGAGTGGATGGAGACTTCCTGGGTGTGGATAGCTCATCACGATTACTTACTCATTATCTAGCTGGTCTTCCTTGTGTTCTTCCATTGTAGATGCCCTAAAATGCCAGTAGAGATGTATCTATCAACTGGGGATATGAGTCCATTCCTGAAGTAAAGAAGTCTCCCTAGATACAAAAGAACAGTTTTCCTTTCTCTGATTCCCCATTTTGGTCATGACAAGCCCTAGACGTCCATGTTGGTCCTGATCTGTGTTGCCTTAGGAAGGGAACAGTGAGGATACAGAGTGATGCTGGAAAAGTCAATTTCCTGTGATCAGGTACATACAGAGATTGTGGACTTGGAATTTGATGAGGTAAGAGGAAGAACAGAGGCTATCAGTTCCTCCCAAGTCCCTCTTCCTTTTAGCTCAGTGGCTTTCCGTATGGCTCCAAGGGCCCCAGTGTCTGCGTCCCGTGTCCTAACACATCACCTCTGCGCTCCAGCTTGGCCTCTGCAGGCCAGTCAGTGGATTCCTTGGCTTTATACAGAGGGCTCAGAAAACCCAGCTGTCCCTTCCCCTGCTCATTTCTCTCCGTCCCACTTTCTCCTCCAGACTCTACCTCTCCTCTGATGTGTTTTGTTTTCCTGGCCCTGCCCTAGTCAATTAGCTTCTCAAGAGTCTACGCTTCTCCCAGTAAAGCCCTCTAGTAGAATCTCGGAACGTTTGAGGGCAGCCACTCTGCTGCTGACCTGGGGTGGGGCAGCGTGTCACAGTGGGGGGGGGGTCAGGCTTCTCAGCGTCTCTGCAGTCAGTGCCTCTGTGAGGGTGTGGGTTTCACAGCACAGGCTGTCCCAAGTAAGAAGCTTCTGCGCGTCAGACAGGCAGCCTTTATCACCGTTTCTCTGCTGGCCAGGCTTCTTTCTTGCTCCATTTTGACTGAAGTGGGAATTCCTTGTCTTTTGGCTGAAATTCTCACTGATCTGGCTTGATCTTATCTGCACCCAAAAAATGCCAAACTCATTTAACAAACTAAGACTACTTTGTCAGTCATATTCTAAGAAGTAGGGAAAGAGTAAATGAAACAGTCCGAAGTGTTTGCCCTCACAGAGTTCATTTATTAAGGTGTGTGTGTGTGTGTGTGTGTAATACAGTAGCAACAAAATAAGCCCATTTATTTAATATGATAAAAGAAGAACGAGATGAAGAAACAAAGAGGTGAAGAGGGCAGGAGAAAGGATGTGGGTTGTGTGTGTATATGTGTAGGTTTTACAGCTTTAAATTGAGGAGTACAGTGAAAGTGGTTGGGTCTCCCCTGGCCTGGAAGTGGGGTGTAGATGTGGGTGAAGAGGCTTGCTGGTCAGAAGGAGACTTTGGATTGTGCAGAACTGGATTCAGAGTCCAGCAGGTCTGGGGGCACCAAAAAGAAGAAGGAAAACTCAACAGTTTTTCCGGCAAAAGCTCAGACTTACATGGCTTTCCCTGCACCTGCTGCCATACGTATCTTCCATACATGCAAAAGCTCAGACACACACAGCTTTCCCTGAGCTAGTCCGCATCCTGGGACCTAGTAGAGCTCTGGAGAGGGAGAAGCTCCCTAAAAGACCGAGAAATTACCTACAACAGCTTTTTAAAATGGGAAACGTCTGCCATAGCTTAAACTGGCTTCATCAGGTCTTTTCTTGACATCTTTGGGAAGGCTCTGTTACAGTGCGTTCTTTACACCTGAAGGTGTGTGGCCGGATTCTGTACTATTTGGAACTTCTTGTCTTTGAGTCATAGAAAGCTGTGAAGTTTTAGATCTCTACTTAAGGACCAAGTTGAGGAGATTTGTGAACCAGAGTGACTTCTTAACATACTGTAGTTTCTAACAAACTATTTGTAAAATTAATGGCCTCTGATGACCCCCATTACCATCTCCCTTCTTCCTGAAAGAAGGCATTTCGTTGCTTTATGAAGCTGTACACAGAAGAGTAATTAAGTAACAATTCAGGCCAATGGCCTCTCCCAGGAATTAATGGTAGGGAGAGTTCATTAACCCCAGCTGGTTACAGCTTCTCTAGGAAATGCCCCAGGCCAAGGTTATCGGCTGTTAATGGATTGGACAGGGACTTTAACTGGGATAAAAATAAAGCTCTGTCTCTTTCCTGGGGAGCTTTTCTCCTTGAGGGGCTACCAAAGGCAAGCCCGAGGAACTGCAGGACCTCCAGGGCTGGGCCTGGTGTGGCAAGGACAGCAGATTGCTACCGGTGAGAATTGTTAAATCAAGGCAAAAACAAGGCCTTTGGGGCAAATTAAGGTCTTTGATCTAAACCTTCCTGCAGGTTAAGAGATGGCTTAATTAATGCCCTCCGCAGCTTCAGAGCAGCTGTTTTCCTTGTTAATTTCCCTGTGTCCTATCTTGTCCTGTGCTGTGCAGTCTCTGAGAGCCATTTTGCTTTTAGCTCGATGGGCAGTGCTGCTGCCGTTGTGGCAGTGTGCACGTGTGGTGGGGTCCCCTGCCCTGTTTCCAGGCTACACCTTGCAGCTCTGTTTGCTGGGTCTTGGCTCTTGTGCTGTGTGGGGACTGGCCCAGTCCACCCCATCTCCCAAGCTCCCCTGGTCCGCAGAGCTGCTTGTGGGCGATGGAGAGTGGCCTGGCTTCCCTTGGGGCCCTACCTGCAAAATTATCTTGGATGTTTGTAGACGTGAACCTTAACCAGCTGAGTCCAGAATCTTATTTTAACTTTACATACAGATTGAAATACCCAATTACTTATGTGTTTTCTTATTTTTAGTGAGTGTTTTGAACAGACTTTAGGCTTATGACATCTATTTGAATTTCAGAATACTTTTCCTCTAGAATTCACAGAAGCAGAAACTTGAATGACACCGAAATGTATGTGTGTGTGAAAGGGAGGTGAGGAGAGGTGGGGAGACGAGGAGGGGAACAGAGAAACACACACACACACACACACACACACACACACACACACACACTCATTCAGAGAGAATGTAACCATTAGTTAATAGTGTCATTTGGCCTAGGTGCTTTTTATTTTAATTTTATATGAGTCAAAAATTGAATTTAGTTATGAGCTGTTTGCACCTGAGTTTTCCTGTGTCCTCCATGCCCTTTCTCTGTTCCCAGCTACTCCTCTCACACCCACACCAGTCACATTGGGTTAGGGTACCCATATGACCTGATTTTTCCTTCATTGCCATTTTAAACACTCTTTCTCATTTTAAAGTAATGCAGTGAGGACATCACATAAGAATTTTGGAGGATGCAACTTGGTCATAACACAGCCTTCAGTGTCTGGCACACGTTAGACCTCAGCAGCCACTGAGCCGTGGTAGAGATCATGAACATGCGGGTCGATCCCTGGCCCCTCTTACAGAAGCTCTGCTGTGGACAGATGTGTTGGGAGATGTGTTCAGGAGAAGAGCACATGCTTACTACAGGAGGCCCTGGGTTCAGCCCTGGCACACCCTTCCCCAAAGAACATGTTTGTGGGCGTGTCCAGAAGGGGCCAAGTCCAGTCAGTGCCCTTGCTTTATAGACACCCCCTCTCACAAGCACCAGGTCACTCCCTGGAATGAGCAGTGGTCCTTTCTGAGGGCTTTGTCCCAAGTGACATAATTACTTTCCACTAGACCCCATCTCTCAAAGGTATAACCACCTGCCAACACTTCCTGGGTAGGGGAGCAAGCTGGATTCCAGCACATGAACTCCTGGATGGGACGCATCCATACCATAGCAGGGCCTCACACCACTGAAGCCGTGGGCCAGCATCTTCACCTGGGGATGCCAGCCTCTGGGACCGTAAGAAACATTTATTTAGGTGAAGGAGCTTATGATATTTTATTGTAACAGCTTGACTTCTTTTATTCTGATGATGTACTTGTGCTTCCTTCCTTTGACCAGGGTTTTCCTTTCCTTCAGTTTCCAGGCTGGATTAAGGCTTGTGAATGCAGTTATAATTCTGCATTCCTCAAAGCCTGGCCCCACCTAGTTCTCGCACATGGCTCTCAGGTCTGTGCCCAGGCTTCCACATTTCTGTTTATTTGTAAAACAGACCCGTCTCAATTGCCATTTGGTTGATTTGATTGCTGCTTCACGTCCACCCGGCCTCCTAGTAGCTCTCTAGATCTCAAAGGCTTCCAGGGAAACCAACCAACCCTGTGCTGCCCAATCCGATTCTTAATTTCTGCCTCTTCCCAGGTTGTATTTCAGTGTTGTTTCTGATATACTCTTATTGTAATGGTATTAGTGTGTACATTGGGGTAATTACGATGAAGTGAGAAAAGGGACTTCAGAATCAGATGCAGTTTGAAAATTTATTGATGGGATGTAACCTGGTGACATTTAAGCACATACATCATTTTAGAGAGCTATTGTCATAAATAACATGTCTTCTCAAAGACTGGGTTAAGCTACTGCTTGTAAGGAAGGGTAATTCCCTTTAAAGCTGACCTTTTTACCCCAGTGTGAATTGATTTTTGAGTCCTTGTAATATCTAATAGACTTCTTTCCTCAGAAAATGTAAATAAACAAGGAAAGATTAAATTTTCTTAAGCTAATTTTAGTTTTGAAGAAAACATCTTTGAGGTTCAATTCAAGATAATTTTGGAATTCTAAACAGGTTTTATAACCTCTATTGGCTAGGATCTGTATTTACAGGATCCATAAAGCTTTTAAGGTATCATTGATATTGGAACAATAATGACCCTAGGACAGGGTATTTCCTGGAGATTAATGACCAGCTGGGAGGGGTTGATGGCCTGAGGTGTAGTTGAGGGCCATTAACCTCAGACAGTCATTAAAGCCCAGGAAATGTCCTATGTCTAGGTCGTTATTGTTATTATAAATTGAAAATAGAAAAAAGAAACAGGCATACAGATTATTTGAAGGCTGATTCCATTTCCAGTGGCTTGAACAGGGAGTGTTCTGGGAGAATTTATTCCCCCATCCATTAGCCAACACGTCTCCCTGAGTCTGCTGTCACTGCACCCTTTGGTGGATGGTTCTTTGCGCAGGAAATCTCTGACTTCCCCAGCGCTGGAGTAGAGAGGACCATGCTACTTTGCAGCTGCGTTTGCTGAGCGTGACGGGCGGATAGAGAAAGCCATGGCCATAGATTACTGTGCCGCTGCATCAGACGTTTTCCTCCACTTCATTCCCCTGGGATCGACTGTTTTCTTCTCTGTTGAGCTGTATTAAGTCTCCCGCAGTTAAAATTTAAGCCCTAGACTATGTTGTTTGTGCTTATTTTCGAGATCCTTGAGGGCGAAAGTTCATGTCATTTGCTTAGCAGTTAGTTTTGTTAACCTCTGATCCAGGTAGATACAACATCCAAATGCATGTCTGTGTTCATTTCCCAGAAAGAACTACAATTCATAGGTATTGTAAGTGCTAATGAATAAGCTGTGCTTAGTTTTGATTGTGTTTAATTTTCACCTGGTTTGTGTCCTGCAGTAGCAGATTCATCTTTTTTGTTTTTCTTTTCCCTAGAGAAAAAAATCCAAAATGGAAAAAAAAAACTATCCATTTAGGCTTTTCACTATCTCTAGGACTTTATAACAAATTACCAAAACATGTGAAATATTCAGTATAAATATTGTGAAATAGAGCCTGCCAAATTTACTTTACCTGTGAGTTATAGGAAATTTCATGGACTCTGGCTCAGTGGAGCTACCATTTCATCTATTCAGGCAGGGTTCACAAGGAAGTTTGAGCAGTGAGTTTTATCAGCTTAATTCATCACTAGTGAATGAAAAAAAAAAACCATAGCATTTGCTTTGATAGTATTGGTCAGAAATGTCAACTTTCTAGAAAGCTGCTTATTATTATTGTTATTATTATTGAATGCTAGATCACTGATATTGTAAAAATTTTTGTCAATATGTGGTTCTTCTTCAAAAGGCTTCTTTTCTTGCTGTAATGGTGCTTGAAATTTTTGTTATTTTGGTCTAAGACCTAGAATAGCTCAGTTTAAAAATAATGGTATAGTGAGAAACCTTAGTATTTACTTTCATCTTAGTTATTAAGCTTTCTAGACTACAATTAGTCTGGAGATTGAATATAACCGAAGTGAGAAGATTCACAAATACTAAAGAAAACATTATAAAAGTATTCTGTTTTATTTCCAAGGTCCTGTCAATACAATCTCTAAAGTCCCCTTGTTTGTCAGGGTCTCCAGAGAAGCGTGCTTTCTCTTTTCTTTCTTTTTTTTTTTTTGGTCCGGTCGTGGGGCCTGAACTCTGGGCCTGGGCGCTGTCCCTCAGCTCGTCAGCTCAAGGCTAGCGCTCTACCACTTGAGCCACAGTGCCACTTCCGGCTTTTTTCTTTTTGCTTATGTGGGGCTGAGGAATCGAACCCAGGGCCTCGAGCATGCAAGGTGAGCGTTCTACCACTCAGCCACCTTCCCAGCCCCGTGCGTTCTCTTTTCTAACTATAGAAGTCCTCTTTTGCATTATTGCATGTTGATTTTGAAAAAATTCTCATTGACTCTGTGCTCTAATTGTCCCGTCTTGAGGCCACATTCCTTGTTTTTGGCTGTAGGGCTTGAACTCTGGGCCTGGGCGCTGTCTCTGAGCTCTTCAGCTCAAGGCTAGTGCTCTACCACTTGAGCCACAGTACCACTTCGGTTTTCTGGTGGTTAATTGGAGATAAAAGTCTCATGCATTTTCCTGTTGGGACTGACTTTGAACCGCAATCCTCAGATCTCAGCCTCCTGAGTAGCTAGGATGACAGGCGTGAGCCACTACCCAGCTAAGGCCACATTCCTAAGAGTACTGACTGGCATACAGACTGCAGGATTTGTCCCCGCCACGGGATGGCGCTGCTCTTGACGTGGGTGTGTTCATGCAGAACGGTTACCATTACCCCTGGTGATGTGGACAGGAACTCTTTATCTGCTACTGCTTTTCTTTTTTACAACAGTGTCAACCTGACTGTTCATTTCCTTAGTTCATTTCCCCAGTCATTTCCCCAGTAACTCATCTCCTCACTCCCACTATTTCACCAGTTCTTGTGGAATTTGGGACACGAAATTACGGGTCTGGGTTAGAGGCTATTAGAAGTGATATTATGGTGGGATATTGCAAATCACTAGGATGAATTCTCTTCGTATTTCACACTGATGGGAACATCCAGGCCCCTTCTTTGAATGCTGCTGTAGTGATGGCTCTTCCTCATCCAGGCCTTGCTTCCTGCTGAAAGTCCTGAAATCACCTCTGGGAGTCTCTACAGAGTACCTAGTGTGTCTGTCACTGTCTAAGTTTAATAGTGACCTTTTCAGGGTTCTACCTCAGCTTAGTTTTTCAGGCCACTTTTCTTGGGCTGCTATGGGGGATACCAAGAGGCATACATATTCTGAATTTATAATACAAGGGAGAAAAAGGGAGAGAGAATATCAAATAATGACAGCAGAGCCATCATCCTTGTAAATAAACATAAAGCATTGAGAGATAGAACTAAAATTTATTGAAGAAGTTGCAGTTCAGTGAGGTGTAGGCTGAATAGAAGAAAGCCTCTTGAGTCTGAGCATTGGCCCTCCACTCACACTGCAGGTTCTACTAGAAACAGATGCGAGCTGGCATCCATCTTTTTCCTGGAAGTGCCCACAAGGCTGGCATTCTGCCTTCTCCGAGCCCATGTGCTTCTGAAAACGTGGCAGAAAGGGACAAGTAGCTTTTTGAAAAGAACTTAAAATATTCCTTTGAGTACTAAAATTGTGCTTGTTATAGGCAATTTAGAAAATTCAGTAAAGAGTAAGAGGAGAAGAACCGTTCCCAAACTACTAGTGCTGGCCACTGTGTGATCTCTGTGTAACTTCTTTCCTTTGTCTCCATGATTTTGTAATTTTGTAAATTTTCAACAGTTAGGTTTTAAGCAGAGCTTTGGTTATTGCATTTTGATTTTGCAGATAGAGTGAAAATATTTTGCTAATTGTTTTTAAAATACTCTTTGTAAATATTTTTAATTACATGATTTTGAAGCTTTTTATTATATAACATTTTATCTGTTTTACATCATGCCTTAGAATAGTTTTCTAAACATGGAATTATTTTTTTTTGAAGATTAGAAGACTTACATTTAGTAATTACTTAAAACTAAGTTTTCATGAAAAATTCAGTATTTCTGAGATATAGGTATCATTTTTATAATGATTACTGGTTTGCACATTTTGCTTGAAAAAATCCATTTTTCTCATGTATTCTTTTTTCTTAAAATACTTTAATTAGATCATATTTACCCAGACGCCTCTCCTTTTGGGGGGATGGGAGGAGTAGTCCTGGGGCTTGAACTCGGGCTGGGCGCTGTCCCTGACATTTTATGCTCAAGGCTAGTGCTCTATCACTTGAGTCACAACTCTATTTCTGGCTTTTTGGTGGTTAATTAGAGATAAGAGTCTCATGGACTTTCCTGCCCAGGCTGGCTTTGAACCATGATCCTCAGATCTCAGCCTCCTGAGTCACATACCCTCCCTTTTTACCATATTTTCCCCCACAGGTCATCCCTGACCTATCACTATTTTACATGCCTGCCATGTTTTCTCCTTTTTTTGGTCCAAATTCAACATATAAGATAAAACATGTGATCCATGTTTGTCAGTCTGGCCTGGTTCATAACACTGTGGAATTATTCGTCATGACCTGTAAGGGTGCTGAAGCATCTGCATATTTTCCAACAGTGTTGTAAAAACGATCTGTACAACATGCTTCCACAGCTGTGCAGACAGTACCAGTCCAGCCTCAGCTTCAGTTCCATTTCATACCAATATCATAGCTAGCTTGGTAAATTTTTATAGGTGAAAATGGTATCCAAGATAGGTTTGGAGGAGGCAACAATGCATGATAAGAAATGTACTCATTATCTTGCCCATGTAATTGTAACCCCTCTATATGGTATTTTCACCAAAAAAAGACAGGTTTCAATTGTATTTTCTTAATTATTAATGTGACACATTAAACAGTTTTTGTTCTTTTATTGGCTGTTTAATCCTCCCTTTAAATAATTTATGTTTTGGACTGGGAATGTGGCTCAGTGGTAGAGTACCTGCGTAGCATGCATGAAGTCCTGGGTTCAATTTCTCAGTACCACATAAACAGAAAAACCTGGAAATGGCATTGTGGCTCAAGTGGTAGAGCACTAGCCTTGAGCACAGAGAAGCTCAGGGACAGAGCCCAGACCCCGAGTTCAAGCCCCAGGACTGGCAAAAAAAAAGTCTTTATTTTCTATGAGGTAAAATTCTTATTGGTTTGTATGAGTAACATATATTTCCAGAAGTCATCAATTTGATGCAATATTTATTATACTTTTTTTTCTTTTTGGGTCCGGTTGTGGGACCTGAACTCTGGGCCTTGGCGCTGTCCCTCAGCTCTTCAGCTCAAGGCTAGTGCTCTACCACTTGAGCCACAGCACTACTTCTGGCTTTTTCTGCTTATGTGGACTGAGGAATGGAACCCAGGGCCTCAGGCATGCAAGGCAAGTGCTCTACCACTGAGCCACCTTCCCAGCCCCTATACTTTTTTTTCTTATTTTGAGTTTTTTTTTTTTTTTTTTCAGCATTGGGAATCGACCTCAGGGTCTTGTACTTGTAGGCAGGTAGTCTCTGAGCCACTCTGCTAGTCCTTACTGAATTGACTGCTTGTGAGGTACAGTCTTGGCTTTATGTCCAGGCCAGCCTGGACGTGACCCTCCTGTTTGTGCTTCCTTGTGTCACTGGGATGACAGGCATGTACCGCCACACCCAGTCCATTGAAATGGAATCTTATTTTTTTCCTCCAAGCAGGCTTCCAGGGGTGATCTCCCAATCTCTGCCTCCCAAATTATTATGAGTTTTACTCTTTTTCGTTACAGGAGATAAGTCAATCCTTTTTCATTACAGGAGATAAGTCAATTCCAACTAGCTTAATAAAAACGGAAATATACTAATGAGCTGATTTGGTTGTAGGCCTGGTCACATTGCCCTTGACTTTAGGGATTGAATAGAAACAGCCATAGTTGCAGTCTCCATCTTTCAGCTGGGATTTTCTTTTGACTGACTTTAGCTGGACAGGTTTTCTATCTGGGGCCGAGATGCCAAGCAAATTCCTTCCTTCAGCCCGCTCTGTGTGGAGGAGGTTCTTTCTCCCAGCTCTGTAGCACAACTTGCTCACTGAGTCTTATTGATAGACATGCGCCATGCACCTATTCCTGAAACAGTCAGTCTAGCTAGAGGTAGAGAGTATAAGATTGACCATCATTATCTTAAATCTTGGTTTGTGCAGGGATGAAGACAGCCTCAATTAAGCTAAGAGGAGTTACTGTTTGTCTGAAGGAAAATTAAAGTACTGCTATCAAAAGATTAGATGTCTGTTGTATTAAAATTTTCCAAGTGTCTTCCAGTATAAAGATTCAGCATTATATTGTCAAATTCAACTTTCTTCTATAATTCTTATCTATTTTCAAAGGTTAAAAAACCAGAGAACTGAAAAATTGTCTTTTATCTTTATTTTTTATGGCTTAGATTTTCGTACTTCCAAATGAAGTAGGAATTAGAGATTTATAAAAAGCACCACAGGTCACTAATTGCCCCATTAATATTTATTATTGGAGCTGATTGATCACATTTGTTATATATACATTTTTGGCATGGTTTAATAATACGATATTATCTTAATTTCATAGCAAATTACTTTAATTTTTTATTTTAAAATAGTTATTATGCAGGTAGTGTGCAGGGGGCCACAGTTACATAAGAGAAAATTACATCAGAGAAAGCGTACATTTCTTTTTGACCAATGTCACCCCTTCCCTTGCTCACTATGTACATTTTAACAAACACTACTGTCTCTTTCTAAGCCATGAGCAGATGTTTCCTATCTGTTCTTATGCCAGACAAGAGGATTGTAGCCATAGATGTGACTTGATGCTTGGTGGGTTAATAAACGAATGAGAAAAGACAAAACGATTTCAGGCTGGAACTTGTGGTACTACACAGGAATATTTCCCCCATGTCTCATGAACTCCGCCTCCTCCCACTGGCCTGGAATCTTGATGCTCCTGATCTGAGCTTTCTGAATAGCTGAGATGACAGATATGTGCTACCACACTCAGCTATTGCTTGAGAAGGTGTTTCAGGAACTTTTGGCCCAAGATGAGCTCAAAGCACAATTCTCAGCCTCAGCCTCTCACATACTCAGGATTTCAGGTGAGCCACTGTGCCCAGGTCCTCTCTACTCTTGATGTGATACTTGGCTTGGTGTTTCAAACTTAGCATGTTCTTTTCCCCCATATCGTTATGATAAGAGTTTTCTTCCTTAGAAGTGGAATCTGGGCTCTTCAAGGTATGGGCTTCAACGGACGTGGACCTGTCATTGCATTCTTGGAGAGTTTGGTGCTGCAGTTTGAATGTTCATGCCACTTCCCAAATTCTGTTGAAATTTATATGCTGAGCTATTAAGAGGCGGAGAATTTAGAAGAGGATTATTCGGGGACAGGCCCAGTTTCATGGCTAGGATTAATTAATGCCTTATGAAGGGCTGAAGGGATCTAGCACAGCCTCTCTTTGCCATGTGTTGAAAGAACACCTGTCTCCCTTCCTTGGCGGTGAAGAGGGACATTGACCCTCACCAGACAACAGGCCGCCTTCCACCCACGTCTTGGATTTCCAACATCTGGAACTAAGAGAACTAAATTTCTGTTGCTTATAAATCACTCCCTCGTTGGGTATTTTCTCACAGTCCAGCATTTTACACTATCCCTGTAAGAGTTTGTTTCTAACTGGGACCTGCTAGTCGTTCAGATGGCCAGCATGCGGCTGTCCCTCAGGCACGCCACCTTGCCCGGCTTGGGAAGGCTTCCTTCTTCATTGATCCTGCTCAGTGACAAGATCCTTTCTTTCAGTGTGAAGAATCTTGTCATTACATGCTCCAATTTATCATGCGATAGTCATATCACTTCTGTCACCTTCTGGCATGCTGTCAGCTGACCCCCTCTGAGCAGCAAGGCTGTTACCCCTCGACTTGCCACCACAGGGAGCGGCTTCCTGCCTGTGTGCTGCGACTCTCTGGAAGCCATCCAATGGGGACATCCATCGTTTACAAATGGATTTTGCACGGCCTTGGCCAGAGCTTAATTCCAGTTTTAATTTCATCTCCTGAAGGCCGATTGCAACATTTGTGCTATTCCATCTGGAGGTTCTCTTCCTTGTCTTTCAGCTTTACTTAGTTATTTGCTCTGTTTTTGACAAAAGCTACCAAGTTTATTGGTTGTTCAAGTTTATTTACTTTACCAAGCTTATGTGTTTTTAAAGTCCCTATTTATTTCCCCCCCTCTTCTAGGAATCCCACCTGACTACTTTAACAGAAGAGAAGTCACTAACCCTGGTTATGTACTGCCAGCATGGTGCTCAGTTCTTTTATACCTGGTATCACATCATAGTGCTCAAAGCTGTAGACTAGACAGTCAGACTCCCTGAGTCCTCAAGCTGCTGTTAAGTTATTTTCTATTTTTACACTTTGTGTGATGTATCACTGTAGGATCTGTCTGGTGTTTATGGTTATAGCAAGCAGGTAGGAAGTAGTACTTTTAGCTTTTCTTTAATTTTTAGTGATGAGTGATTTACATTCTCTGCTACTTTAGGACAGAATTTCTTATAAATGTTAAACTGGTTTATAGACAAAGATGTTACTGAAGTATAGGTAAGCATTTTGATCTAAAGGATTATGAGGTCAGAATTTGTTAATTTGGCAACATAGCAAAAGATGAACTTATTCTCATTGGCGATCAGATTTACTTACCTGACAGGTATCAAGAGAATGAATAGTGCATACTGGCAAAAGAATATGGCTGCATATAAATCAAATTACTTATTGAAACATTTAGGATAATTGACTTTTTCATGAAAAAGACTGAAGTGAATCTAAACAGACTCTGAGGAAGTTTTCCTTATGGTTTAGGTTATTTCTAATTTTCCCTAACATTTTTCTTGATCATGTTTAATCATAGATAAATGAATAAAAAAGATTGATTCTGCTGCAGGTGTTTTTTAGAGAACTTATTCTCATATTGTTTGAAACTTAAGGGGTTGAAAGCTGTGAATACTGATGATAAAATTAGCTATGAGTTCAAATGACAAAGAAACAATTACCAGCAAAAGAAACAATTACCAGAGTGAAGATGCAGCCCATAGGGGGCTGGGAAGTTGGCTCAGTGGTAGAGCGCTTGCCTTGCATGCCTGAGGCCCTGGGTTCGATTCCTCAGCACCACATAAGCAAAAAGAAAAAAGCCGGAAGTGGTGCTGTGGCTCAAGTGGTAGAGCACTAACCTTGAGCTGAAGAGCTGAGGGACAGCGCCCAGGCCCAGAGTTCAGGCCCCACGACCAGACCAAAAAAAGGAAAAAAAGATGCAGCCCACAGAATGGGAGAAAATTTTGGCTAGCTATTCATTGAATGGAAGATTAATATCTAGAATATGGGAAGAACTCAAGGAACAAAAAAACAAATATTGTAATCAATAAATGATTATTGTAATCAATAAACGATGGAATGGAGATTGTTAGGCACATTCTAGCTTCCACATGTGAGGGAAACCATGCAACCTATTTCGTTGGTCTTTAGACATTCACACACAGTGAAGCCAAAGGAGGATATTATTAGGAGAGGAACACAAAGGCACATCTGATCATACACATAACACTTACAGAAATGAACTCCAGGAAATGGTAACGAGGCGTTTTTTTTCTTGCTTGTTGCTGTTTTTGTTTTCTGTTCTTTTTGTCTTGTTTGCTTATTTGTCTTTGGGAGGGTAAGGGGCACAGAAATGGTGGGACAAAGGAAGAATCAATGCAGCAGATACCATGTGGAAAATGAACTATACAACTCGGAGGTGGGAACAGGAGAGGAAAACTTGGAGAGAGCAAGGAAAAGAGTGACATTGTTCAAAAAGAAAAACTCTCTTTTTTGACAAGAAACCAAGATTTATTAAAATACTCTTAGCATATTTACAGTTGGGAGCCATGAATGCAGTTTTATGCAGATTTCTAAAAAATAGAGTTCTGTCTCTTAAAATGAATTAACAGAGGTTTCATAGATTAGGATAAATATAATCTATCACAGCGATAGAATTCTTTGAATAGATGATCTAAAATTAAGCAATGTACTGTTTATCTTACTTACCTAACTGCAACCCCTCTGTACATCACCTTTATAATAACAGTAAAAATGCATGAAAAAGAAAAAAATTACAAAAGGAACTGAATACACAGTTCTCAAAAGAAGTGAAATAGCTAATACTTGGGAAAATGTTCAATACCTCAACGTCATTGAGATCCAGGTTACTCCAGTCACAATTGTAATAATGAAGAAAAACAACAGACCTGTTGGTAGGAATGAAATGAGGGCAGCCACTGTGGAATTCAGTATGGATCAGATCCTAGAAATAGCACTACCATAGAATCCTGCTTTACCATTCTTGTTCCTATAGCCAAAGGGATTGTCAGCATGTGGTCCAGACACCCAGCACCCATGTCCACTGCAGCACAGTCACAGTAGGCAAATTACTAAATCAGCGTAGGCACCCATCAACAGATGAATGGATGAAAACAATGGGATGTATGTATCCAATGGAGCTTTAATCAGCCATAAAGAACGAAATTCTGTTGTTTGTAGGAAAAAAATGGGTGGAACTGGAGATTAGCACCTTAAGTGAAATAGGACAGATTGGAAAGATGAATATAACATGTTTTTTCTTGAATGTGGAATTAGCTTAAAAGAAAACAGACATGAAAATAGAAGGGGAACTATTTTGGAAGAAGGAAGCCCATGAGGAGAAAGGGATAAGAGAGGATAATGGGGTGTGAAAATGATCAAAATACAGCATTATCCATGAATGAAAATCCATTATCTGTATAATTATATATACAACTAAAAAGGCAACAGAATGAGTATGAGCAAAATAATGGGCACTCAAGTAGTTGAAAAGCTTGGTGACAGTTTGGGATCTTCCCTCTTGGGAGAATCTGTTACAGGTATCCAAAACTCCCCCTTGCTTCAGAAAGCCTGTTGTCCTCCCAGGTAGAGAAATTGAGTTGGCAGGTGTGTTTTGTTCCTCCAGGATGGAGAAGGAAGGCCCAGCACCTGACACTCGGAGAGCTCCAGTCTCCCAGTGAAAAACTGCCATGAATTTGAATGAAGATAAACAGAGAAGAGGACAGTGAAAGATGCTCCAGTGGTGAGTGATGGCTGGTGCTGCGGCTGCCCATCCCTCTTATCTCACCTAATGGCGGGTGCCTGCCAATGTTTACTTGGCCATTACCATTCAACAGCTGCTCCTCTACCATGTTGTTTTTCTTCCCAGATGGCAACACGATGTTCCACGATAAAACTGACACAAAAAACAATGCAAAATTTGTCGGAGAGAGGTTCAGCAAGCAGGAGGGAAACATCTGATATCTCTCAGAGCCCGCCAAGTTCACAGCTCACAGTGCCAGAGCCATTATGAGGTGATTTGAGCAGTGGGAAGCCACTTCCAAACGCTCCAGGTCGGTTTCCAGGACGGGCGCAGCACTCGTTGCTCTTGTTCATTCCATAGGCACCCTGACAGAATCGATAAGTATTGTCTGTGGCTCCCTAAAGCCTCGTAGATTACAGAATCTTGTGCTTTCCCCTGTGCTGCCTAATTAATGGCTCACTATTTTAAAAACTCTTTTATTCAATTAGGCTCTGCCTTCAATAAGATAAACATTCCTGCTATTCAAAGTCCTGGGAGACAAACTGGTATTCAGGGCCAGCCTTCTTGCCAAAGCATCTGCATCTCTGTTGCCTCTTGCCTCTTGTTCTGTTCAGTCTTCATTTGGGTATTTCATTCTGCGCAAATACACTATTTGGGAGACTCATAGGAAAGGAAAGGGTGTCTCTCCACCTCATTGCTTTGAGGACTGTTTCTCCTTTAACCTCTACAGAAGATCACACACTAAAAAGAATAAGATTTTTGTTGATTACAAAGAGTCACAGTTGTTATTTAAAATGGGACATTGACTAGGTCTTCATTGGTATTAGGCAAAGTATTGCCTTTTTTGTGGGTTATGATTACTCCATTCTTGGTCAAGTGACTTTTAGGTGAAATGCTAGAGCACTCTTTCTTTACTTTAATGCACTCCCAGCAATGACTATATTCATGTCTGTGTGGTTGATTTGCAGAGAAACCACATGTCATTTGATTTGCTTTACCAGGAAAAATGGTTTGAAAAAATTGAGCTTATAGCCAGGTACCAGTTGTTCATACCTGTAATCCTAGCTACTCAGGAGGCTGAGATCTGAGGATCATGGTTCAAAGTCAGCCTAGGTAGGGAAGCCCATGAACCTCTTATCTCCAATTAACTACTAAAAAAGCTGGAGAGGGAGTTGTGACTCAACTGGTAGAATCCTAACCTTAAGCAAAAAAGCTGAAGAATAGCACGTAGGCCCTGAGTTAAAACCGTAGGACTGACACCAGAAAACAAACAACAACAACAACAAAAACTTGATCTTACATTTGAGGACTCTTTCCCAAATTGGCTATACTGTGAAACTTTTGGTTAGTTGTTAATGAGAAGCAAAACCTAGGAAATACCCGTTAACCCAGTATGAACCCAGTATTCAGATGAAACATACTAATGCCATGAATGAATTACATTTTCCTGATATATACATGTGCCCATAGCACTTACAAACAGATTTTGTACTTATTTGGTCTGGGAACAGAGTTTTTATTGTAGGAAATATCAATAGGAAAGTTTACTTAAGAAACATGACCACTTGCCAGTAGAGTTGGAAGTTTCCTGGAAAGACCTAAGTGTAATTTTTAGTGATGTCATTCACACTGGATGAGTCATTGAACCTCTTGTAATCCCTTAGCTCTTTTGTAGAAAATATGAGTCAGTCATACAGATGGTGTAAGGGTTAAAACAGCTCAGAGACACAGAAGAGTAGTATAAATTGTGAGCCATAGTTTCTCTGCTTAGCTGCATCTTTTGAAGTCTTCCTTTTTCATAGACTATAACTTCCTTCCACAGATTTCCCTTTAATTTTATAATTTGTTACTGCAGTCTCAGAAATCCTAGGAGGACAGGGCAGTGCAGATTTTATGACTGTTGTGAATATTTGACCTTCTAAGGGCAGAGGAAAGATCTGAATACATTAACATTTGAGGTCACATTCTAATTCAGTTTTGTAGGAAGCAATATCATTTGACATTTCAACCTTTTTTGCAGTACAGATTTTTTGGGTATTTTCCAAGTAGCAAGAGCTGAACCTTTTCTTCCCATACTAAGATCATCTGGCTATCTCTACACGGGTGGAATTAATATAATGAACATATTTCTGCTCATATTCATGTTCAGAATGAGAAGAGCAAGGTGGTCAAGCTGGTGACTTTCAGAGCATTTGAGAAGTTGATATTACTGATCTATGCCTGTTGCAGCTTATGTCTATTTAAACTAAAGGCTTTCAACTTTGGCTTGAATCAACAATATAGTATTTATATCTGTTTGATTTACTAGATTAGCAGAACCCATGCTCAAACATTTTGAGTTAAATGATTGTGCATGATATAGGGTCATCAAAATATTTTAAGGTTGCCAAGTGAGTTTAAGATGTGTCTTGCTGAGAATACATACTCAGTTGTAAGAAGTAATGTTATACAACAATATGCACACAGTGCTGAGGTACTCATTAGGTGTGGTTAGAATAGATATGACTTTTGAGTTATCAGTAAGTGGAATTGACATTCCGTCATGGTGTTAAAAATAATGTTTTTGAAATATACATGGTGACATAAAATTTTACATTTTTCTGCACATGAATTTATTTAGTTCTTTTAGTATGAAAACTTGGTATTTCCACATGAGTCATTAAACATGTATTACCATTTTTTGAATCTCGAATACTGTATATTATAGGATAAGTTGTACCAATGGAAATACTGGCAGGTGTATATTCCACATAAAAAGGCTTTTTGGGGGTCTGAGGGGTAAAGTGGTCTTGAGACCAAAATGCTTGAAGATCATTGGTCTAATCCATTATTTTACTTCCGTCAGAACAATTGGTTTTTGAACTGTCCCTGGCGCGGGAGATGCACCCTCTGTCTTTCTGTCTTTCCGTTTGCCCCGGGTGCTGCGATGTCCTTTGATGGCAAATGAACCCTACTACTTTCCTTGGCACCTGTTTTGACACAAAGGAAGCACTTGGCTCTTCCGTTCCATAAACTCTCGAAGTTCAGAAGCCCCCTCTCTTCCTGCCTTAATAGGCAAGACTCCTGCAAGCCTTGCACATTTGGACTCCTTCCAGATTAGAGTCAAGCTGCAGGTTCGGTGTTCTCCAAACTTAGGTGATGCATGTCTAGTTTACCTGAAAGTTCTCTTGGCTTGAGTGACTATACCGAAAACATCCTGGATTTTAAAGACAGTTTCATGATTTTATTACAGAGTAAGTGTTGCTAAGAATTTTGTTGAGACTAGAAAAAAACCTAGATGTAATATAAATGTCAATTTTCCAATCCATAGATACTTCTTTGTAACATGTTCACCATTTGACGTAGCTCTCCATGTCTTACTGTATGATAGACACTATACTAGAACAAGATAGACAGCTGCAAAGTCCTGAACTCACATAAACACATTGCTTTGGGCTGTAACCCAATGTACATGTTAATAGGTCCTGAGTAAGGGTTAGCGAAGAGGCAGAGCACTGGTAGGGAGAGGCTGTACATCCACATCCACTATAGTTAGCTAATTACTTTTTTTTTTTTTTTGTCGGTCGTGGGGCTTGAACTCTGGGCCTGGGCGCTGTCCCTCAGCTCTTCAGCTCAAGGCGAGCACTCTACCACTTCAGCTACAGCGCCACTTCCGGTTTTTTGGTGGTTTATTGGAGCTAGGAGTCTCACGGTCTCTCCTGCCCGGGCTGGCTTTGAACCGCGATCCTCAGATCTCAGCCTCCTGAGTAGCTAGGATTACAGGCGTGAGCCACCAGCGCCCGGCTAGCTAATTACTTTTGTTTTGCTTCTGTTGTCATTTTGTCCGAGATAATCTTGCTCTGCAGCCCAGGCTGGCATTTGTGACCCTCCTGCCTCTTCCTCCTGTGTAGTAGAATCACACGCATGCACACAACTCTGGGCTTACTAGGTTTTTTAAAAAAAATATATGATTTAAAACTGTATGAATTTGTACAATATAGTAGATAGAAATTACTGATGGGAAAAATACAGGTAAAGTGGCTTAGTGAAAAGTTGGTCAGGGGAAAGGTACAATATAGAAGTGTAGTTTCTGTATTCCACCGGCAAATACTTATTAAAGTTTCCTATAAATGATAATGTTTTACTTCGTATTACTTGATAATAATATTCACAATATATATGACCTCCTGTCTTCTAGATACTATATAATTAAGGATGATACTGTACGATCATAAGTATGACTAAATTTATAGACAATTTCTGAAATGAATAGTATAAAAGATTATGAAACTCATTTTTTGAATGTGAATTATGTTCAAGGTTTCAAAGTTTCTCAAGCTCTTTTCCTTCCACTTTTTTTTTTTTAAAGCCATTCTGGGGCTGGAACTCAGGGCCTGGGTTCTGTCCCTGAGCTCTTTGCTCAAGGCTAGCGCTCTACCACTTGAGCCACAGCGCCACTTCCATTTTCCTCTCCCTCTTACTTACATTATCTTTACAAACCTCATCCTACTTCACCTCCCTCCCTTTCTCAAGGTGCTCTCTTGAACAGTGCTTTCTTGCTAGTCTGACATGTGTTTTACCCTTGTGTTTCCACCCTCTGTCTTCATCTAGCAGAGCTGCAGGTGATGCAAAGAAGACAGAATAGTCCTTCTGTGCAGTGCCAAACCCCCGCACCCCCGGCCAGAGCAGCACTGGGAAGGAATAATTGTTTAAGGGACATCTCTGTATTGGACCTTGCTGCATTCTTCATAATCAGCATGGACTTTAGGCCTTTCCTATTCCACAAAAATACCCAGATGTACTTAATCTCCTTTTAAAATCCCTTTATCACTTAAGTGTCTATATTTGTCCCTATGTCATGAGTTCTAAAAACAATTCAACGCTTCACTAATTGCCCCTGACAATTCTGTGAATAATCTTAAAATGTACTAAGCAATGCTTCTTCTGCAAAGAGCAGCACTGGAAAGATTTATGTAAGTTGCATCAGTAACCCAGGAGGGAAATGTAGACGCATTTCATTGCAAAATAAGAAATACATATTACTACTGCTCAGACTATGGAGGACCTGCATGTCTGGACTATAAAACTATATCAGGAAAATTTTGAGAAATGAGTTTATGAGCATGGATGGAAACAATTTATATTTTTTCATTAATCTCTTATTGAAATCTTAACATTTCTTCCAATTAATAATAAGGCAACAACACCTGTGAATTCATTAACAACAGAAATTACAAATTTTTATAGTAGAGTTGTTGAGATCTCTCAAAATGTCACTTATGCTCATTGCAACTTCCAAATTATTTTTAAGACTCACCACTAGAAATTGGTATTTAAGAACTTTAAGGAGCATGTATCTTACTGTTTTATTTTAACACTGTTCTAATCCATTGAAATATAATTAGTTCTTTTATAATTCTCTGTGTGGTGTTACGTGAATTTAAAAATATCAATTTTGAAGTGACTCGTGTTTCTTTAGACTGTTCACGGAGTCCATGGCACAGACAAGGTTGCGAATGCTGGAGGAAGCATGATGTGAATTACACGTACCATTCTTGCATCTGTTGGTGTTCTAAAAAGTAAATTGATAAGCAGGGCTCTGGTGGCTCACGCCTGTAATCCTAGCTACTCAGGAGGATCAAGGTTCAAAGCCAGCCCGGGCAGGAAAGGTCGTGAAACTCTTATCTCCAATAAACCACTCAGAAAACCGGAAATGATGCTGTGGCTCAAGTGGTAGAGGACTGAAGAGCTGAGGGACAGCGCCCAGGCCCAGAGTTCACGCCCTACAACTGACCAAAAAAATTATATATATATATCTATATATAATTTACAATCTCTAATGATATTGTCTCATTAAATTATATTAGTGTGTAATGTGTTACATTGGAATTTACTAATAAGTTCTTGAAATATAAAGAAACAACATTTTAGAAGCTTTAAGATTTCAAGCAAATGTTTTGTCTCTGGCAAAGGTGTTGTTCTCTTCATGTACTACCTTATCTTTCTCCGCTGACCCTTCATTTCTGACTCATTAGATTTCCTGATTTATAAAGACTTCTTGGGTGGGCAGGAGACGCAGAGTGGTTTGTACCATCTACATACCTCATTCCATCCAGATATTCCCTCTTTTCAGATATTGACGGTGCCATGTGCTGAAAGAGTTACAGTTCTGCTCACTTGCACTGTGCTGTCTCTCATGTGACACCTGTTTCAGGTACTTTCTATAAGTCCCAGCCAGGCAGTGGTGTGCGGGGAGGCCGGGGCTGAGCACCCACGGTCCTGGCCACCACCCATGCCTTGCCAGTCTTTCTTCAGAAGAAGCTGCTAAGGTGTCCAGGATTTGACAGGTGTTCAGTAAATGCCAATTCATGGCAAAGAATGGCCCTATCTGATCCAACTATTCCCAGTAAATCTTCAGTTCTCTTTTGGGATAACTGCCCATAAAACTTAATTTGGTTGTCTAGGCTGCTATTAGGTGCTGGTATTGTGCTGGATGATTTAAGGCTACATATTCCGGTATGTTCTTCAGAATTGCAGAAACTCTCCTTCAGTAAAGATATGATAAAATATTAGAGGTATGTGTCGATTTCAGATTTTGTCCACTGTAATTTGACAGTAGTAGTAATCAGAATGACAAAGCTGGTATCAAGCTGTTTCAGAAAATGTTAACTTGAGTATGATGCTGCTCTGGAAATAGTAGAGTCACTCAAAGATGTTTCTCAGAGGCAGCTCTTTCTATGACACTGTAAGGTTTGATGTGGTCTTGGTAGCTTTTGAATTTGTTGCCTGAAATGAGCCAGTTGTGTAGCTGCTTTGCCACGGCAGAAGGAAGAGAGTTGTATGAAACTTTATATTATATATTCTGTAGACTTTTTAAGGGCAGAGATCTAATAAGGAGCTTGTAAACCTTTTGCCTTTGAAAACCATATACCACCCTATTGGATTTTTATTTTGACACATTCCAAAGGGCCTGCCTACAAAGAAAGCTACTGAAATTTCACCAGGGGAATAGAACAAAATAGATTGAAAAGAGAAAATTAATTCTGACAATCACTTAATCAAAGATCTTTTCTAAATGGGTTCTCATGAATCCTGTGGTCCTTTTAGTCACTGCAGGCTCCCCTTGCATGCAGAGCCTTGAGGTTCATTCTAGGGACACAAGAGCCAGACAGTATCGCTCAGCTCCTCAAAAAGTTGACAGGCTATCTTGTAGGTAGCTAGCCATAGTAGAGGGCGGGTTGAAATAAATGCTAAATGGAGAGAGAAGAGGACAGTAACTATTTGCTACACCCTGTTGCGGACCGAGAGTCCTGAGCTCCCTGATGAATTGGTATTAAAATCTAGTGTTCAACTCCACAGGGTTAAGAATGAATCCTGCTTCCCAACCAGGGTGGAGAGATATATAATGAAACTCATTTAATGAGGATTTCTGAGAGCCAAAGTGCTTTGCTTAGAGGCAACTTCCATTTGTCTAGCTATCATTGAGGTTTGCGCATAAGCAAAGGGCTTTGTTGTAAACACATTCTTTTTCTAGAGGGCTCCAGTGACAATAGGACGCACCTGCATTGCTCCGTGCTGGCCAAAAGAGGGCGCTGGAGCTCTCTCTCTGCTGTGAGAGCTGCTTCAGAGCAGGTTTGAGATGTTTGCCTGCTCCCTTACAAGAAGAGCTCTGATTAAATATGGAGTGGACCTTGGAAGAGGTGTTTTGACTTTGGTCTTTTCCAGTTAAAGATGTATATTTAATTAAGTTTTCCTAATAGTGGAGTCACAGTCTTATTCTTGTGTATTTGTAAAGGAGTAGTATTTTAATGGCAAGAGGAACTACAGCTTGTATAGCCAAAGATTAAAACAACAAAAAAAGGAGATTATTATTAATGTTCACTCTCCAAATACCCAAATTCTGCTCTGTGGTGACTTGTTTGGGCAGTTGGTGGTGGGGGCTTCCCTCTTTCTCAGCTGAGCCTGCCGGGTTGTGCTGAACTCTGCAGGACTGAAACAGCTCATGAAGTCCTGAGGATGCGTCCATTAAATGTGAAAATCATATCCTGAAGATTTGGTTGTAGAACTTGTATAAACATCACTGACCAGCTTGGCACCGCTGGAAGGATTAGCCTTATTTTTGTTTTGCCTTTAAGGGCAATCCTGCCTAGAGGCCAGGATAAGCTAGCAATCTCTTGGGGTTAGATCAAGGGCTCCATAAGAATTTCCATTAATCCTTTAAAAACAAAGTAATAAACTAGCCAGAGCCTGGATGTGTACAAGGAGGGGTAAACTCCAGCCTCTGTGTGGAAGTGGGCTGAGTAGCTGAGGCCTGAGAACCTCCTCTTTCTGTACATTGTCATCTGATTCGATAGATAAAAGTAGAATTGCTCTCATTCTGTCTGAGTTTTGCAACAGGATTAATTTTTTTTTTTGGAGGCATCAGCGTAAGGCTATGGAAGGACACGGAGTGTTTTTTTTTTGTTTTATTTTCCTTTTTCCTCCTCTCTTTAATCAATGCCAAACATAACTTGTGTCTCAGATTTGAACCCCAATGAATATTTGTTGAATAAATGAAGGTGCTAAAATTACGCAATTCTCAAGAGATGAAACATTTTGTTATTTGACATTTTGTTGACCAACATCTTCCAGTGGTACTTTTGATAATGATAGCATGCATACATTGCTTGAGAAATTTACAAAACATTTTTACTGGGGAGATGATCAGAGAATACCTCAGATCTGTAAGAGAAGAGACCAGGATTCTGAAATCTTACATGGATTTTCAAGGCGAGACACACAGTGGCCCCCTAATTTCTTCAGTGGGGTGGTTTTGAGAGTGAACGAGCAGCCACTACTAAGTGTGTCAGTTCATGGCCTGCGCTGGGGCTATGCTTAGAAGTGTGTGGTATCCTGTGGGGACAGCATGAAGTGGGACAGCACGAGGACTTGGGGCAGCATCTGAACGCTGTGTATGCATTATGTTGTAGTGAGTCAGAGGATATAATTTCTGGTTTGTTTTTTTTTCCATTGCTAACAATGGCCTTTGCTAACTGATGACCATGCTGTATTGTGAGACAAACCTTGTAGTAATACGTACATACATCTGCACCAAAATCAGTCACATTTGACGTACTTTTGATGCTATCCATATTATCCTGTGTTGTGTTTTTTGACTGCTTAAAAATCAGCAAAACTCCATGCAATTCCCTTGTGCCAAGTGAAAGAGGGCTGCATGATGCTCACAGGAGTAGAGTATTCACAGGGATGTTTGACATAAGTTAAAGACTTCGTAGTAGAGGTAGATAATACTAACTTTTCCATTACAGTTTGCCATCCTTGTTAGAATGGAATTTTTGGCCTTCCAGGGAGCCTTTTATTCAAATAGGGAGGTGGCGGTTCAGAAAAGGAAGCAGTATGCTGTGCTCTGGCCACCAGCTTCTCAGTGGTCAGTGTCTTCCCCTAGCTTCCTTAGGGTTCCTCCCTCATTCCTCTCCAGGGCCAGGCAAGCCTGAGTACCAAAACACCAGCTCCGAATTCTATGCGTAAGTGAGCACGCCCCAGACCTGCCGCGGCAGTATTTCCTTCCTAGACAGACCGAGGCTGGGTGAAATCGCTATCTTTCTGAGCGCAGCCCCTGCAGAGTACGCTTTCCTCCTCCTTCTGCAGTCTCGAAGGGTCCACGCGCATGTCCGTTCTTGCTCAGGCCTCTCCCGTGTGCTCCCTTTGCAGGCTTGGGTAACGGGGCTGCATGCCTTGGGAAGGCAGGGGCTGTTCCTTGTCTGGCGGTTACCCCAGCGTGAGAGCCCCATCCCCCCATCCCCCTCCCCCCCAGCAGCACTTGCTAAGCCTCTGCTCACTGTGCTCCCCAGGCTCACCCCAACATCTAGTAAATCATGTTGGAAAAGCTTCTGGAATTTCTGCACATCCTACACATTCCAGATAATAAATGAAAAGTATTTGGGGGGGGGGGAAGAGAAATGGACAGACTTTGAAAGTTTACTTTAGAGTGATTTACAGGTTGACCTCTCTGTACCTTTCCAACAAAGTTGCTATTAAAAACAGACTCATCTATCACAGTTTACCTACGTGACCCCATTAAATCCACAGCTAGCTTTCCATGCATGGACCTCTAGAGAGAGCATTTAACTTCTCTGGGAAAAACTAAGGTCAGTAATGATTCCTGACCAGAAGGGAGAACTCCAGTGGAACGATTTCATAGATTATTACAAAACGTTGGGAAACAGTTTGGTAAAAACTAGCTTTGCAGACATCAAATATTTATCTGTTGGTGTCTCTCTCTGTCTGTCCTACTTTTGGGGTAGTGTTCATACAGAATGAAGTTTTATTTTATTCTTCTTTTTTATGATCAATCAGCACTCTGCACTGAATACTAAAAATAAACTTTTTTTTTTTTATGGTGCAGTCCTAGGGCTTCAACTCAGACAGGGCCTAGGCATTGTCCCTGAGCTTTTGTGCTCAAAGCTAGTGCTCTACCACTTGAGCCACAGCTCTATTTCTAGCTTTTTGATGGTTAATTGGAGATAAGAGTCTCAGACTTTCTTGCCTGGGCTGGCTTTGAAACGAGACCCTCAGACTTCAACCTCCTGAGTAGCTAGGATTACAGGTGTGAGCCACTGATACCGGCAAAAGAAACGTTTTTTGGAGTCATAGTAATGGATAATCATTCCCAATGTTTTAAATATCCATCTTTCCCAAACTTCTTAAATGGGTTTGTAAAACATTGTAAGACACCTTTATTAACTGAAAAAAGTTTGATGAGAGAATGTAATGTTGAAAGAAAAAAAAAATCTTATCTTGGATGACTGGTGATATGATCTTGGTACAAAACCTTACTTTGTAGACTGTCCACAGGGCATAAAATTATCAACAAAGTGACATCTCCCATAGTTTGAAAAGGACCACACAATTCCTCCTTTTCGTCTGGTTTAAAAATACGTGATAAATTCAGAGACTTGAGGAAAGCGCTCTTCCTATTCCCTGTCCAGCTAATTCAGACCAACTGGGAGAAATCACATGATGGACAATGCATCAGAAATCTAGGCTAAAAACCTGCTCCATCTATGAATGGCAGAGACGGGAAGCGGCCCAGGGCTTGTGTTGTGGAGGGTGACAGATAAAAATAGTGCCCTACATTTTTCCAAGGTGATTTGAAACCTCCCAAGTATAGATGACCTTGCTACCGAAAATAAGATGGCAAGGGCAGAGTTGGGGTTGTGACCCCTTTCAGAGACTCATAGACTTAAACTCACGTTGGAGAAAGGACTTTCCTCCTGATCTTCAGCAAGCTGCGTCTAGGCACGAGTATTGCTTTCTTTTGATGTGTATATACATATACATATATATATATGTGTATATCTATAATTTTTTTATGTCTATTTACCCTTTCCCCTGCTCCTTTCAGGAAAGGAAGGCAGTGCAGCTCAGGCTGGTGTGTTTTCAAAGCATCCCACCTTCCGTTCCCTCCTGCTGAGGAAAGCCAAGTCGGGAAGACAAGAGGTAGGCTCAGTGTCCAGCCACACCCACAGCACCCTCTCACATCAGATGCGTTCTTTGTTTCCCCTCCAGGACATTCCTTGGTTGGTGTCTGTCCTTCTCTCTGCGGGTGGGGTGTGGCTTGAAGCCACTTGCCCCTCTCCTTAGAAAGGTCAGGTCCGTGCCTTTTAAAAACGATTTTTTAATTATTTTCTGTTTGAGAAGAGCCCAAGAGGAAGTGAGATGGATTTTCAGTGTCCCGTTCTAAAGTTCTGTGTGTATCTCTTCCATGGTCTGCTGCTGTGTAAAGTATCTCTACCTGTCTCTAAGACTGTCTAGGCGAGACGGGGAGAATTTGGTGAGATTTCTCTTGGTGACAGACAGATGTGAATGTGTCCTTGTCATTCTCTGTATGCGGGTCTCTATCCACAGATGGATGGTAGTAATTAGCAGTTGGCTTTCTTGTCTTCTTTATCAAATTAGATTCGTCACAAATTCATCATTTCTTTTTTTTTATTTTCTTAAAGTAGCTATAGTCCTGACAGCCTCCTATTGTTCTTGTGTTGATAAATAATTTATAACACAGAAATATCTCCTCTCAGTCTTAAAACACACACTAATGGAATAACACAACCTGATGGCCCAGACTAAAACCTCTGGATGAGGGGGAGATGCATCGCCTCATTCCTAACAAAGAGGAGCTGAGGTCACATGGAAGAGAACCCGTTTTCCACCTGTGTGTGATTTTTAACTTTTAGTGCCATGCTTCCTTTCCAGAGTCTAGTAGCTTAAGGGAGTTTTAGATGGTACAAGCAAATGCTTTTCCAAATAGTATACCTTCTTCTTATCTCCAGATACACATGCATTTTGTTAGGCTATAGAGAAAGGAGACTATTATTCAATTAAAACACTTACAGATGCTCAAAAATGTGCCATGGTACATTTATTCAACAACTGTATGCTCATAACCCAGGCGCAGTCCTTAAGCACCAAATTACAGGGATCCAGTCCAAATTAGCAATAAAATACAATGTGTTTGCCCTCTGCTGAGTAGTAATGACTGTGTAGTTTTCCTTGCATACCCAGTGGTCTTGTAGGCAGCTTTATAACTGTTTTATTTAGTCACTAACATAGTGTTATAAACAAATATGGCTAGGATTTGTGCTAATTAGGGCAAATAGAACAATGTCAAATCAGTTTTTCTAAGCTAAATAAGGCCTTCTGTGGAGATGGTTTTAAAATTTTTCTTACATTGCTCTAGGCTTGCATATCACATCACAGGAGATAACTTATAAGTCATCATTTGATATCCTGGAAATATATTCAGGCTGTAGATAAATAACCCGCCTAACAATGCTAATGCAGAATGTCTGGCATGTAATTTAGATAGGAATCTGAACACCTCCTTACATCAGCTGTTAAGATTTTGCACTGAAGCAGAAATAACGTCTTATCTTGCATCTGGAAATGGGACAGAGAATGGTGACACAAGTTATTTACAGAGTTGCTGCAAACAAGAGCAGCTCCAGAGTAACTACAAAGCAACTCCTTGGGTTGCTGCTGCTGTGTAATGCCAGATAAATAATCGTGCCAGGGAAAATAAATTTCTTTCTTACATGGAGCACAGATGCGACTCTCACTGGTGCGGGGGGCTCGCCTGAGGCGTCTCCCCAAGGCCTAGTGCCCTGCACAGCACCCAGGTGCCCACTCCTGGCCCTCGGGAGCGTGGGGGGAGAGGATGGTGCTTTTGTGCTGTCCAGGAAGACACGCCTACCTATACTCTTAAATGACGGAACGAAGGGCCTGGCTTAGGGGAGAGGAATCTGCCTGGCGTCTCAGTTCAGGTTCTCACTCACAGATCCAATTGTCTTCCTCTTGGCAAATGATTTATTTTTTAATAATAATAATTTTAATAATAATAATTTTAACTTAAAAGTGGGTTTGGGATTGATACTCTAACTTGAGGCTTTGGAATGTGTTCTCCGGCAAACAGCATCCAGCATTATTGGTTGGAGTGACTCAGGCATGAAACTTAAAGGATAGGCTTTTTTTCTCCCTTTCCCTTCACCCCCCTCCCCCCCCGCCCTCCTCTTTTCGAAGTACTGGGGGACAAAATAATTACTGGCTTTACCACAGCCCAACAATTAACAAGAAATGAAATCCTTTCTCTGGCTTAAAACTATTCCTACATTAAGTCCTGTGGCTCCGCCCCTCCTACCGGCCCACCCACAGGATATGGGGCTTGTCTTTAACTCTGAGTGCTTCTGGGGAAGGGAAGTAGCAGCAGAGCTCAGATAAAAATCTCAAAACACAAAACACAAAAAGCAAGCGTTTTTTATGCGAAGCGCAGGTGCTGCGCCCTTGGCATGGCATGCTCAGAGGTCACTTTGGGGAAGAGATTTTACACAAGGAAATCCTAGTATTGGCTTCTGAACAAGACGCTGTGCCGCACTGGAGGAACTTGGCTAGTGAAAGTATCTATTGATGGGCCTGATATTTCTGGAATTTTCCTAACTGCCGTGTGTACCAGCACGCGAGGGAAGGCGGTGGCCTCTCCCCTCATGGCCGGTCCCCATCTTGCCAAGTCTGCACGTGGCTGCATAACGGAGGGTGTTTGGTTTGTAAGGCAGTTCCTGTTCCCAGCTGCATTAACCTGCTATTATTAATTACCTCCTTTGGCCTAACATTATGCCTTTCTAGCACACTTCTTGTCAGGCTCGCTGTGATTATTGGAAGGCTGTGCCATACACAGAAGCATTAAGCTTAAGACAATAGAAGCTGCTTATTTGCCAGGAGAAGATGTCAGGTGGAGAGAAGCACAGTTGGCCAGAACAGACATGAGCCCGTCATGGGGAAGTCAGGTGAGAGGTGGTCAGAGCTCAGCACTGGGGCCGAGCTGCCACACTCTGCCGGGCAGCTTCCATCATGCGCACACTGTGGAAGAAGGCGGGGAAGGGGCCCGAGTAAATGATGGGTGAATACCGAACCATTTGTCGAGTGTGACAAGACACTTTCTCTCTTTGTTTAATGTATAAATCGGGAGTCCTTATGAAGTGATATTAATTAAAATAATGTATTTGCTTTCTTTCGACAGTAATGTCAGCCTTGTTGAAAAAAACGGGACGCTAAATCTTCATTAGACTTTCAGTATTAAAAATCTTGCATGAAATATGAATTATCATTGAACTTGTTGCTAGTTAGATTAAAGAAGCAAGTATGAAGAGGACAGTTAGCACTGGGGAGCAGGGCAGAGGGGCTTCCCCAAACCCAGCAAGAAATCTGTGCGCAGAGCCCTGTGGGGCAGGGTGGCCTCTCACGGAAGTGAATGCATCGCAAGCGGAATTTTCCCGGTGCTGTCTTGTGCAGAGAATCAAGTGCACATCAAAAGGCTGCTATCGGGCCAGTTGACAGAGTGGCTTAAGGTGAAAATTTATCTTATAAAGATCCCTACTGTTCTTTATTGTGGATTGGGAGACATGACCAAAACATATTCTTTTGTTTTAGAAGACAGCCCACGTGTGTCTGTTCATTTCTCTACCTCAATCAGAAGAATCGCCCAAAGCACCAAGTGCAGTGCCCACTGAGCTGTGTTAAAGTTGAGACGTTAGTGATTACGCTCAAGGAGCGAGTGAGTGAAAGCCTTTTGCCCTCTTTTCAGGTAGACGAGTGTTCCATATCTTCTGAGCTTGTTTCACTAGGGTCCTGGAATGGCCAGGCCACGACTTGCTATTGTATCCAAGAATACATTATGGAACTCCAGTGATCTTATTGGCAATGTGTTGTCTTAGGGAAAAGCGGCTCATAAATGTGCTTGCTTATGAAGTACACCATCGATCTCATAATTATGTTCTACCAGGATTTATATGTTTGGAAAATGTGATTGAATTTTAGCCCTCTCTAGGGTGGTAGGCACATGCGCAGCAAGACCACAAGGTGGCGCCATGGTGCCGTGCATTCTTTTTAAGGACAACAAGGAAAGGGGGTTTGTTTAATGAGCTTGCACTCACAAGCCTGCTCATCTAGTGAACTGTGACTTTTCAAATACCAACCTATTAATGTCAAAGGCAATACTGAAGGGAACAGTTCTGTTTGATTTAAAAAACACAGACAATGTGAAGTCCACTATGGCCTGGTATCCATCACCTATGGGGCTCCATTCATGCCTAATGCTTTATTCAAGCTAAGACCTAGTTTTTAGATATCAGATTAATACATATCTACAGCTTTGCACCTTTCTAGTTTGATTTTTTTATCATCAGGGCTCACCGGGGCCATTTTCATCCCCCTACTATAGCGTCTGCAAGCAGGTGGATTAGAGATAACTCTCATTGTGCTTTGTTTTTCTCCCGACACTGTCATTAATCATCCCTTAAGCCACACTTCAACTTCTAGTAATCAGGACTGGCTGCTCCTGAGCTGCACAAGAATTGCCTCTTGCCGTGTAATATGGAATTGGAAGCGAATGGCGGAGGCCACACGCCTCTTCTGCATTCCCCATCCATCTCATCATTTAGGTATTTATCCATCTCGGGCTTGTATGGAGAGCACCTCTCTCCTTCCCATGAGGGCCCAGATTGCTACAGAGGATCACATTTGTTACCTAGGCTTTGGGCTTTGATTGTCCTCTTATAAGTTCAGGATTAAAGTGAAATTTCCCACAGGGCTATGCAGGATTTGCTAGCATTTAACTGTTTAACCTGGATGTTTGTGAATGAGAATCCTGTGGTCAGCTGTCCCATAGAGAATATTATGGTAAGCCGAGCCTGAATGGTACACATTCCAGTATCTTCCTGTAAAGATAGGCGAAGTTGATTCCAATTAGCTTCATATCTGATGCCGGTTGTCTTCACGTACACAGAAAGCAGCGAAACTAAGGTAAAAAGAAAGCCAAAGCATTCCCTATTGTGAATGTACATGCTGCTTTTGAATAAATGCAAATCTGTTCCCTTGAAATTATGAATTAATCAGTGTTGTATTGGGTTGTTTTCTATTTTGTGTAGTTGTTTTAGGATCTCTGATTTTTTTTTAAATTAATCCTAATCTACCGAATCTACAGTGTTTGTGTTCTTTATTCAGCATACCTTTGAGTATGACCAAAGCAGAGGCAGAGGTTTGGATTTATTTATTTACATTTACTGTAGTCACAGTGATAAATATGTATTAGAGATGGCTGAGGTCCTTTACACAGATACAATTTCCCAGATCGTTCCTCATCTCTGAAGGGGGAGAGTCCTCTATTCTGCTTTTTATTCCCCAAAGCGAAGCAATAGGAAATTTGAGGAAGGACATTCAAAAATCAGGTCTATATTGTGTTTCCTTTTTCTTTTGTTGGTATTGTTGTTATTTAAATTTGGAGCTACATAAAGAGGGATTTTGAAGGAAGCCAAACTTAGGTTACCACCTAGTATAGAAGGATTTGTACACCCATTCCTGTAGTTACCTTATGTGAATATGTGTGTGTGTGTGTGTGTGTGTGTTTTTAATAGAAAGGATAGCATTCATTTTATGAGCTCCATCAAAACAAACAGAACAATGAGGCAGTGGAAACAAGGAATTTATCAAACCACTTTTAAGCTTACGCTTATGATGAAACCTTTTACAGAGAGCTGACTAAATCTATAAACATTTGATTCTCTTGTAAATACCCCATTACATTTTCTAAAACTTTTGTTGCCCAAAAGGTCAGAACACACACTTAAACAGGAATAACTTAAAAAATATGCACCCCCCCCAACTTGATTTAAAAAAATGTTGGTCACAAAAGACTAAAGCATTCATAAACCTAGTTTTAGGTGTGTCACTGGCAGTCTGCTAGTAGCAGCCGTGTAGGTGGCCAGCGGGTGTGGGGTGGCCGGCCGGGGAGGGGCACGGCCAGCCGGCTGCCGTCGTCGGCTTTGCTGCCCTCCAGGCAGACCATCCTCCTATTAGGAAGCGGCTTCTAAAGCTGCAGTGATGGGCGCAGATCTTCAGCCTGGCGGGAGCCTCGCCTGGGGTTAGCAAACAAGCCTGCAGCACGTGCAGAGGAGCCTGCACCTTCCACCCCCTTTCACGGCAGCAAGGCAGCAAAGCATTAGGGACAAATGGGGGGGTTGTCCCCCACCTCTGCTTCACAGATTTACATGAGTAGTTTTCAGCTGGGTATTATGCTCCTGAAGTAACCTCTCCATTCCCATTGTTTTAGTGTGAAATCATTTCCTCGGGAGATAATTAGAGTTGCTCCATTTATTACATTAAATGATTAGCATGCACTTGAAATGATCCAGTGTATTTCCCTTTATTGCTGATGACTCTTAAATATGGACCTCCATTCTTAATGGGTAAATTAAGGTTGTCTTGGCTCTTTGTGGCTGACTGTGTACAGCCAAACAAGAAAACAAGAGAGGCTCTTCCTGTCCACCCACAGGGCAGGTGTGCTGGGTCTGAAGAGGTTGCAGTCATGCGGATGTCCCACCTGGCTGGACAGAGCTCTCTAGTAGCATGCTTTTAATGACAGTGTTTTATCTGGATTACTTATCCTGCATGTGGAATAAGTTCATTAGAAAGGACCCTATGCTCACATTTCAATTAAAAAAAAAAGCTATGCTGAAAAGGCATGTGCTTGATCTGAGCAAGTAACACGCCCTACAGAGCCGCGGAAGATGGTATTTTAAGAATTGCCAAATATAGATTTCATTTGGATGCAAGCACTTCTTGCTGTCTTTGAATTAGGCTGGTGGTAGAGCTGACAGAGTCATCTGAAATGCGCTGGAAAGTTTGGATCAAGCAGGCATTGCATATTGAATAGGCACCATTGCATATGTAATGAGAGGAGAGGAAAATAAACCCAGTGCATCTTGTAGTTAATTTCTATATTCAGACTTTCATGGAATGATAATAAATGGGATAACTTGAGCATTAACTTTGTTAGAAACATTCAGCCCAGTGTTTAGCTACACGATGTAAACACGCACAGATGTAAAGCCTACCCTCGGCGAGGATCCCTGGTTTCACATTTGTTCACTCTGTCTAAATGTGAGCTAATCTTTCCTATTAAGAGATACCATTTCACATAAAACCAAAAAAAAAGGGCTTAAAATAATATAATGAGATTTCCCACAAACTTCACATCGCTTTATATAATTTGATGACAGGGAAGTGTTTTTCTGCCACCTATGTGTGATGATTCAAAACTGTCATTTTGTTTTTATTGATTTACTTAGGTATTTATTGTTTCTAATACCACTTTTTTTTTTAAAAAGAGAAAATTATATAATACCGTAGAAAGTTTATGGTTCCGGGCAGTAACCAGAGGACTGGAAGAGTGAAAGTAGAAATGAAGGGTTCGATTGGTGGAGACCAAGTGGAGACGCGGCGGAGGCGGAGGTGGGCGCAGGCAGCCCTTCCCCAGAGGGGCTGCTTACAGTCCCTCAGGCCTTAGCTAGAGTGCTTGGGGGATAAGTACCAAGTTTCAGGTATTACCTTAGCCAGTGAGAAGAGGAATTTAATGCTCCTTTCTTATAATGCATTTACTACTTTTCTCTTGTAATTCAGATCCCGGGAACAAGCACATAAATTCTCCGTAAACAGTAGCTTGCGTTTTACCGAGACAGAGCCCAGTAAAAAGCAGTGTGTTAAAGTTGTCAAGGAGGCTTTGTGTCTTAGATGGAAACTCCAACAACAAGAGATTCTTCCTGTTGTGCTTTGTTGTAGCAGCACAGTCTTGACCGTGGGCAACTGGCGCAACCTTGACGGGTTTCATTATTAGAAGTTACCGAACATGACAAATTAGCAATGCCCATGCTCTGGTTAAATATCTAAACAGGGGCTGGGCAGGTGGCTTATGAAGCCCTGGGTACAATTCCTCACTACCACATACACAGCAAAAGCCGGAAGTGGCGCTGTGGCTCAAGTGGTGGAGTGCTAGCCTTGCGCAAAAGAAGCTCAGGAACGGTGCCCAGGCCCTGAGTTCAAGCCCCAGGACTGGCAAAAAATAAATACCTAAATAATCATTTTTTTTTCCTGTCCACTCACACAGGTGCAAACTTCCTACCTTTTGTGTTTTATAGCAGAATGCTTCCAGGCTGAAGAGCAATTGGTATTGGGAAACCTGATTCTGAGGACAGACTGTGTAAAGACATTCCCTCAGCTGTGCCCCACCTTGTCCCATTCCCAGATACCATTGTCAGAGAGGAGGCAGATTCCTAGCGAATCTGTTCATCTCTTTGGGAAAAGTGATCATAGTTCATGGATATGCAAGGTCTGTGTAGACACGCCTTAACTCCCTGTCCAGTGCTCTTCCGTGGACCGTGGCCATCCAGAATACATCCAAGCAGTGGCCCACATCCTCCGCCAGCCTCCAGCCTCCAGCTGGGACTGCTATGTACACATGGGAAATTGGGGACATTCTGGTATTGATTACACATGATCCTTTCTGATGAATCCGACTGTCACATATGATTTTCTTCCCCTGTAACCAACTTTTATTTAAATTACCCTAAGTGGATAATAGTCCAACTGTATTACCCTTTAACTAGATGTACCAAAAGGTTATTGGGGAGATGGCAGGTTCATTTCATGCAAAGGCATTGGCAGCTTATGGATGGTGCATCTATCTTGAATTGCTTTAAGAACTTCCGAGAGCTGCTGCTGCGTGGCGTTCTGAGTGCAAGGATGCCTGCCCGAGAAGCCAGCCGTAGGGGCCAGGCAAGCGGGGGGGGGGTCCCGGGGGGGGTGCGTGGAAACCTCAGCAGCGCTCTCATCTTAGAGGAGGAATGACTGACTCCAAGCAATAGAGACGGAGGAGAGGTTAAATTTCACTTCTTTGACTTTGTGAATTTCTTTTCAAAATGCTGTTACAGCAGTGCTGATACTTGTGGATGGAAGGCTGCAGTGGCTTGCACAAAAACACCTGATCGCATATCCATTATTCACAGGGAATCACACAGTTAATGGTTTCTAGCTTTCCTTTTGTAAGCTGATTTAAATACTTGGGGCTGCAATTCACATTTCTACTTTGTTCAGACTTCACAGAGATACTTAATTCAATTGTTCACATTTTTTGTCTTTATTGTAGTCAAAGTCGCCTTTGATTTCTTAGAAACCTCATAAGTTAAAATCAACTTGGTAGTCATATGAATTATAAGATTTCTTTCTATACCTACACTTTTGTAAGACCAAAGGCAACAAGCAAGCAGATACTTAAAGATAATAAGTACCAAAGTAAAAAGAAAACAAAAACCTACCTCTCCTCTAGATTATTTAATAATTTAAGTAGATTATGTGGAAGGATAGCTATGTCCAATGGATTACTTGGTATGTTAAAAATTTGGTGTTTTGCATGGATACAGCTTACTTGAGAGGAAAATTTTGTTTTTCTCAGCGGTCTGCGGTGAAGACATTTTCGGAGACAACCAGAGACCTAGTTGGTACTTACAGTGGCTGTATCAAATGAAAGATAGCCCCAGCCCCCCCAGCAAATCTTATCAGCAGACATGAATTCATCAAACAGGCTGAAGTTCTAACTCTTAAGAGCTGCATGGTTGGCTGTGGTTTAAGTTTCAGGAATAATGACTGTAGCACTCATTGTGACACATTAGGGCTGCCCAAGTTTTCCTTCTGAAAACTTTACCTCAGAATTTTCTGTCTAGAAAATGCTCTCAGGGAAAAACAAAGAAAAGAAAAGAAAATGTTCTCAGACAAATGAGAGAAACAAAACTTCAGAAGAAAATGATAGTAGCATAATATATAGTAAGTTTAATTCAAAAGTACTTTTAATTTTACTTTTATGCAAATAGGAAGAAGTCTGCTAAAATTAATCCATAGGAAAAGAGCAATTCAATTACCACAAAGAAGATGACATAAGCTGCCAAAGTGAAAGGAGTTCAGACTCTGGGAATGGTACATTGTGCTCTTTTATCTGAGTCCCTTTTAGGTGAGAATGGAGCACCTACAGTAGGGTATGGGATATTTGACTTTATTATGGTAATGCTGCAGCCCTTGAAGGGGAGATTCATGGAAGCAAACCCTGGATGTCTTGATAGAGTAGAAGTAGAGACTCCACGGTCACAATGCATCATTTAACCATGCAAATACAGACTCAGGTGTGCAGTGATTTATCCACTCGCAATAGCTTGGAATTCTTTGAGAGGATTTTTAAAGACTTTATTGTCTAAAAATGAGTATTTATAATGCTTTAGAGATAGAGGTTACTTACTGACTAGGCAATGATATTTGGAACCCATAATAAATGAAATTAAAAAAAACATATTTAGAAAAACTTCTAAGAGGGTTTTGGATAGTTTTTTTTAAAGTCAAGATACATGCCAAATTACTTGAATGGACAGAACTCCTTTTAGAATGTGATAACCAGTTGTACATTTGTCATCAGTATGAGCCTATCACATTACGCACCTAAAACCGATGAACTGTTGGGTCTTATTTAAATATTCTTAATGCCAATTAGGGCAGCACTCCTCTATTTATTGTTCTCTCTTTTTTTTTTTTTGCTCCCAGGAAAACCCAAGCCATTTCTTTTAAGAACATGTGAAAATGTTTCTTTATATATTGAAACAGAAACATCAAAATTCATTAAGAACAAAGCTTTGGCATATTAATCTGTCTGCCAGTTCTCAGCCTACTATATGAATTCATCTGCTTGTAAATCTTGAATGTAGATATCAAAATAGAAACAGTAACAATTTCAGTAGCATTAACAGATTTATCTTTCATTAAAAAAAACAAAGCACAATGATTTTAAGATGTTTGCAATCCGAATAAACTGATCAGTAAATAGAAAAAGTTTTCCCTACATTTATATGAGGAGGCGTCACTATTTGCCAGCTTTGGAATGGTATTTGATTTATATGCACTTGAAAGATAAGGGCAAAATGTCCAAAGACACGGTAAATATATGGTTTCTTAATTGCAAAGCCAAAATAGATTACACACAGTCTCTCGAAATCTAAGACATCTGCTTTGTTTGAGGCAAGAAGAAAGACATCTGGGGGTCTGAGCGTTTCTTTGTGAACCGCTGTAGTGTGAGTAACCTCGTAGTTAACCAGGCATTTAGTCAGATCACTGCCTGGGCTCTGCCTCTGAGGCGAGGCAGACCAGGCCAAAGCTGAAATGTCACACCCTGGAGACAGGGAAGCCGGGCAGCCAGGGGCAGCCTCGCACCACCGGGGCAGGGCTGCTCGGGGAGGGGGACCCCAGCAACAGCCGCCAACCATTTATCTCTCCAGCAGTTACAAACCCACACACTCGAAATAATCGATGGAATGGGGAAAATCCAAACCCAAGAATAAAAACAGCACAAATCTTATGGAATTATCCCCCCCCCGTTTGTAATCCCACTGGTATTTTTGATGATCCTTAAATTATTTTTTCCCCCTTAGAGTTAGGAAACCTTTGGCAATTTCACATGGCAGTAGAAGAATGTGAATTTTCACATTAAAACATTTTCATCATGGGTTCTCGCAGTCCCTTTTGTCATCTGACTGCTCTCACTGCAGAGAAGCCACAGCGTCCTGGGCCGGGCAGCGTGTGTCCAGGCTAACCCAGAGCCCTAGGCTTGTGCAGGGCTGCCTTCCTGGGGTTGGTGTTCACTTGCTTGCTCATTGACCACAGTGAACGCCCTTCTCCTGGTGTTGCTGTCCCCAGTGGCCCCCTGTGTGTGCGACTTGGTGACAGAGTCCAGAGGCAGTGCGAGAGCTTGTACTGTTTGACAAACAAAACCAAAACCCAAGCCGCCTGTGAATTGTTGATAAACCTCTCCATTGAAGTTGCCCCCGTGTAAGCGGCAGGGATAAGATTCACTTCTTACTCAGTATTCGAATGCCAGGAAGGCAAGCTTAATTACTCCCCATAGGCAAGAGTTTGGCAGAGAGAAAGTGACTGTTTGAATCGGTCTGTCTGGCTATATTTTAAAGCTCCCAGTACCACGCTGTCTGCATATTTGTGTTGGCATTAATGGAACAAAAGTGTGTATTGGCCTTGAAAGGTGTTTTGATGGTAGGTAAACACATTTTTTTCCCACCTGATTCTGTTTTCTGTACTTACTCTGCCAAGGGGATGGTGCTTGCATCAGGGAGGATTGAGAATGAGGTGCTGCTACCTTCAGTACGTAAACACCAGGCTAAGGTGACAAGGTGGCCCAGCGGTGGCATTCAGGACACACAGCTGAGAGCAAAAAAAGGTGTTTGGAACTTCAGTAGCAGAGCTGCTGCAAGTGAACTGGTGCATTGTGTGCTTTACTTAAAAAATATTAGATTTCCTTGATGAAACAGGTAATTGTTTTTAAAATGTCTAACACCACTCTATAGAAAACACTGACATAACTTGTGATTGATTTTCAGTGAAGAGAAAAATAGTGTAATAGCCAGAAGGCAAAATGTGTTGTGAGCACTAAAATATTGAAATGCACAGTTGATATCAGAGCAGAACCAAGCATGGTTGCTTAGAAAACCTCTTGATCAGTTGGTGTAGCATTTTTTCTGATTTCTCTCATGTATTATAGGATGCTACCTTTCACTTTAAGCAAGCTGAATATTCAAGGATCCGACTCTCCAAGTCTCTCCCTTTGTAAGGCCTTTCTACTTGGGTTTCTCTTAAATGCCATCTCATTCCAGTGTGCGCTGGGTTTTACCTGTCTTGTTTTGAAGTTATATGGATCTTAGAAATGGGCCAAGGAGCTACCTGATAAGTCCTTCTCCTCCCTTGTTACATACCTCCAGACCCGCTGAATTCCTTTGTCCCCATCCCTTTCTGGTGGCAGATGCAAATAACCACAGCTGCTTTCCCGGTTGAAAAACTGTTAGTCATTTGACTTACATGCGACTTGTTCTCCTTCCCCCAAATGACAGTGCATTGGGCCCATTAAAAAAATGCCAGTAGTATAATAGAGTAGCAATAAACAAAGTTTCCTGCTTTGTCCGGAAATTAACAATGTTCAAACATAAAAATAAGTCCAAACAACCAGCTGTGTGTTGAGATGCTAGAAATGGTGGAGTTGAAACCGTTGTCTCAGCAGCTGAGAGATAGGCTCTTCAGGAATCAAAAAAAAGGTTCGTCTCTAAACTTAAAGAATTTCTTCCCATTACATCTCCGTAAAGAGTACTTTGCTAATGTCTAAGAGCGGTATCCTCTGTTACCACACTTATTATAGCAAAATGTGAGACTGCACGCGTGGTGGGTGTTTTGTTGTGACATCTGAACTATTTGTAAATATTGTTCACAGCTTTCTTAGCATATTTTAGCAAGGCAACATTTCAGCAAAGTATAATTTGTTGCACATGATATAGAGGGTGAGCTTCCCAACCCATTTGCTGTAGATGTGTCTGTGCAAAAGAATGCCTACACTGGCCACGTGAGGTCAGGTGAGCCTGGAGTCCTCAAGTGATTTTCGTGCCTTCATGAGACCATTCCCAGGGAGGCCACGAGACTGGTTGTACTTGATGATGACAGGGGAGGGGTGTGATGTTTTGATAGCAGTGTGCCATGAATGTACATATGCATGCATGCACGTGTGTTTATGCACATATGCCTGTGCATGTGTGTGTGTGTGTGTGTGTGTGTGTGTGTGTGTGTATGTTTAGTGCATACATTTTTGTCCAGGCAGGCTCCTTTGGTTGTACATGCATCCCAAATTCCACCTTCTTCATTTCTCAGGTGAACACATGCATATCACATCTCTATCTCCATCTCCATCTCCATCTGTATCATCTCATCCCTTGCCCCATGGCTCCTTTGGCTCTGTTTTATATATATATATTTACTCAAAGGGAGGCTTAAGATAGTTCCTTTCCATCCCCTGTGCTGACTTCAAGTGACAATGAAAACAAATTTTAGGGGCTGGGAATGTGGCTTAGTGGTAGAGCGCTTGCCTAGCATAAATGAGCCCTTGAGTACCGCAGAAACAAAAAATAATAAATAATTAAAATTAAAAGAAAAAATATTTAAAAAAGAAAACAAATTTTATTTTTTCCTAGATTGTTTTATTATTATCTTTTCTCCTAAGCTACCAGTTTTTTGGGAGAATTAAAAGAGTAGAGACCATTTTGAGGTGTTCTGTGTTGTTTCAAAATACAGGTTAACAGCAAATGGTTAGTACAGAAGAGCCTCTATGTTTGTAATAATGAAAGGCTTGGCAAAACGTGCATCCCTCCTCCTCCTCCTCTTCTTCCTCTTTCTGCTCCTTGTTCTCTTTGTCCCCTCCTTTCTTTCCCTTTCTTGCTTTCCTCCTCTTCCTCCTTCTCCTCCTCCTCCTACTCCTCCTCCTTCTCCTCTTTTTCCTCCTCTTCATTCTGTTAGTTGTTCTCCTTCTCTCCTCTTCCTTCCTCTTCATTTCTTGTTTCTCCTTCTGGCACAGTGAAAGCCACAGTGAAAACATGCTCACCATGCCCATATATTCAAAGCAACTTTAAGGTAGCTTTGTGAAGTAAGTGGGTTTTCCCTATTTTATGAAAGCGTAAACTCAGACTTAAAGAGTTAAAATAACTTGTCTAGAAACATGTTGTCAGCAAGAACCATGCCAAGATTTGAGTGCAGTGTTGTCTGGCTTCAAGGCTCACACCCTGGGCAAGGGCTGTAGAGCTGTGGTAGAGCACATGCATAGCATGTGCAAGGCCCCGGTTCCCAGCAACGCACATACACATGTGCACACACTCACACATGCACACCCATGTGCACACATAAACAAAGGAAGCTGGACTCTTTTCCTTCTCTCAGAGACCTGCATAGTCATGGTAAATCTCAGGGCAGCAGTTACCAACCAAGGCTGTGAACCAGAATCACTCCACTAAACGTTAAAACAAGCAAATGCTTGCTTTCTACTCCTGAGAGCATGATTTAGTAATTAGAGTGGGAAACTGGCATTAGAATGGTCTTGAAGCATTACAGGTGATTGTGGTACCCAGAGTTAAGAAGTACAGGTATGGGCATCCCTTCTCTGAGTTACATGATAACTGTCTGAAAAGATAGAGACATTCATGTTGCCTTGGCATGTTCTTCCAGCTGAATTTCCATGTGCAATTGTTACTATTATTATTGTTGTTATTATTATTATTGTCTTATTATTAGTCCAAGCTGATCTGAAACTTTCTGTGTAGCCCAGGCTGGCCTCAAATTCACAGTTCCCTCCTACATCCCCAGTGTTGGGATTCCAGGCACGTGCCACAACAACCTGGCTCTATCTGTGATATTTTTGCATCCATTTTTCTGGGAGATAATCCAGAGAGATTGTTGATCAACAGGGATAGAATGACTATTAGAACTGTTTCAGAGAATCTTATCTGTTGAAGAGAACCACCGCAGGCAAGATGAAGATCTGTGGGCAGCGGGTTTTACGCAGTTGCTGTCCTGTGTCCCGGTGCCTCTGAGCGCACACCCGACTCGACGCATGGACACCTGGCTCAGGAGGCACTGGTGCGAATGCTGACTAACACACATTTGCTAACCTGCAGCTTATTCAATATCATATGATACGATACAAAAACGAAGGGGAACGAGGCTCTCTTCAGACTGTCTGGTGATCGTCTGCACCGCTTGCATTATGCATTAGTAAACCACACAGAGTTAGCGTTTGACCACTTGTGCCTTGTCACGGTGCCCCTGGGCTGGCACTAAGACCCACAAGTGCCACAGTGCGTTACCAGGAAATTCGGAAGATGGGCAAAAATGCTCTGTTTCTGTAATCTTTCGTCAGTGGTTTGTGCCTACAAATGTACTGTTGTGCAGAAACTAGCAGCCTGAGAAAATGTTCAGCTTATAACCTAACTAAAGCTGGAGAAATGATGAATTCATATTTCATATTTCCCTTACCCGGTGCTCTTCCCAAGTCTCAAAGAAAATTTGCAGGCATTTTGCGACCCAGGAATAAAACTCATTTCACAAGGATTACCTAAACAGCAACTCAGAAAAGCATCTTTAGAGAAATCTGATCTTAACCCCCATGTCTTTGCTAAGCAATATTAAAATTAAATTAAAATGGAAAGATACTTAAATAAATCAATAGCTCAATGGTGCCATTCCTAGTCTAGTGTGGGAATTTGCTGTCTTACAAAATAATAATTGCTCTTCTACAAGATATTTTTGGCATTTATAAACAACATGCCTCGCACACCCTATACGTATACCTCAGTTAAAAACACTACTCAGTGAGGTTTTACAATGAAGAACGTTCCAGTCCACTCTTTACACCCTTTCTCTGCAGTGTCACCTCCTGCTCCCCCAGAGACAAAGGCAGAGCTACGGGGGCAGCCGATGCATCGGTGTCTGGGGTGGGGACGCGAGCTGTCTGCGTGACTGTCCCCAGTGGTCCCAGTGGAGATCTCTGCCTGGCTGCACCCAGCAAAGACCCAGGAGTCACAGCGACTTCCAAACAGTCTCCTCTGTGCTCTCAGTGAAAGCATACATCGAAAAAGACCCTTGGTTTCTATATGAAGTCTAAGCAGTAAAGGTGTGCTGTCTTAATTTTCAGTCTAACCCTCACTACATCCTCCACGGCGTCAGTATTAAAGGAGGAGCCAGGACTACCCTTTCCTGCTGGATAATAAGCTATGGAAGTTGCATGGGGTCGAGTCTCTAGGAAATCCCCTCTTTCTTTGAAAAAATGTCATTGGTAAGATAGGAGATTGGCACCACAATGAGCAAAATATAGTGCGGGCTGATACGCATTGTCAGGTAGAATTTGGTGTGAGACACTGACTTTTGTCTGAGTGGTGCCTCCTTTCCAAAGAAGATGGAAGATGCAAAACTGCAAGTTTCCAATCTCTGGTTAATGTGGTCTATACAACTGAATAATGTATAAGGAGATGTTCCTTTGATAATGTCACAATTATTCATCGTACAGCCATAAACTCAAATATTCACATTAACAGCTAGGTATTATTTTTCTTCTCTGAAATTAAGTGAGCGGCATCAGTGATCATAAATGAGAGCATTCATCAAAGGCGGAGCCATGGCAGAGGATTAGGCGAATGCTGATGAAGTGTCCAGATTCCCATAACTTGGGACGGAGCTGCATTCAACATTCCTTTATTATCCATCTGCCACATAACAAAAAGTCTCCTATATTTAATGCAGGTTTGCCCTAGGCCACATAATAGGATTAGGAATAATTTCTACAAATTTACAAAAACAAATCACATGGGAAGGCTTAGAATTTGCTAATAATTTCTCCATAGCCGGGAGATCAAAGGGATGTAAGAGTCCCTAGCCAGGCGGTGGTTTGACCCTGGCCAGGCTTTCTTAATGAAAGGGTCAATCTTCTCTGAGGTGACCATAGAGGAGCAAATAGTGTGACCAAAGGCAGATTCAGGCCCCCAAAACAAGGCAGAAAATAGTCCGAGAAGTACAACAGCAAGAAAACATTTACAGAATCACACTCCATTTTCTGGTAGAAAAATAACACTGCAGAACCTCCTTGAAAAGGCTGCAAGACAAAGGAAGAGCCGTGGGCTGGGATCCAACTCAGGAAGATCAAACCCCTCCCAGTGCCGTGAGGAAGAAAAGAAATTAGCCTGCTTGATTTTCCTTTAAAGCTTTTCCCCTTTCTCCTTTAGGGTCAGGTGAGGGCCACCACACAACCTTCGCCACTCACAGAGTCCCCGTGGGCTGTAGCCATCTGGCAGGCACCTATGCCTGCGCAGAGCCAGGCCACTGTGAGACAGGTAGGCATTGCTGGTGTGCCACTTCACAGACGGCAGCCGAGGATTCAGAATCATGAGTCCTCATGGGGAAATGAAGGTGAACAGAAGCATGCATGAAATAACGAGGGCAGCTAAGACGAGTGGGAGGTTCCTGCGCCATCCACATTCTTCCTTCCTAATCCAGATGAGTGAAAACCGTTAGTCCAAATCTGCTGTCAAGCCTGTTCTTCCTGTGGCTGTAACAAGGTAGCCTGGCTCAGACGCAGCAGCCGCTCCGCCTCCCCATTTCCTAGCAATGGCGTGGGATCCCACAGCTGGACTGCACGGCGTCTCCCAACACCTCCTCAGTGCAGTCCTGGGCTTTGCATCAAGTGGGGGGGGGTCTAGTACATGACGGGGGGGGTGGGGTGGGTGGGTCGCCTTTCTAGTCTTAGTGGAGGCTGAGAAGCTCCTTGTCAGAGGTGAGAGGATCTCTGTTCTAGAGCCTTGGTCCACACACAGGGAAACCCGAGCTGCCTGTGCAGACACTTGCATCACCTGTGGGTCTGTAAAGACTGGTTGAGATGGAGATGAAGGTCCTTCATGGAGAGCTCTTAAGAGAAGAACCATCTCAACAGAGGTGGCTGGGAAGATGGTCTCAGGGGACTTTGTGCTTCTGGAGTTCTACTTTGCTTTCCACTCCCGGCTCCTGGTCAGAAGCAGGCTTGTGACCGGTTGCCTTTTTTCCTGGGTGGACACCAGAAAGTGGCCGTGTCCTCTTGCCCCAGAGTGGAGGGAGCACAGGAGCACAGGCAGTTCCAAGACCTCGATGGGCTGCGTGAAGACAGATGCCGAGAGAAACTAATGAATCCCCAGTGTCCTTCCTGCCTGCCAGTTCCACACAGGGCTCGTTAGCTGGAGGGATGGCTGGTTCTTTTGTAGAAAGAGAAGATGTGTGAGAGAAAATACAGACTCCAAGAGTAGCTCCAGCCTTGACATAGAGCTCCGGACACCCCAGGGCCTCCGCTAGTCGACACGCAAATGAAACCCGAAGAAATCAACTTTACCTTCACTTTTGGTTTTCACTTCCATTAGCTAAGTGCTTTACATGTTTTGGATGCTATTGTAAATGCTTTAGTGTTAGTAGGGATTTGATTCTACATAATTCTCAGATGGGGGAATATATGTTAGTCATTCTGGTATTTATAGAAATTATATATAATCCATTTACAGTTACAGCAGCTAGCCTGCTAAACCAGGCTTTGAACTTAGGGATTATGTTAGATTGTCTCTCAGTTTGCTCCCTCCTTTCTGGTCAACCCTAGCTTAGAGCTAAAGACCCAAAGATGAGAGGATTATTGAGTTTTGGAGGAAGGTTAATTGTGTGGAGTTTGTCCATCTTTCCAATGACTGTATTGAGGCTCAGAGAGAAATGGACTTATTCTGCGTTGTACAGAGAGCCACAATTCCGATGAAAATCTGAGTGCCAGACTGCCTGCCTGCTCAGAGTCCTTCCTGGAACGCTCCCTGTCAGGAGGCCCACCCCTTCATATTCACTGCAGATACACTATTTCTTTCAACTTTTGTTATATATTCTACTTTTAAATTTCTCTACATAAGAGCTACATTTTGGGGGGCGGTGTGTGGAGATGACGAGAAAATAGTTTCTTCCCAGCCTTGGAACTCCTATCTACTAGGAAGAGAGGTAGAGAGAGCCTGGAAAAGCAGCAGAACAGCGCAGCCAGCACAGGTCTTCTTCATCTAGTGTGCAATGGTTGCTTGCTGGAGGGAAAAAATCTGCCTCAGTGACTGGGAACATTCCAGGGCTCTGAGGATGCTCCAGCTCAGCCTTGCACAAGGCGAAGGAGGGAGAAGCATCGTTGGTCACTTAGCAGGAGTCGGCTCACAGGCAGCCCTGGCTGTGTTGCCAGTGGCTGTGGCAGCTGTATCGGGTGTCACAGAGCGCCAGTGTTGGAGTTGGGACTTCAGGCGTGGTGTGTCAAGGCCAAATTAAGAAAACATTCAGAATAAACATCTGTGCTTCTCATGCTAGTGGAACAGAGTATTTAAAAGTCACACAGATCTGAGTTCCAATCACAGCTCTCCCAAGCCCTGGGACAGGTGGTTGAATAGTGAACTGGGGTGGTAGACCGTGAGTGGAGATACTGAGATCAGAGTGTGATGTCAGCAGCTGCGTTCAGGGGTGGCCGGGGGACCTGAGATGTAGAAGCCAAATTGATGTCATTGCACATCTAAGCATAGTGAGCTGGCTTATAGAATACAATAGAATACATTCGAATGCTGCTCAATTTGCTAAAGGGAAAGGACTCCTAGACCTTGTTGAAACACCTATCTCTGTCTCCTTTTCCTTTCTCCGGTTTTATTACTTCTCCCTTCAAGCAGTTTTTCAGCATTCTGAAGGGATTTGTGTGATATGTGAGGCACTTTTGGTTTGGGGAAATAGGATATTTCATGACAAGGATGAATCTATTTATTATGGTCTTGTTACCCATTCATGTTCCTGATTTCTAGCAAATTCTCAGCAGTAGAAATGGCAGCGATCATGCCTGTATGAAAGTTTTGGTGGAGCAGCTCATGGAGTGTCAGTGCATCATTTCAGGTAGAAGTCCTTATTTCATGGTTTGGAAAGACTTTCAGTAAGTTTTATCTCCATTGCAATAGTTTCCTAGAGACTTACGGTGCAAAAACTGTGCATCTTCATCTCCAACATTTGATTCTTCTGGAACCATTACAGAACTTGTGATCCCTGGGTCTAGCATTGGAAAACTTGTTTCTAGGAAAATATGACACAACTTGGTCCTGAAATATTCAAATGCAAAGAACCATCTAGAATCTTCTAGGGGATAAACAAAGAAAAAAGACAGATAAGTTTTTAAGGAAAGAGTTTGCTGTGCTAGGTTTTCTATCCAGTGTGAACCTAGTCTTTCCCTTTTGCATCTTCACAGAACCAGAAAATTAGTTAATGTTTCTGTTCGCCCAAGTACCAGATCGTTTGCTGTTTTTACGAGTGATGCTGGCGGGTAGAGATTCCCAGGCAAAGCGGGCGTGATACAGCAGCACGCTCTGTGTAGTTTCGTATGCCAGCAATGCTGCAGCAAATTATTATAAAAATAATTAGGACCCGAGTGCAATGTATTTTTATAATAGTAACTGAAGTAAATTATAAGATGGTGGTACGATTGATTTGTTTTTACCCAGGACTGCTTTCGTGGTTTAAGACTTTCTGATGTCTGAGTAATCTTCTTTGAACCATGGGCAGCATTCTCTTCTTTAGACCACACACTCTATGAAAATGCACTTGACTGTTGGTCCTGGGGTTTGAATTCAGGGTACTCTCACATGTGGGTCATGCCTCTGACACTTTTGCTTTAATTATTTTTTGCACTTACTGCCCAGGCTGTTAGTTTTTGCCAGGGTCATGATCCTCTACAGCTCCCAGGGAGTTGGGGTAACTGAAAGGAACGGCCATGCCCAGTCTGTTTGTTGAGGTCGGAATCTCACTAGCTCTTTACTTGTATTGGCCTTGAATCATGTTCCTCCCCATCTTAAGTAGCTGGGATTAAAGGCATGTACTACCACCCAGCCCTTACCCAGTTAGTGATTTTTAACTGAGTATAGCTGAGCATAAAAGCATTTGTATAGCTATTTTGGGGTGTGTGTGTGTGTGTGCATGTGCGTGCATGTACACACATGCACGCCAGTCCTGGGGCTTGAATTCAGGGTCTGGGCACTGCGCTCCCTGACCTTTTTTGCTCAAGGTTAGTGCTCTACTGCTTGAGCCACAGCTCCACTTCCAGCTTTTTGGTGGTTAATTGGATTAGGAATCTTACAGACTTTCCTGAGCAGGCTGGCTGGCTTCAAATGGCAACCCTCAGATCTTAGCCTCCTGAGTAGTGAGGACTATAGGTGTGAGCCACTGTACTGGTACCTGGCATGTGTAGGTAGCTATTTTAAATGTCAGGAGACTGGATTCATCCTGAAATTCTGGTTTGGTGAGATTTAGAAGGGCTCCACAGCTAGTATTTTTACGGCACTCCTCGGGTGAGTCTAATGTGTGCCTTGAGCTAAGAACCCTTGGGACGGATATAATTAAAGTAAGAAAAGTGGATTATTTTTCATTTAAGAAACCGCATGGTGTGCTAGACTTCACACAGTTCTGGCTGATGACAGGGCCTGTAAGAATGTACGTTTTGAATGAAGTAAGTGATTAGCAAATGTCTTTATTTGTGCCTATGTCTCATCTAAACTTTTTTCTTTTTGGAAACAAATTGTAGGCAAGGGTTAAAGATCAGGGGAAGTCAGGATTGCCTGTCTTCGTATGGCCTTTTAGGTTCAGAGCTCTCGCTTTTGTAAGGGAATGTGCGTGGCTGGCACACAGGCACTTTGGGTTTTGGGAAATGGGGTATTTCAGGATAAGGAAAATGAGGAGCTTTGGGCTCTCACAGGGTGGGGTGCAGAGAGCTACTCCAAGAAAGGTGGTACTGAGGGTATGGCTGGAGCTGAGCCTGATGTGTACAGTACATCTGCTCAGTCTCCACAAGGAGACTGCTTTCCCCAGGATTATGAACAAGCTGGGAGTCTGTGGCTTACATCTGTAATCCTCACTACAAATGAGGCTGAGGTATGAAGGTCTCGGTTCAAAGTTACCCCTGGCAGGAAAGTCCCTGAGACTCTTATCTCTAATTAATCACCATAAAGCCGGAAGTGGAGCTGTGGCTCGATGGTAGAGCAAAAGCCTTAAACAAAAAACTGAGGGACATGGCCCAGGCCCTGGGTTCAAGCGCCAGAACTGGCACACACACCAGAAAGGCCTAACGGCTAATCAACTTAATCACATAGCACCTTTGAGAACCTGGGATTCTTATACTGCTCCTCTCAGGAACCAATCTTCTGACTGGCAACAGTGATTTATACTGCTAATCCTAGATAGTTGGGATCCTGAGATTGGGAGAATCAGTTTGAGGCTGGCTGGGCCAGAAGAGTTTATAAGACTCCTTACATGGTATTTAGTTCCATGGTATGCACCTGCCACCCTAAGCTATGTGTGAGAATTGTGGTTTCAGGCTAGCCTGGGCAGTGAGGGAATCCATCACCACAGAGGCAAACTGCATGAGTTGTTGCTCACCCTTCCTCTCTGCAAAGACAGGAAGGCTACCGTAGGTTGATATTGGTCCAGGCATAAACCTAGGCAGGAGGCGAGAGCTAATTCCCAAAACAACCAATTCAGAATAATTGGTTAGGGGAAGAGCAAATAGAGGCTGAATGAGGGTGAGTACAGTCAAGAACTTTATATTCATGTACAGAAAGGGACAATGAAACCTACTGAAGTTGTTTTAAGTAAGGAAGAGGGAGAGGAGGAAAAGTGAAAATGGTGTGGGTTGGACGGGCACTTTGTATGCATGCACAATGAAATGTCACAGGGAAACGTTCTCACTGTTAAAAAGTGTGATTTTGGTACTCTGGGTATTGTATACACATTTATCTGAATTAGTGAGAGGAAGGGGAACAACAAAATGGTGAGACAAAGAACAAAGGGAGCACCAATGCAACAGTGATACTCACAAGACACTATGTTGGAAATGATCTGTACAACTTGGGGGGAGGCATTGGGAAGGGAAAGAGGGAGAGAAATGAGAGAGGGGATAACGAGTTCGACAAGAAATGTAGCCACTACCTTATATAACTTTAACCCCTCTGTACGTCACCTTGACAATAAAATTAATATTAAAAAATAAAAAATGTAAGAATAATGACTAGTGAAAAGCAAGGCTGGAAGCATGGCTTCGTGGTGGAGTGCGTGTCTAGCAAACACGCATCCCTGCGTTCAAACCCCATGACTGCCTAAAAAAGGAACCAACCATCTGGATCCACACCTGCTAATCCTTCAGAGGAGTGTGCATTATCACCTGTGAACTAAGAGTTTACATCTGTACCTTTGCCTATTCAATCCATAGGGGAGATGTGTGTCCCTACCTAGTATCTGTTTTATTGACAACACATCATTTGCCCAAGTTTCTCTTAAGAAGGACCTAACTGGAATCTCACATCAACCATCCCACCCCCCCCAACCAAATACTAAACTGAAATATTGCAATCTAATTGAAATTAGATTAAAACATTAAATGACATTTTGTGAACTCTTTAAAAGGGTCAGCGATGTGCTTGGGCCCCACAATATTAACCTTTGCTCACTTGGGAAAATGCAGACTCCAGTAGGGTCTCTGTGGCTGGGGTTGCACTTGCTAAAAGTTTAAAACAGTAATTTTTTTCTAAGAAAGGTCATCTTGAGCTAAAATGTCAAATAAATTATTTAGATTACTGAATTAGAAAAGCGAAGATCTGACAGGCTGAATTTTTTATGCACATTAGCCACAGCCAGGGTCTCTCTATGCTCTTTTTATTAGGTAAAGTGCACCCCTTTGCCTCTTATTAAAAATCTCTCTGTTTAGCCCAGTCTACTTCCTTTGATAGATGACCGCTGCTTTTCAGCATCCAGATGCAGGAGAGTGCTGCAGTCTCACGGCCAGTGTCCATTTCTCATCTTCTTAGTCTGGATTCCAGTGAGAGTGGACACGTGGGCCACAGGAGAGGAGAGCGAACATACACGCGCACCTCACACCAACAGTAACATTTCACACGAGTGTGCATCTTCTCACATGCGCACCTCACACCAACAGTAACATTTCACATGAGTGTGCATCTTCTCACATGCGCACCTCACACCCACAGTAACATTTCACATGAGTGTGCATCTTCTCACATGCGCATCTCACACCAACAGTAACATTTCACACGAGTGCGCATCTGCACACACACACACCTCACACCAACAGTAACATTTCACATGAGTGCGCACCTGCACACACGCACACCTCACACCAACAGTAACATTTCACATGAGTGTGCATCTGCACACTCACACCCTCACACCAACACTAACCATTTCACATGAGTGTTTTTCTGCACACATGCACACCCTCACACCAACACTAACCATTTCACATGCGTGTGCATCTGCACACACACACACTCACACCAACAATAACCATTTCACATGAGTGTTTTTCTGCACACACGCACACCCTCACACCAACACTAACCATTTCACATGAGTGTGCATCTGCACACACACCCTCACACCAACAGTAACCATTTCACATGAGTGTTTTTCTACACACACATGCACCCTCACACCAACAGTAACCATTTCACACAAGTCTGTATCTGCACACATGCGCACTCTCATACTAATAATAACCATTTCACATGAGCGTGCATCTGACCTGTAATAACCCATGTGAACAAACATACATGCTTTCTTTCCTTAGAGAGGTACCTTCAGACTTCACCAAAACAGAACCTCTTTATTGAATATAGTGTTTCCATAGGGAGTACATGGTATTACTAGATTGTTCTCATTTAGGAAATCATGCTAACAATGATCTGTCAGTATGGGACCTAAGGAATTTTCTTGGAGACAAGGTTATCTTGGGAGGAGCCTCTAGGTGCCACTGCCAGCTTGGGTATATGTTGATATTCTGGCTGGTGCTGAAGCGAACTGTAAGCCTGGCATGGAAACTTTCTTGTTTCAGGTAGGCGATGCTGCTGGCAGTCCCATCTTCCAAGTGAGAAGCTGGCTTACAGAGCTGTCAGGGAGGTAATAGTCTTCAGGTCTTATGTTTTCCAGTTCCTCCTTTCAAAGGATCCTCCTTCACCAGAATATCTATGTCAAAGCAAGAGGTTTTGTGGCTACATTTTATTTTATTTTAGCATTAGCATACATGAATTCCATGAGGGGGTTTCTGTGTGATAGTTTGGTCCATTCGTACTGTGTACTTTGAGCAAGTTAACACACTCCCTTGTTTCCATTCTCATGTCCCTTCCTCCCTTACTTTTCTCAGTACCTAGTGAGTTTCCTAATGCCATCATCACATTTATGAAATGTACTTTGAGCCTCTTCATCACGCAGTGTTGTTTCTTTTCCCTCTTCCCGTTCCCTCGGGTAGTCCCTGTTTTTCTTCATGCCTCAGTTATTGTCACTATCATCCCTTTAGGACTAGGTTCTACAAATGAGCAAGAGCATGTGGTAATTGGCTTTTTGAACTTGGCTTATCTCATTTAGCATGGGTTCATTTCTATCCATTTCCCTGCAAATGATATAACTTTATTTCTTTTTATGGCTGAGTGATATTCCATGGTATGTATGTATGTTTGCATAGGTATGTATAGCTCTCTCTCTATCCCTCTGATGAGGTCTTTTGAGTATCTGATACGCTGCAAAGATTTTTTTCTTTTCCTTTGTGACATTTGACTTTCCTCTGTGACATTCCTACATAAAGTTGATATTGATGATACTAGGAAGTACAAATGCACACACACACACACACACACACACACACAAAGTAAAGTTCCATCATTTCTTTCATTATTTAAAAACATACCCAGGAAGTTGTGGAGTTTACAGATGTCTAGTTTAAGAGAAAGAGTTGAAGAAGAAAAGGAGAGGGTTCTGGCATATCTATTTCTTTTATATCACTGTAAAAATAAAGACATTGCCTTACCCACAACCCATTAGATCTCTAAAACTTGGAATGCATGACTGTGGCTTTCAATTGATCTTTAATTTGAAAGCATCTAAGAAGTGGTCTAGAATTTCTGGGCCCTAAATATAAATTTCCAAATATCATCTGAATTTTTGGCATTGAAATTACACTAAATTTAAGAGCTTACAGAATTGGCTGATGCAATGCAAAGGACAGCTCAGACTTCCTTAAACTTAAATTCTTTGTAGGAGCAATACTCTTCCAGGGGTAACGTGTCCCAGACAACTTTCTTTAGTGATGAAAAGGCATCTTGAGCTAGGCATACTTTTCTTCGTGGTACGGGGGTTTGAAGTCAGGCCTTGTGCTTGCCAGGCAGGTGCTCTACTATTTTAGCCACACTTCCAGTATTTTTTCACTTTTTGTTATTTGTTATTTGTCTTAAACAGGTTTTGCTTTTTCTCAGGGCAATCTGGATGATAGTCCTCCTGTTTATGTGCCTGGATGTCTGGGATGAAAGGTGCATATCTGCTTTTACCTCTGGTTGATGTTGAAAATCTGTATGAGAGAAAGTAAATGAAGCTGACTTTTCAGGTTTGAAGGTGTGCCAGTAAGCCTGGTAACCAATGGCTGTTCTTGGCCATTGTGATGTTTTGCATACATTATCTAGTAAATCATCAAATTCATGTGGGGGAGGTCCCAAGCTATAGGACAGAAATGGGGTATTTTGTTTATATACAAGTCTAGGAAATGGAATGAAACTTTGATGGCTGAGAATTGACTATTCATCAAGCAGGAGGTATAAGGAAATGAGTAAGAATTGGTAATGGACAATCTAAGGCAGAGACTATCTGGTGGGATGTTCTAAATAACAAAGTTTAGTGTCCCCTGGGGAACCAAGAGTAAAGGATCTCAAGAGATCCAACTTTCTATCTCTTTCAACTGGTGCCAGATTAAGGTACTTCATCTCTCTGTGTAATGAAAGGCTTTGTTGCCATCCATGCAGGATATACTTAGATGCATGGAAGACTCCTCGTTTGGGCTATAATGGTCCGAGAATGTCTCGTTCACAAACTACTGGCCTTTCTGTTATTGGGGAAATGGCTCATGAGTCTTAGCTGTGAGTAATGGAAACACAACTCAGATGAACTTAAAACTAAGGATTTTATTAACTCACTATGAAAATAAAAGGAAGGAAGGATGAAAGAAAATAAAGATGGAAGGAAAGAAGAAAGACAGAGGAAAAAAGGAAAAGGAAAGAAAGAAAGGAGAAGAAAGAAAAAGATTTTTTTGTTAATTTTTCAAAAAAAAAAGATAAGCTGTGCTATAAACATGCTAACAAATTTCCACAACGCAAGTGCACAAGATGGCTCACAATGAGCATTTTGTCTGTTTTCTTCAACCACTGGGCAGCACCTACAGCCACGGAGTAGCAGCCCTTTCCTTGCAGCTTGGGTAGGGAGGGGTGCTGGGAAGACATCAGGTATATGGAAGAGGATGGGTAGAACGTGGTTCCTGGTGCGGGAATTCAGTTTCCAGTTGGTGGCGACAATGTCATAGGCTTCAGTCCCAATGCACTCTAGAGTGTGAAACTCGATTGATGTAAGCTTAATCAAGATGACTTATCAGATAAGATAAGCTCAGGCGTCTTTGGTTGTTCTTGTTTGAAATGGGGGTACTGGGAGAGAACAGGGAGCTAGTGTGTCTGTGGGCATGCGTGTGTGTACATTGCACATGTGCAGGCGTGTGCATGCATGTGTGGGAAATCTGTTCTGAGACATGCTACATTCTGAGTGGAGCCATGATTGATTGGATTAGGTCAACTTGGATTTGGAAGAACAGAAAAATATGTATCTGAGATGCTGTTGCAGGCCATTCACTGTTTGGTCTGATTATTGGTATGGGATTGGTGGTATACCAGGGAAAGGCCTTTTTTGTTCGCTATCAGAAGGCCTTAGATGCAGGCCTGGGAGAAAGCAGAGTGCCTGGATTCCCTCTATGTTGGCCCTCAGACGTCCCTTCCATCTCTGTCTGATTACCCTCCAGCTCATAGAGGCTTGCTTAGTATCTAACTCTTGTGCAGAGTGGGGAAAAGACCTGCATACAAGGAGTCTAAGGAACTAATGACATTTTTTCCTTTTTTGTTTTCATTGACAAAAATAGACTGAAGATGGGTTCTGTGTTGCTTACTTCTTCCCAACAAGCAAGAACAGTTAACTCCTGATGTGAAACTCAAATTCTTATATATTCAGTTGCTCCAAATGAAGCCCAAATAAGCATATTTAAGCTATTTTGAGCCTACCTGCTTTACATACACCACCAACGTACCCACAATATGTGCCAATCCAATCATAGCTAAGACAGGCTCTACCTGTGCAAAATATGGAACTCAGAGTTTATTGAAGTATGTGTCCAAAAGAATACTCACTGGAAAAGAGAATAAAGTAAGAATTCAAGAATAGAGACAGAGATGAGAATCAGGTACAAGCTAGAAGACTTGGGTAGCAGAGGGCTTGGAGAAAGAGCAGCAGTTAGGAACTGGCAAGCCAAGTCTGACTCCCAACCAAAAAAGTAAGAAATATACCCATGGAGCTAAATCTGTGAAGATCGACATGCATTTGGAATATTTCTGTATCACCAGAACTGATTCTAGACCAGGGGAGGTGGTTAAAGGATGTCGCTGAAAGAGACAACAGCCAGTTCACTGTCTCTGAAATCCTGTGACACTTCTCAGCCAGCCACACAGTGTTGTTTCCTATCTTAGCTCTTTCAGCATTGGCTTTCTATGCTCATAGTGTGAGCCACAGTGCACTAAGAACACAGTGGGCTGCACAAGGAGTGTTTTCTAGGATGATTGATGGATAGTGTCTCTTATTTACAGAGGTTGCCTGTCTATTCATTTTATGCTTGCAGATATTTTCCAAGTGAGTATCCAGTCTGTTTTGCATGCATCCATTTCATGCATATTTCCTTGGCTCCCCCATAATCTGAATGAATTTCTCATTTTCAGCTGCTTCTCAGAGTTGTGGTACACAACTGTAACTCCAGTACTCAGGAAGCTGAGGTAGGAGGATCATAAGTTCGAGACCAGCCTCAGCTTCACAGCAAGGCCTTGCCTCAAAAACAAGCAGCGAGGGTGCTCCAGTGGCGCAATCGATTAGCGCACGCACTTATATAAAAACAAGCAGCTATGCAAAGCACGAAAGGAAAGACCAGAAGAAACTGTGATAACTTCCACAAAGGAAAAGCATAGAAGCTGTGAGAAAAGGGAATAGAGGAGTAGGTGTGGACTAGGACAGTCAGGAAAGGCTTCTTGGGGATTTGATGTTTGAGCTCTGATCTGCGAGCGTTAGGAGTCTTGACCTTCCTCTCTACATCCATTCTGCCCTCTCCTTCCCATTCCTCTCCCCAGCTTTCCTAACATCAGCAGATGAACCAAGCTCCTTTTCCTCTTGGATCCTTTACTGTGCTTTTCTGTCTCATTGCAATTAAGTTTTCTAATCTTTTATTTCTTCCTCTCATTTCAAGTGATGTACTTTGAATGTTGTATCCATCAGTGTTCTTCAGAGAAATGGAACCAATCAGATGCTCTCCCTGCCGCAACAGATTTATTTGAAGGTATTGGCTCATTCCATGTGGAGGCTGGCAAGTTTGAAATCTGTAGAGCTGGCAGCCTGGAAATTCAGCAGGAGTTAGTCCTATCCAATTCCAATTGGATAGAATTTCTCTGAGACACCTCAGTTTTTACTCTAAGGCCTTCCAACTGGTTGGACTAGGACCATTCACACCATTGAGGTAATCTCCTTTACTTTAAAGCCTCCTGAAAGTCCGTGTTAACCTACCTACAAAATACCTTCACACCACCACTTGGATTTGGGTTTGACTACATGAAGGACTGGGTGTTGTAGTCTAGCAGAGCTAACCACCACGGGCGTGCATATGTATGTCCAAATAATTTACAGTAGTGGCAGTTTTGTAGCCATTGGTCACCTTGCCTACCGTCATGTTCACACCAGGTCTTTTTATCCACTCCCTTCTTGGAGGTCTTGTTCCTGTGTACTCACCGCATTTATCTATTTTGCAGTTAAGACTTCTCTTGATGTTGGGAATATTGTCCAGAGCACATAGTCTGCAATAGCTCCTGGCACTGGCATTTTCTTGTATGCAGACCGATAGCTGAGTTTGACTTCATTATTAATTCATTGACTTAATTCTCAATTCATCAACTATGGTTTTTAATACTGCTGATGTATAAATGCACTATTCTATATGTCCTAATGCATATATAAGGTTGAATAAGACATTTTTATATTCTTTTTATTCCCTATGTTACTATTTAGCTGACCACAGAAAAATACATCCACTACTTTTCTGCTCACTTTCAAAGCCTTTTAAATCTTCCTGTGCTTCATCCCCAGGGACTGGACTTTGCACGGGCTGAAAGCCATCAGTATTGTCTGTGGGCACGCGGATTCCATTAGAGATCTCGACATTCATAAGCAAGCCTTGGCTTTGATCCTTAGGAATTTTCAGTGCTAAACTTATCCATCAAAAGAACTCATTTATTTCTCCCTTTTTGTAACTTGTTAGTTTCATACTTATAAATAAATGTTCTTTCAAATCCTTTGTGATTTTTTTTAACAGTAAAGCTTTTACTGACATATAGCATACACTCAGAAAAATTACCAAATGAATTTTCACAAAGTGAAATCACCACCCAGTGCAAGAAATACTTAACTAGAGTTCTCTCAAATCCTGTACTGAGAGTAAACAGTCTTTCTGCTGTGATAATAGACTTTTACCCATCTATCGATTGAATGACACACTGCAGGTGCTGTTTTCGTTGGTTTCATCCTCGAGACTACTTCGAAGAGGTGTGATGTTGTTGTTACTCAGTGTTCCTCCCAGAAGCAAAGGCTGGGTGGTTCTCAGTGCCATGTAGTATTTCACACTTTCTTTGTTCATTCTACTGTTAAGCAGCACGTGGGGGCTATCCCCTTTGGGCGACTTAGTGCTGCTAAGGACATTTGGAAACATCTTTTGCTATATACCTGCATGCAAAAACCTAGCAGTGCAATTGTTAAGTCGTGTGTGTGTGTGTTTGGGTTTAGCAGATAGTGGTCTACATTTTCCCAATGTGATATACCAGTTTGTAAGTATTCTTGGTGATTTATAGTGTCACTAACATTTACCACCATCAGCGTTTACATTTGACATTCGAATGGAATCACCATTTCCCAATTGTTACTGTGTTGGATATTTCATTTCTTCTTTCTTTCTTTCTTTCTTTCTTTCTTTCTTTCTTTCTTTCTTTCTTTCTTTCTTTCTTTCTTTCTTTCTTCTTTCTTTCTTTCTTTCTTTCTTTCTCTCTTTCCTTCTCTCTTTCTTTCTCATTGCTGATACTAGAGTTGCAGCTCAGGGCCTTGTACTTTCAACTTTCTCTGCTTGTGGTGCCTGGCTGACACTCTACCATTTGAGCCACGTTTCCACTTCTGAGTAATTGGAGATGAGTCTGGATTTGTCTGCCTGGGTTGGCTTTCAACCATACTCTTCAGATCTCAGCTTCCTGAGTAGCTAGAATTACAGGTATGAGACACCAGTGCCAGCCTTTTTGAAAAATAATCTTAGCTTTTACTTCGTAAACACTTAAGAAGATGAATTCTAGGGTTAGAGCAGGTACTGTTTTTTGGCCAAATTGAACATTAGTACAGGAGTTTTGTGTCTTGATATCGGGAATTTTTGACTGCACAAACATTTCCTTTAAAAGACTGTTTTGGGAGGTCAAGTCTCCTGTAGAGCAGTCTTAAGCCGAGATGCAGAGCCTGGCAGTAGACACGGGAAATATTTTCTGGTTGAGGCACCTGTGAGGCTCTGCTCTGGTGATCACAGTGTTGTCATGGTTAAAAGGGAGAGGACAGACCCTGCTGCCTACTCGTGGGACTTGTGTCAAGACTGAGAGAGATTCCGGACACAAATGTAACAGTCTACAGATGGATAGGCCACATGGTCTCTTCAGCTCAGCTCTGAGCCCGGGATGAGAACTCGTTTACCTTCCTTTACCGCACTAGAGACTATGGATTCTTTCAGTGCAAAAGGCAACCCAAAATCTCTCTACCCAAATTGCACAGTGAATTCCAAACATACACAGCTTTCTTCTGCCTCTTCTGCTGTCCTGTTTCTTGCTACTCCCCCCTTACCACAATGGACAGTCCCTGATTGTAATTATTTTAGCCCTCCTTAATCTCATTTTAAGTCTACCTGCGTCTCTTTCCCTTCTATTTAAATGAAAGGGGTTAAACTTCCCAAGTGTCTTTGCAACCCAGTTAAGATACTGTCCCCGGCTCTCGGTGAATAGCATTCAAGTGTGTTTGCATGGTGGAATTTTTCTCTACCCTTTCCCCACCTGAAAGTTCACGCACAGAACAGGGAGCTCCCCTTGGTATTCCTAGCACCAACTCCTGTTTTCTTTTCCTTCTTGTCTAAGCATGACTTTACTTACACAAAGCTAGCTTTTTTTCTCCTGCTCCCTAGATGACTTTGGCCTGTTTTCAACTCTCATTCTTTCTGTGGCATCGGGAGTAGTTAGTCATTTGTACATCAGTGAGAAGAGGGATTTAGTGAACAGGACGACCGTAGACTTTCCTCTTTGGTCCTTCCTTCCTTGACAAAGTAAATCCCACTGAAAAACAGCATTAATAGAGCATGACGGTTTGAAGAATAGAGCCCTAACTGTTGACATTTCTGTTGTCAAGCTAGGTATTATGCTCTGATAAAGGAAAGACACATTAAAAAAAAAGACAATCTCTGTGGCATTAGGTTTATTAGTGCAATATCATTGTCATTGTCCTCGACTCCCCAATACACTTAAGGGCCTATCAATATTTCCATTAAAAAATCCCATTTGCTGTCATTTAAAAGTAGCCTGGCTCTGCCAGGTCATTTAAACTGAAATTATAGATCAATTATTTTTAGGTTTATTATTGAACGTCAAGGGTGGTTAAATTCCCTGAATTGGTAGGGGTTGAATGGTCTCTGTTCTGGAAGACAGTGGTCAGTATAAATGCTGGATAGCATGCAGGTTCTAGGGAGAGGATGAGACATGAATTACTGTTAGTTATCCATGTGTATCAATGGAAGGCTAGATTGACTTCTTCAAGATTGGTATCAGAAATGACCCAAAATAACCTTAGTTCCTCATTCAAAAGATACCAGCATAATGACTGGCTAGATATGGTAGCAAGGGGTCAGCATCTCCTAGCCTCAGGAAAGATGTGTGAACAGTATGCTGGGTTGGAGGTAAGGAGCACAATGACCCAATGCATTAGGCCCATGCTGTGTTACAGGAAGTCAGGATTCAGAGGTTGAAAACTTTGCAAGAATAGAGCTTATGCAGTTTTCCAAGATTCAGGGTTTTAGACTATCCTGCCCTTTGTGTTCTTGTACCCTGTCCACTGGTCAGTAGGATCTGTCACCTGGATGGGGGCTTTGCTTCTGATTGGTAATTTCAGAGGCTGACCATGTGGATAGGTGTGTGTGTGTGTGTGTGTGGGTTCCCCATTTCTGGCTGAAACTTCTGGTCAATTGTAGATTATATCTTATCTTTTGAAAGATTCCAGGATTGGATCTAGATAAAGTTGACCAAGGTTATCTCTTATCTTCTTTCATTAACATTTTATGTATTCCCACCAGCAATGTATGTAGATGTCCCCTTTTCCACATCTAACCTAACATAGATGATTTTGCTTTCTTCTGTTTCTACCAGTCTGGTTCTTTTATGGTGGTGTCTCTAGTTAAAATAGTAACTTCACTATTAGGTAAATTACAGCATCTTTTCAGCATATCTTGTAGGTCATTTGGATGGTTGCACTGGGAACTGTATGTTCACATACTTCATCTCACCTTTTCCTTGATGGGATAATTTGTCTTTTAGTTTGTTTGTACTTTGACTTCGAAATGAAAAATGGATGATGCTGTTGGAATACGTGTTAATTAAGCACAGATAGGATTGCGTCGGTCAGTCATGCCACACATTTGAGGGACAAATTTTGAGAAACTTATTCTGGATACCTTTGTAGATGTTCTCCTCACACGTTTTCAGAAGGAGGAATTCTCAGCATCGAGCTAGGCCTCGTCTTCCCAGGAGAGGTGCTCGCAGCAGCATCTCCCCAGCAGGTTTTAGTGGGTGCTTGTTGTAGGCAGATGCTCAGTGGAGCCGACACATCTGACAGCCGTGCAGTATGTGTTCAAGTCACAGGAGGCCAGTGCAATGAAGGTCAACTTGGTATTTTTCTTTCTTCATTTAGAAGTCTATGTTTGCTCATTGAGGAGTCTTTTCCTGCTAAATTCAATGTTTTACCTTTGTTCTACTGAAATGTTTTGTTATCTTTGTTTCTCCTTTTCTCTTAGATGGTTTGAAGCATGCTGGATTCCTGTCCTTCCCAGGGGTTTACAGGGTCCTTGAATAACTACTACCACCACAAAAGCAGGAAGAGGCATCTGTGTGCTGGCAGCCTGCTTGCACTGGATGTAGGTAGTCTTCCCTCATCTTCTGGTATGTGGGTCCTAGGGAGGCCAGCTAGATTGCCCACAGTTACACAGAGGCGTTAAGTGCTTGGGTGGTCCTTATCTGTGTCTTTTTTTTGTGGCACTGAGGTCCTTCTCTCGTTTCCTTCCTCTTTCCCTTTCTTCTTTCTTTCCTTCCTCAGTTTCCATCATCTTCCTACCACAGCCTCTTTAGTGATGAGACTATAGGTGTGTGCCAGCATGGCCTGGCTAAAATTCATGGAGTATAGCAAAAGTGTACAAGACCTTGCTTGTACTGGCTCTCTAACCCTCATCCTTTCACCCAAACCTGTACAGAGATACCTGCAGAATCTCTGAGACTTGGCTCTTACAACTTTAGTTAAGCATCTTCCTTACAGACTCCTCTTTTCTAGAATGTGCTGAGGTGCCTTGTTCATGCTTCCTTCTGCAAGATTCAGCTCTCCCAGCTGCTCCCTACTCCAGTTCTTCTTTCTGGGTATCCACTGTACCTTGTGCACACCTCAGTGAAGTACCACCGTACCCCAGGCAGTGATTTCAAACACTTCGTGTATTGTGTGAGTTGGCGTGCAGTGAATTTGGAACCCCCGGCTTGTTGTATTTAGACTTTGTTAGTCTGTGTGTGCTGCAGTTTGGAAGGAAGTGGTTGGCGCTGGCACCCATTATTCTTCTATCACCACATGGCACTCATTTTCTAGAGTCTTGGATTCCCACTGTGTTTGTGTTTATCCTGTTGCAAGATTCTTGCATGGGGTATCTTGGCTTTGTGTGCAGAGTTGAGAAAGAACTCTTCTACTATGGGGGAGCAGAGTGGATAAGAGATTATTTGTCCAAATAATCTTGAATGAATAAGTGGATGGGCCATATGTGAGTGAGAGTAAGAAGGAATGATATTTGGGAACATTGGCTCTGGACATTAATTTTTAAAATTCTGTAGTGCACATCAAATACACAACAACTTAAAAGGTAGTCGTTGAAATGCTGCAAGAAATTTCTAACAGTGAACACAAGAGTTTCTCAGAGGGCCTGAGGAGGAGAGTTAGGAGTTCAAATCTTTCCCAGCAATGCTATTTCTTTGAAGATTTTTTGCTGTTGGTTTTGTACTTTTAGTAGATTGTCATTTATGAAAGTGAAATTATTTTTCAAAGGATTATTTAAAAAATACAACATGTTTTCTTATTCTTTTATGTAATGCTGATTTAGGAAGTTTCCCCCTCTCCCAAACCCATTGAAATCATTCAACAGGACCTTAGCCTCAAAGTTCCCAGTGTAGCAAAGGTGTTTGAAAGGCACAAGAAATAGTACTATTTTGTTCTCCAGAAGAGTCATCGAAGGTAATTAAACTCATGGATTTCTAGGGTTTTTTTTTGTTTTTTGTTTTTTTAAAGAATAAAGGTGCACCTAACCCTCAAATCTGTTCTATTTCACCATCTCTGCAATGGTCCATTCTTTTTTTTATTTCCCGCCCCACCCCCCCAGTGGTCCATTCTTTTTTTTTTTTTTGCCTGTCATGGGGCCTGAACTCTGGGTCTGGGCGCTGTCCCTCAGCTCTTCAGCTCAAGGCTAGTGCTCTACCACTGGAGCCACAGCGCCACTTCCGGCTTTTTCTGTTTATGTGGTGCTGAGGAATCAAACCCAGGGCCTCATGCATGCAAGGCATGCACTCTACCGCTGAGCTACCTTCCCAGCCCAGTGGTCCATTCTTGATGTGAGTATTTTCAGGGCTTCTTTTCTTTTCTTTGCCTGGTTGGAAATAAATTCTCCATTCAAAATGCTGCACCCCCTTACTAAGTTAGCGCCTGAACCCCCCTGAGCTGTATAAAGAAAGATTTGAAAACATGATAATTGTTTTGATACTGAGACATCCCAGTGGTCTGCCTCAGTGGTTAGTGTTACTATGGAAGAAGGGAGTGGTGGAGGAAGGCTTCTGGAAAACCCAGAGTGGCACGAGACACTTCTCTTTAGTGTGCATGAGGAGAGCTTTCAGGATGGGTCACAGAATTCTAAACACAAGTCTTCTCTCCCAAAGTCCAGCCAGCCACATAATCCTTTGTGAGAGTCTCCTTGACATATCAATTGAATGACATATTTGAATTCCACATAATTCTTTTTCTAAAGCCTAATTAAAATCAATTCCCTGGCATTTTGCTGCTGTTAGAAAAGATGATGCTGTTAGAGGTTTTAGTCATTAGCAATATGTTCACTGGATTAAAAACAAATTTCTGTATAATATTGTCATGATTAGTGAATCTATGATAATCTAAGCAATTATTAAGTAACAATGCCTACCCTGACTTGGTGTCTTGATTGTTTGTTGATGACATGTGAAGATGGAGATGTCAGAAGGCAATACTGTATTGTTTAACTGTGCTAATTTATTTTATTTATGTAAATTTCCTGCTTCCCAGCATTTCACAAACTTGAATACCGCTTAATTGTCTAACCAGTGAAGACAGAAAATTGAGAATAAAAGTAAATGACATTATAAACACATGAAAGGTTTTCTTGAAAACCTCACCTCCTAAGTTTTGTGAGGCTCTTATAATTTTAATTAGACTTATTTTGATTTCTAAAATGAGAATAATTGTTAACTGTTCCTAAAAGGAACATTAGGTGGGTTTGGGGGTTAGTGATTGTTCATAGTGAAAGCAACTTTTAAGATGCTAAATGTGAGTCAAGCTAACAGAAAAAAAATTGATCCATGAGATTCAAAACTTTTCACTCTGGAATACAGAAAATGTCTCTGGAAAGGTCGAGGCAGGATGTCAAGATTTAAGCTAAGCAAGCGGGCGTTTGACACTGCAGAGAGAGACTGGGGTACCATACCAAGTGGAGGTCAGGCCATGAGGGCCTGGCACACACACACTTGGGAAGGACAGAAGTGGCTTGTCAGACTTACCCTGATTACGGTTCCCACCCACTTGGGGCTGGCAGTGAAGATTCCCACCAGGAATCCCCCTGGAAGAATCTTGCTGGAGGTGTCTTCCCAGTCCACAAAGCTAAGGACCAGGGAGGACAGGATTCTCAATTTCTCCCTGAAGTCGATTAATTCATTTTTATTCTTCTTTTAGTTATTTTATTTTTTAAAATATATTTTATTGTTATTGTAGCAGTCACATACAGAGGGGTTACAGTTACACAAGTCAGGTAACGAATACTTTATTTATTTATTTTTTGAACCGGTAAATTCTTGTAGCTTTGTTTCAAAATGTTTTCAGACCTGAGAAGGTTAATTTCTTCTTACCTAATTTGTTTTGGTTTCCTTCATTCACATGTGGTTACTTTGCTGTTTGCTGGTTTTTACTCCTTTTGATCTACTGCCTCTGACCAGGCTAAGGACTATTTATAAATGAGCTGTGTAGGTTATAAAGGCTTTAGAGAAAGACATCATCCATTCACTCCTTTCCTTCTCTAATTATCTTTTTTTTTTCTCTGTCAGTCATGGGATGTGAACTCAGGACCTGGGAGCTTTTCTGCTCAAGGCTAATCCTCTGTTGCTTTGAGACACAGTGCTACTTCTGGTTTTCTAGTGGTTAATTAGAGAAGAGTCTTACAGATTTTTCTCCCAGGGGCTGTCTTCGACCTGTGATCCTCCGATCTCAGCCTCCTGAGTAGCTTGGATTACAGGCGTGAGCCACCGGCGCCCAGCTCTAATGTCTTCATTGATGAACTCATATTATCTTCAAGGAGTCTGGCTGTGGACTAGCGGGAATACAAGAAGCAGTGCTGTTTTGGAGGACTGGGTTGGGTAGATGTGACACACAGAAGAAGGTGCTTCCTCAGCCTACCAGGTGTCCAGGGAGCAGTCCTCGGGCTGGCTGCCTTCCCTGTTTGTTCTGTGGGGGTCGTTTCTGTCTCGTTTCCATGAGAGATTTAAAAGTAACAATAGCCTCCTCTTCCACTTTGCCTCCTCCTCACCTCCCACACCATTATTCTCATTCTGCTGCGTCAGACACCTTCACATGAAACGTGGAATAAGGTCACAATCACTTGTGACACTTTGTTTTGAATGAAATACGTACGTCTCTGGATGTGAGTAGAAGAGGTGCGCAGTTGTGAAGGTAGACAAAGATTGAGTTATACTAACCCAGTGGTTATGAGTGCCACACTTGTCCAAAGATGCGTGGGATGATGTATTTTTAACAAATTCAATATAGTAAAAGTTCTCATTCTCCCCCTGGTTGTCTGGCTCGAGGATGCACATAGAGTTTCACACAGCAGTGATTTTCCATGAGCCAGGATGAACACTTGGTCCATGTCTGCCTCTGCAGGAGCTGTAAAAGTTAAATTAGGTTATAATTACAGACTATTGAACATGCTTTAAAAACCTACATAAAATATCTTTACTAGTCTAAGGATAGGAGCATATATAATTCTGACACTGTGTCTTTCTCTAGGCCACGGGACAGCAAATGACAGCTCACTGGCTACATACTTCCTACTGCAGGGTTCTGTATGGCCTGGAAACTCAGAAGGATATTCAACTATTTTTAAGTGGTTCATAAAAGCCCCCAAAATAATATGTAATAACTTGTGAAATATGGAAATCGTAGTAAATTTCAGATTGCAGTGTTTATGAAGTTTTACTGATTCCCAGGCGTATAGCTTGTATAGCAGGTGCGGTCACATTCGTGCTGTGATGGCAGAGAAGAAAGCAGGAGCCACAGAGGCCTGGAATGCTGACACCCTGCCACTGTGCAGACCTCTTTGCCCACCTCTGGTCTAGGCAGGGCAGAGGCTCTTGGGTGAGGGTGAGTGGCAGTGCTCAGGAAATCTGCCCATGAGGTGTTTGAGCTCTGCTGTCGAGAACAGCTGTTCTTCAGATCCTCCATATCAAAGCGGGAGAAAGGGGAGGTAGCTGAAAAATTGTCAAGTGGCAGCCTGTGTCCAGGCAGTGTGGAAGCAGAAGAAAAGGAGTCATTCTGGAATACGTCATATTAATCCTTGCTGTGGCCCTCCCTGCCCATGTGTGAGAAAACCTGATCACCTGCGTATTTGCTTGGAAGGGCTTTTCCATGTCTCTCTTGATGTTCTTGAGACTTACATGCCTGAGAAAATACCAGATCAACATCCATTTTGTTGTTCCTGTCTTTGTAATGGCCTCTGGCTATAGCCCTCCAGTGTCAGGCAAAGGACTTGGCTTCCAGACCCAGGCAGAGACAGACTCTGCCTCCCAGAAGAAATGGCCTACTGTAAGAGAAGCTCTAGTCAGAGCCTACTACCCCGGGTGCTGGCTGTTGTCTGAGTGGCACTTCCCACCCACCCATCATTATTGAAACACACTTGGCTGCTAATTTCCTGGAAGATTCAAATGCTCCTGCTTCAAGGTCATCTCAAAGGAGAGTTTAAAGAGCATTCTCCCCCCTCCCTTCCCTTGTAAAATATGTATATTTACAAGAGCATGCATAAACGGTCACCAGGGAAGATAAGCTATCAGAGAGTTGGGAGATGTCTTTCCTCATACAGTTCACACATCACTGAAGCAGATAAAATTGGTTTTGTACCTAGCCTCCGAATATACTGTTAAGGACTCTGTCCTGAAAATTGATCTATACCACTGTGATAAAATTCAGAGCATCTCTTTCATAAATATCTCACGGTGGCGTCAGCGGTGGCTGCCCCTGCCTGGCTCCCAGGTACAGCGCTCTGGCAGACACAGGGTGGCCGGAGGCCCCACGCCTGCCTCCCTCGATGCCGAAGCTTGCGATGCCGAAGCTTAATTAAAGCATTAAGTTGAGTGGTGCATGATGTAAGCCTCAGTTTACAGTTATTAAAGTCAGTTGCCTGACTGCCTGTGGAACGCTAGATTAAATCTCGGCTTAATCTTAATAATAATAACAATGGCCTCTGAGATCCACAGCTTGTCATTTTCCAAACACTATGTCTCTTCTTATGCTGCTTTCGATGGCCCTGAGCACTACTGTCAGGCTCCGTAACTCGCTAGAAGCTCGCCAGACTGCAAGCTTTCATTGTTCTGTCTTACAGTCCTAGTGGTACTTGGAAAGTCAAGGTACACCGCATCGCAAGTTTTATATAAAGACCTTGCTTGCAAGCCATGGGCACCACATGGAACATCTGTGAAAAGACAGAAGTGACATAGTTGGTAAGAATTAAGCTTTCTCCAGCTGGCCGCCAGATACGTCTTGGTTGGACAGATAGGTTCCAGGGCAAGGAAGAGAAACAGGTGAACTGCTCTTTAAGGGGTAGTATATCAGGATTGAAGCAGAAGCCTGGCATACAGTAGATATTTGGTAAATATTTATCAAATAATAGAGTATTTGCTGTACCCTTCAGGAAAGACAAGGAACTCAGCCTTAGCTGAATGCTTACTTATGGAATAACTAGGTTTTTCCTCTCGAAGGTAGAGAAATCACCTACTTTTAAAGACTTCTAGATAGGCTAGGTTGGATAATTATTGTCAAAGTACATTTCAATCTTACATAAAGTATGTGTTGTCTTAATGTTATTCTTTAAGAAAATAGCTACCTATGCAGTGATGTTTCAGACAAGTTTTTTTTTTTAAGGGTCAAAGATGCTAAAAGACAAAAGATAACCTAATAGCAACTTAAAATTGGATATTTAAATTAAAAATAGTACGCTAATGACATAATAGTTTTTTTTGGGGGGGGTCAGTTGTGGGGCTTGAACTCTGGGCCTGGAGGCTGTCCCTCAGCTCTTCAGCTCAAGGTAAGTGCTCTACCACTTGAGCCACAGCGCCACTTCTGGTTTTCTGGTGGTTTATTGGAGATAGGAATCTCACGATCTTTCCTGCCTGGGTGGGCTTTGAATCGTGATCTTCAAATCTGAGCCTCCTGAGTAGCTAGGATTATATGCGTGAGTCACCAGCACCTGGCTTGACATAATACTTTTGTTAACATGAATTCCAGAGATTGGGAATCATGAGATCTAAAACCTAGTACTGGCTTTGATAGTACTCGAGTAGGTGATTGTTGGCCATCTTTTCCCCAGACCGTGGAGACTGGGCTGAGTGATTTCAGGCTCTTCCACACCTGTGATTCAGCGATGCTGCTCTGAGCAGAGTCAGAGCATACCAAGTTTCCTATACTTCAATCCATATGCACGTGTTTTGTACAGCTCCAAATTGTAGCATGTTCCCTGTAAACTCTTACCTATCCTCTTCCAGGGCCTGAGAGCCCTGAGTGAGAGTGGGAAAAGAAGGGTATTGGCCATGTGAAAAGCACGTTCATTTTAGTACTTTTAGTCATGTTGCTGGGCTTTGGATGGCTGGTTGCATTTTGCAGGATTGAATTGCTCTACACATGGGAAATTTTTCTGAGAGTTTTCTAGGCAGCTTTCCTGAGTGTTTTCTTCCTCTTGGTAGGTGAGTTGCATGGACATTGAAGGGCTGGGTAGGTGGGGGGATTTGGCCAGTAAATTGTCTTTCAGTGCTTTGTTCTTGGTTCAGCCATGGACAGAAAGCTCTCTGGTGGTCATAGCTTGTGGACATCACCTATGCTTTGGTGACGGGTGGTTCATGAAGAGTTAATGGAGCCTGACCTAGGCCAAGGCCAGTGACCTAAGCATTTTCTGGATGGAATGAACGTCTTTAACTTTGGAGAGACATCAGTGAACCATAACTGCTTCCTCTTACCTCTTCCAGAGAGACCTATTTGTAAAGCTTGATTTAAGTTCCTTATGTTATCTATTCATGTAATAGGAAGAGAAGGCTTGCATCTATGCAGGGGAAGGTAAAGGACTAATGAGTTGTTGCACAGATGTAGAATAATGCAATTACCTCAAAGATAATTATACTGTTAAAAACTCCCCTGATGAGGGCTTTCCTCTTCCTCCTACCACTATTATTTACACAGAGTGGTTTGGAGATGACATATGTCCATCTTTTTTCCATCACTGTGTTGTTTATTGAGCCTCCTCCATAGCAATTGAGTCCTTCAGCTTTCTTTTGAAGGGGGTTAAAAGTGAAATAAACAATTATACTCCAGTGGGTGGGGGGAGGAAACCCTGAAATCTGCTTTCTCTAGAATTCACTTATGCTAACTCTAAGCCTGTGGTCTTATTTAATATCAGCTGGTAATAAAGAGCCCTTCAGCTAAATATGGTTGTATTCCTCTATTAACTGCAGCTCTTGAAGCCGTCATCCAGGGAAGGGGAGCGGGAGCCCTTCAATGTCCAGGCGTTTAGTGCCACTCTAGCATCAATCAAGATGCACGTCCCTAAGTGCCTGCTTTCATTTACATGAAATATTCATACAGCATTCCGTTTTGCTTTTCTCTCTCCTAATCATCACTTTTCGGAAGAAGCCACAATCATCTCAGTTAGGGGAGGGTGTTACGGGATGTGCTGTACCTTTCAAAGTCGGGCTTCCTGCGGATAGCTAGTTCCGTAATGAGGCAGCAGACTGCAGAGACCACCAAAGGTCTCCCTCACAGAGGCTGGCCTTGTTACGCACGGTTCCTCTCCAAGTACACAACTTAGTGCAAATGAAAGTAATTAATTAACCATAACAAACCTGTCAAAAACGAGTTAGGATTTTGACAGAAAAAAATTTAACATTTGCTTTACTTAAGTGGAAAACAAAAATTGTCCAGCTCAAAATTCAGAAGCCATTCTATTTGCATAAGTTTTCTCATTGCTTTTCTTTAATTACAAGATAAGTGGTACTTAAATTAATTTTCAATTAATTCAGTTAATTATATATGGTTTTTAGAGTTGATACAAAAACGCTAGAGTAAGAAAATTTTACCTTATATAAATAATTTAGAGAAGTTGGTAGAGCATACTTTTGGTCATTTAGGTTGTAATTAGTAATACATGGTTACTGGAGATTTCTTTTCCTCCCTCCCCCTCCTTTTCCCTATTCTTTGTTCTTTTCTCCTTCAAAAATAGCAATTTAGTTACGTTTTGGACTTTTCCTTTAAATATTCAGCTAGGCCCCAGAAATAGCATTTGTGTGATACAATCTCCATGATATACTTGTTTGCTTATATTATGTATAAAAAACTCTTACCATATGCATTTTTGTTGCTGTGTTCAGGAAAGTATTAATGTTTTGTGCAAGAATTTTGAGCCAGTATATTTCAAAAGATTTTTCCATTTTTAAAAAAATTCTCTACAAGGAGATGTAGGAGTTGGTCTTTGCTTGTGGAAATACCTTTTGCAAATGAATTTTTACATTAAAGGAGAAATGTCAGGTTAATTGTTAAAGTCTAATGACAGTCGGAATAAACCTGCAGATAGCAGTTCATAATTGGCACACACCAGATGAAGCATTACTATTTAAAGTTAGAAATGTTAATGGCCCTGACACAGTTTTTTCTTCATCTCTGTTTAACCCCTCCTCATCCTACATCAACTGAAATGGTAATCTGAGTAGCTAGCGAGGAGGTGGCTTTACATTTACATAGTTTGCTGCTTTAGAACAAAAATACCAAAATTGTAAATGATCACCCAGAAATGAATCATAAATGACAAATTGGTTAAGTATTGGAAAAATTCAAGATCTAGTACTATTTTGATGCATTTAACCCACAATTTTAAGCATTTATCTTTATATGTTTGTTTTTGACCCATTTCAGATTGGAATCATCTTTTAAGTTATATTTCCTTAAATAACACAAAATACCTTAAAGATTATATGTTGAGGAAAAAATTCTAAATTCCAGTTACTTGTGCTTTTACAGATTGAAGTGGGGATAATATAAAGCAATTGGAGACAATTCAGGTCAATGATCGTCAGTTACCTCAAATAAACAATCATACTTTGCTATACAGAAAGCCAAATTGTGATTTTTCTGAAGTGAAAAGATGCTATCTATGAAAATTTTGGAAAATGATATATGCTTTTATTTTTGTTGTTGAAGTCCTAGGAACTTTGTTCCTACTGAAAACAAAGCAAAAGCATTTTTTTGGTGTATAATGGCACAACAGTTTTTAATACAACTACCAATCTTCACAAAATAACTTTAATACTTTGTGCCTAGGATAGCAGCATGTTGCACTGTTCCATTCCTATACATACATGAGCATTTTACCTAAGTACGATGTTAAAAGCAGAGTAACATAAGCAATTGCCTATACAAGCTAAATAGATGTATGTTATTTTTCTTGAATCATAGCAAAAGCATTTTTATACATTTTCAGAGTCGCTCTTTGTTATATGACCAACATTTATAAATGCACAAATGGGGTGAAAAATTGAGCAAGTGGTTATCAGGAGCTGTGTGGTGACTATAGCTCTAAATGCCATTTTGTGCATGGCTAGTCTTTCCCCCTTTTTGTTATTTAAAGATATTAACAACTTGAAGACTTTTAATCTTTTTTTTTGCTTTAAAAGTACTTTTCTAGGGGGAAAAACCCAAAGAGTAATAGTTACTATTTCACATTACATCAAAAGTTGCCAGTGAATTGAGCACAAAGCGTAATTTGGTTTTAAAGCCACTGGGGGTTTGGAATTATCAAGAAAAAACTGTGGGTTTGAGATCCAAGGAGCTATACGTTCCAATAACGATGCAAGAACTAGCACTTTCACAACCACAGCCACGCCCGTCTTGAATACTTTTAGAACAGTAAAATTGCAGAATTTTGCAAGACTGAGTCATAAGCTGCACATTGCATTATCCCCCTTCCCACAGGTGAATTTTAGAGTTGATTTGCTTCTACTTTGTGGTTTGATATTGGGAACATATTTAAAGATTTCAAATAACTACATAAAATGGATTATTCTCCCTTCCCCGAGACCTGTACAAAATGTGTTTTGCTCAGATTTCAGGATAGCTGAACCCTGATGAAATTTGAGGGGCTCAAGTCAAGTGAAACCCATCATACCTGTGGAACACCTTTAATCCCTGCAAATAGTAGGAATTATACACAGCATTAGCTGTTGGTCTGACGATAATGGCTTTGATTGTGACTCTCTGGGAAGACATAAAAGAAGGGGTTCTGCCTTGTTCTGTTTCCTGTAGGACTCCTCAGTACTCTTAGCTCGGAAGTTAGGGTGGATTTTACGGAAGTAAGTTTTCATGGAAGAGATGTATTGTAATAGTAAATTTTGCTACAGTAAAATAAATAAATGGCAAATGGTGAGCATGAAATGTTTTCAGATAAGCTTTCTGATTGTTATTTATTTAAAAACTATTCAGTTTGGAGGAGGCTACAATGCTTGATAAGAAATGTACTCATTATCTTGCCCATGTAATTGTAACCCCTCTGTACAGTATTTTCACACAAAAAAAGAAGAATTTAATAAAAAAAACCTATTCAGTTTCTTTGCTTGGGCTGAGACATATTCTTAGGGTAAATAGTAACCATGGATAAAAGAAATGGCTTTCTGGACAGAGACATGCATGAAAATATACTACTATTTCAAATTGACATTATCCTAGCTACATACCTTAGGAAGCCATAGTGATTTTAGTTTCTTGTAGTTGTTTATGGCAGTTTTTTCCTCATCCCTCCAAAATTCTTTTTATTTTTTTGTAAAAAGAAATTAATGTTTTTTCTCACTTTGGTTCTATTGAAGCATTATTTACACATCATAAAATTCAGCTATTTTTTAAAAATAATTTTTTATTGAGAGTGATTACATAAATTTCACAAATCTCAAAGTATTGTGGGATACTGATACTTAGTTAAAGTCACAAACACATTTTAACATTAATGAGGCAAATTGTCATTATCGTGATCTATAAAGTTAATGGACTCTATAAACTTTGACACTACAGCTATTTCTTCCAAATCAGGCGATATGTACATTTCTTTCCTTTTTCTCGGTGTCAGCTGTTCCCTCTTTCCCCCTCCTTCCCTCCCTCCCATCGCTGCCCTTGAGTGGCTTAGTTTGTTCTCACCAATGTCCAGTGCAGCTGATGGCCCCTCTGTTGCATGTTTTCCCTCTGATTCTGTGCCCTCTTCCTAGCTTCCCTCAGATGTGCATATGTATATACCGTATATGAGGTCAAGAACATGGAGTCATCTAGAAATAATATGACAAATTAAGTAGTGGTTTCTTGAGTCCTGTTTACTTTGTCATATCTCCTTGCATTTTGAAGTTAACGTCCACATTATCAGAAAGACCACATGCCATTTATCTCTCTGATCTTGGCTTCTTTCATTCAACGTGATTTGTTCTAGTTCCATCCATTTCCTTGAGAATGACATTATGTTGTCCTTTCTAATGAAATTCAAGTATTTTGAAAGTAAAGTCTAATGAGGATAAACAGATTTACAAAACCTGCTATCATCTTCATAATTCAATTTTAAAGCATTTCCACTACTCTAAAACAAAGCCCAGGTCCACCTGGAATCAGTCCTTGATCCAGCTATTAAAGATTTACTTTTTTCTGGAAATTTCATATAGGTAGATTCCTACAATATGTGTTTTATTGAGTTTTGCTTTTTTTCATTTAGCATGATTTTTAAAAATTTGTCCACGTTGTACCATTTAGCAAGAGTTGTTTTCTTTTCATTGCTAGTAGTACACCACTGTACAGTTATATAACATTTGCTTATCTATTTACCAGTTCATAGATAGTAGGTTTGTGAATACTTCTTGAGTATTGTGAATAATAGTGCTGTCCAAATACTTGGGAAGAATGTTGGTACTGGTAAATGTGTACCAAGTGAAGATGGCTTTAGTTTTGGAGGAAAGAATATTGCCATTAAAGCCTACTTGGAAAGGTAGATAAACAGTTTAGAAGTATTCATTTACATTAACAGCCAAGTGTCTTTATGGTCAGGTGACTTGCCATTGCTGTGAAGAGATTTCCAACGAGCAGTTCGAGTACATTCTGAATAGTTTAATCATTTATGAATAGGTAAGGTCTGCCATATTTATTTGAAAAACAAATCCGGTCACCATTTAGTTATGTTGTTAGATGTTTCTTTTTTTCCAAGTTACATTTCAGAGAACAAAATACATCCCAAACATAAACAGTAGCTGAGAGATATGAACTATAATCCCATCAGTAATGCTTAGTGTCTAAACTTTTAAAATCAATTATTGGGAAATATGTTTAAAGTAAATTAATCAGATTATAAGTTCACTGACAATACTAACTTCACTTTTAGATGCTTTGCTACCAAAGAGAAACTGTAGATTTTGAATGCTCAGATCTTTCTTACTTGTGCCTGAGTGCGTGTGGATACGTTCTCAAGTGTGCTGTCCGAGATAGATGAATACATGAGTCTGTGCTCCAGGATTTCATCACATAGTCCCACCAACCAGTGATCGAAACTCACCAAACAACAAACAAAACTCACTATCCACCTGTTCATCTGTTTATGTGAAATTCCTAATCTCCAAATTAATAATAATTTCATATAGTTACTGGATAGTCACATGTAGTTGTTAGATGCTGTTTATTAAAATGCTTAGAGTTAAGAGTCCCTTCCTTGATTACTAACTCCACATTTTTATTTGTGGTCTCTTTGTAGAAGCAAGGGCCCAATCCGTCACACCACCTGAGAAGTTTGAAACTTCCCTCCCGCTTCTGTAACATCTGTAGTTCTCATTATCCAGAAGTTATTCTGTCTCCTCTGTTAAATTACTTTATGCTGCAGCTTAAACGAACATGTCTTGCTTTCATCTAACATTTCAAATAGGGCAAAGACTGCTGTACAATTTCCAAACACAACTGTGCTAACAGAGATGAATTACGAGAGTTTATATAATTTATATTAGGAATTCATAGACCTAGCAAAAAGGATTAGTCCATTTTATTTCAGGAAAGGAGATGATCCTGTCATTAATGGTCGATACTTTCATCATCTTTGAAACCTGAGGAATTTCCTGGGTGACAAGTCTGTGAGGGCATATCAGAGACTCACAGCTGTGGCTTTATCTGCACACGAGCTGCTTTACCCGTGGTATGTGGACTACATTCCATCAAAACGGGATTAGGCTGTCAATCACGTTTTCCGATGTATATTGTATTATGATTTTTTGAAAATGTCACTGAGATCAGAGTAATTTCGTGGCTAATTGCATCTTGTCTCTGCTTAATACCATGCATTTAATGGTTTCATTACCTGACGTGACAATCACGGGCTCTGGTCCGATGTCAAAGGCAGCTTTCTCTCTCTTCTTTCCTTCACACACATACATATGCCTATGTACATCTAAGGCATTTCTTTCGTAAGAGAGAAAAAAAAACCAACCGTGTTTAAGCATTTCTACATTTTATGAAACAAAATGAATGTGAAGGATTCCTGTTTTCCCTGTGGCCTAACATAGACATAATAGCTAAAATTGTTTCTGTAATCCCCAAAGCATACCCAATGCTAATATAGTATTTTCCTTTCCTGTTATAGGAATAGATTAAAGGAGGTATTAACCTTTAAGAAACTGTCACGCATTATTCACGTCGCTTGTGCCTTTCTCTAGAGCATCTGCTTCAAACTCCCAAATTTGTTTGTTCCAGTGCCACCTATTTAGCAGTGAGAGCTTCACCTACGTGGACCAGGGTTCATGGTGGGCTGCTTCAGTGCACGTGGCTCCAGTACCTGTTACTGGTGTTAAATTAGGCAGCAAGACATAGTAAAATAGCTATGATAGCAAGTTGTTCTGAAAGGGTAGTTATTAAAAATATCTCCCTGAACACATTCAGGGCATACATGGATGAGTCATATAATGTACTAATCTCTCACCAGTAAAGAAATGTAGATTATGGTTTCTTGGTAGAAAGAAAAATAGAATAGAGTTTTTTTGTTGTTGTTGTATTTTGTACTGCTTTTAAAACTGCTTTTGTTTATTTTTACAGTCCTGGGGTTTGAACAGAGGGCCTGGTTCTTACTAGGCAGGTACTCTGCCACTTGAGCCACCAGCCCTTTTGTGTTGGTTATTTTTGAGATAGGGTCTCACTGTCACTGGGATGAAAGATAGGTATTACCATGCAGGGGGGTTGGGAGGGGGCGTTAGGAGGCCCTTGATTGAGATGGAGTCTCACCAACTTCTATACCAAGGTCTCTCAATCTCTCCCTTCCAAGGAGTTAGGTATTAAAGGCTTGAGCCATGGCATCTGGCTGTATTTTGTATTCAAAGAATAGATTAGTGCCGTAACATGATACCATGGTCTTAGTGGTGGGGTAGTTTGCTATAGGCCTGATGGGGAATGTTTTAAAGAAAGGCTGACAATGGGTTGGGACTGTGGCTCAGTGGTAGAGTGCTTGCCTAGCGTGCATGAAGCCCAGGGTTCCATTCCTCAGTACCACATACACAGAAAAAGCCAGAAGTGGTGCTGTGGCTCAAGTTAGACTGCTAGCCTTGAGCAAAAAAAGCTCAGGGACAATGCCCAGACCCTGAGTTCAAGTCCCAGCACTGGCCAAAAAAAAAAAAAAGAAAGGCTGACGAGGTATTGTTCTAATCACTGAAAGGTAGTAAGTCCTGTGAGCTCTGTCGATTGGGTATACACTGAGATCTAAGATGGTAGAGGTGGTAACTACAGTTTGAAGGGAAACAGAGCATTTTATGGATGGATTTTGTTCCATTTGTGCTTCTGGCTACTCCTATGTTCTATCAGCAGTGGGGATGAAGCTGTGCCTCTGCTTTCCTTTGATTTTCCTTTTCCACTAAAAATACTAATTGTGAGCAACAGGGAAGGAGATGTGGATGAAAGATGGGCGGATTTTGCCTGGCATTCTTGGTAGGGGCGGCGGCTGAAGGATACACTGGTGTTTGGATCTGACAGCAGCTGTGGTATCCAATTCAGATTTGCTGTGGCAGGAAGAAAGAGTGTGAGGGCTACAGTACCCAAGGTGTTTGTAAATACTCTGCTTTGTAGCCATTCAAATCTGGTTTGCATAGATTGCTGAAGTTGCCGGTATAAATGTAGAATGACATTTATATATATAAAAAAAGAATGTACAACCAGTGATGAGTTTTCCTTCTAAATGTTTTTTAAAACAGTATTGCACAGTCCATTGGTATTCATAAAAAATAGGGGAAGAGTGATGAGTGGAGAGCAGCTTCCGACTACAGTGTATTTCAGGGGAGAAAATTAATTATGGTTTCACCAGGAGCTTCCTGCACATACATTCAAGAATCCTATCCATGTTACAATATCTTCCGTCGAAAGTTAATGAGCTGTCCACCTGTCCTGCACAAGGGTTGCAAATCCTTCTTTGAAAGGGTGGTGGATGGTGAGAGAGCATCCTCATGTTGGAAGGTCATGTAGTGTCTGTCGTCAGGTGCCCACTTGAAGCAGATGACTTTATTGGTAGACTGACCTCGGTGTATGCACTTGTAAGTGGTGTGTTTGGTTCTCTTGGATGCCCTGCATGGGGAAATGGTACATGCTAGAAATTCTATCCCATCTTGCTTTGTGGTAGCAGATTTGCAGGAGGTTATTGGAGATTTAGGAGAGCAGAGATGGAATGAATATGGGTATACTGAATGCTTGCAGGGAGAGAACCCGGCCATGTACCTGTATATGGGGAACCATACTCACCACGAACTGTGTCAGCCTTCAGCATGCCCTGACAGATGTGGCCAGGCTCAGTTGTACATGGCCTATAGTACCTTCACCTTTTTGCTTTCCTTGGTCTTCTGTGTCCCTGTGTAGAAGAGCCACTGACCTAGGCCAGGGCCACAGAGCATCAGATTTCACTGAATGGTTTGATTTTCTGTGGTTTCTCTATCCACCTGGGATCACCTTGGTGCTGTGGCTTATAAATGAGACAGCAACCCTTTTTTGGCCTTCAGAGTCCAAGGTGATGGATGGTGGAATGATCTCCCACTGCTTTTCATACTGTCTTCTGAATGGATAAATGTGTCAGAATTAAAAGATAGTTTGTGCTTTGACATCAGAGGAAAAAATGAAACAAAGCTCTGTTGTCACCTGCCTGGTAATACACAAACACCAGAGATGGATGTGTGTGCTGCCTTGGAAAGATCATTGGTGACACCAGAGCTTTACTTAGGAGACAACAAGAAATGCCTTGATTGAGAAGAATTACTTAGCAATCCTTTGCTGTTATACTTGGAATTATAGCTGACAACTCTAAGTGCGTCATCGATAAGAGTTGTGAGCTGTGCACATAATTCAGGGCAGCTTTCTTTAAATGAAAGGATTCTGGGCGTGGGCTTTGTAGACTCCTAACCAACCCTCTGGAGTGGTGTGCAAAGCTGCATTCATCTGTGACAATGTGTGAGGTAAGTCTCAAAGAGTGACTAAAAAATAGATGAATGAATGATAATGCAAAGTCAAGATTATTAACAGTGAAAAGCACCATCAACAGTGAATTTTTGTTGTATGCAATGTTTGCACTGAAGTCAGCAAGTGAGGAAGCCTTCATAAGGAATTTTATCTACGTATAAGAAATTCTTTAGGCTGCTAGTCATGATGGTGTACCCCTGTACTCTCAGCTATTTGGAAGGCAGTGACAAGGGGGATCACATTTCAAGGGCATAAACATGAGATACCATTGGTGCCCGGCTGTGATTCAGTGTTCTACAACTTGAGGAATAAAATCAAGCATATGAAAAACGTTAAAAAGTGTAGAAACAGAGGGGGAGGTGAGGATTAAGCATAATAACAATGGGGGCGGTATGACCAAAGTACATGATTATATGCATATATGGATAATCAAATAAATCATGTTGTACAATTTAAAAAATGGACATGAGAGGATATAGTTAGAGATACTCAGTAACTAGTGAGTACAACTGATATTGTGTTTGATTTGAAGCATGTGTACATGCGCACACACATGTGTGCTTGTACACACTGAACACATAAGAGGTAGAAGGAGGGAGTGGGGGTAGAGAGAGAAAACATCTTAGGATATTTCACTCACCAATGAAAAGTGGATGCAGATGTGTTTTATGTATATGAGTGTGGAGACCATGAATCATATGAGGTTAACTGGATTATATCACAGGTCAGATGCCGCCACCAGGGCATGCATGATTCATGGAAGGGTCTCAGGTGTGTGCTGTTTTCCTGACTCACGTGAGAAGGTGGGGCCAGGGTACTGGGTGATCCGCCAATGAAACCATGAGGTTTTCTGGAGGTCACTGTTCCATGGACCTCTTATATTAATTTTTATAGACTACACTCAGTGTTAAGTGTAATGATATTGATATGCATGAAGTCAGTTTTTAAGCCATAAGATTTAGGAAAAACTTATTTTTCCCCCTTGGGGATACAGACACACACAAAATGGATTTTATACCTAGCATGATGTTTGATACACCTAAACAGCTGACTGTTTCCTTCTGCCTACAAATCATGATTCAACCAATGTTGAGCTTTATGATTGAAAAAGCTTTATACAAACAGAAAAACAGGGAGAGGGGTTTTCTTCCATAGAGAAGATCCCAGGAACCACTCAAGCTCTGAGAGAAAGAGAGAGGGGGGGGGGAGAATATCTCCAGAATTAAAAAAATTTAAAAAGCTTCAGAATTAAAGGAAAATGGAACCCATTTGCCATATGGATTATTTCCATCTGAAGCATGATATTTAGGTAATGTCTCCTCTTTTTCACTTGGTTCTGATGAGATCAACATAAGTACCAGTTCTGTGAATTGTAATCCTCACTAGGGGATAAAATTATCCACATCACTTGTCAAGCATCATGGCAGGGAGACAGTTCTCAGATGTAAATGTTAACTTTCCCTTTCATCGGAGATATTTTCCCCTGTATTCTTTACCCCACTGCATGGCGATCTCTTCAAATACAGATGATGTGCCTCTTCAAGAGGTGCTCCTGGTCACCAGTTTGTTCATAAAGAGTGACTGATCCAATCAGTGTCTTCAAAGGCATTTTATTTGTTCAAACTCAGTAAAATACTCAAAAGATCTACCATAGAGCAAAAAGAATGACAGGTTCTATGTCATAAGTAGTCAAGCTAAAATGAAATCTGCATTTAGTTTGGTAAAACTATTGAATTGTCATATAAACTCAATGTTGTAAGTTGCACTTTGTATTAATCAGCAATTTTTTAAAGGAACATCTGATTTCACCCATATTGTAGACCATAACTTGAGCTGCTTATATCTACATCTTTCGTGTATGACCAGTATTTTTTCCCAATGGTTATAATTTCACATGATGATGAAATTTCTGGTCACAACTTATACCAGTCCCTAAAATGAATCCTTGTTACCAGTATGGGTACAGATTGGTATGTAGGTTAAGAATAGCATAGAATTTGCTGTTGTAATGATCTTATAAGTTAGCTTTTTCTTCATTACTTTTTGAAGGCATTAGGTCATGGTTAAAGAGCATTGTTTTTTGGAAGTAGGTGTATCTGTTCAGAATTCAGGGTCTTCCATGTGAGTCTGGGCAAGTTACTTACTGTCCTTTATAGACAACACATACAGAGGCTTCGAACCACAAACACACAAAATAGTCTTGCTTAACATTTTATAAGTATATTATGTGTAATGTATTAATTCATATTAATGTGCAATATATGTACATTAATATATTGTATTACAAAATAATGCACTTTAATATATTAACATATGACATGTATATTATATACACATAGCTGCAGCATCTGTAGAACAGCACCATTTTCAGAATTTCATCATAGAGAATGAGATTATGCATGCACAGTTATATAGAGCCAGACACATATGTTTAATGAATATTGAACTGGTTATTGTTATTATTTCAGTTGATTCAGATTCTCAATTCCAGGTAAGTTAGGTCTTGTTTTTCTTAAAAGATAAAAAGTTGAGGGGCTGGGAAGGTGGCTCAGTGGTAGAGCGCTTGCCTTGCAAGCCTGAGGCCCTGGGTTCGATTCCTCAGCACCATATAAGCAAAAAGAAAAAAGCCGGAAGTGGCACTGTGGCTCAAGTGGTAGAGTGCTAGCC